>NC_045544.1:62056445-62407925 GCF_009769535.1 Thamnophis elegans
GAAAAGGTTGACTTTTTTACAGTTAAAAGTCAATCTGAAGCCAATAGAATATGAAATGTGTTCTTTGTGATTGAAGACTGCAGCATCAAAGTTGGAAATATTGCAGAGAAAATTATGGCCTAGAAACATGAAATGAAGTAGGGTATGATTTACCAATTTCTGTTAATCCAATGATTTCTTAATTTCTAGTTGTAACAACATAGTCTTCCAGCAACCAAAACATTACCAGAATGGAGAACACAGAAATCAAATTGACTGTATTATTGGTACAAGGAGATGGGAGAGCTCAATTATTGCAAAGAAATGGCTAAGGGATGATTGTGGAACAGATTATGTGCAAAGTGCAAGCCAAACTAAAGCAGAGGAACAAAGCCAAACAGTTTTTGCAATATGATCTTGACTATCAACCCCCCATTTGCACGAAGAAATCAGGAATTAGTGTGAAGTCCTGGATCTCATTTATAGGAATGTACTAGTGGAATGAAATCAAAATGTTGCTAAAAACCAAGAAAGCTGAATGTCAGATCAAATGATGGAAATTGCGAAGAAGAAATCATAGCCAAGGAAGGCAAACATCTGAGAAAGGAACTTTACAAAGAGATTACAACATTAATTGATATACAAAAAGATGTAAATGTGCAGATAGTAACTAAAGAAGATCAGACAAAGATGAAAGGTGCATCCTGACATTAAGTTGAAATCCAAGAAAGTACTGAAGATATTCCCAAATTATAAGAATCTGTAAAACTAGAAGATAGCATTAGATCAGCATTTTGTCATTACCAGGCTGAATCGATACAATACTTGCAGAAATATGGCAAGACTAAAAGGAAAATCTGAAAACTTCTAACCAAAGTATATCAGTGAATCTGACCAGCAGATGGGAAGACATGAGTTTACTTAGGAGGTTTAACAGAGTGTGCGAAGTATCATAAAATATTATTAATTTTCCATGACTGTAAAATAATGCTTAGGATCATCATCCAATTCAGACTGCCTTTTAGGACCAACTATTAACAGTAAATGAAGTAATGGTTAAGAAAGAAATATGCTGTAGTCTATGCTGGAGGTTAAATATATTTGAAAAGTGGTTGCAGGAATTGGATGTGTCTAGTTTAATGAAAAGAAGGGCTTGGGGTGATAGCAATGTTGCAAAATCTAAGGGGCTGCTGCAAAGAAGAAGGGGTCAACTGATTCTCCAAAACTCCAGAAGGTAAGATGAGACAAAATGGATGGAAACTGATAAAGGAGAAAGGAAAATTTCCTGATAGTTAGAAGAATTAATAGTGGAATGACTTGCTTCCAGAAGTTGTGGGTTTCCAACACTAGAGATTTTTAAGAAGAGATTGGGCCCCTATTTGTCTGAAATAGTATAGGATATCCTGCTAGAGCAGAAGCTTGGACTAGAAGACCTCCAAAGTCCCTTCTGTAATTCTATTATTCTGTACAGATAGTCCTTGACTAACAACTTTGTTTTGTGACCATTAGAAATTACAACGCACTGAAAAAAGTGACATGACCATTTTTCACACTTACAATTGTTGCAACATTTCCAAGATCATGTGATAAAAATTGAGATGCTTGGCAATTGACTCATATTTATGATGATTGCAGTGTCCTGGGGTCATGTGGTCACCTTTTGCAATCTTCTGACAAAGTCAATGGGGAAGCTAGATTCATTTAACTGTGTTACTAACTTAACTGCAGTGATTCCCTCAACTGTGGCAAGAAAAGTCATAAAATGGGGCAAAACTCACTTAACAACTGTTTCACTTATCAACATAAATTTTGGGGTCAATTGTGTCGTAAGTCGAGGACTTTCTGTACACCCTTAGTAGGATAGTTATGAAGGCCTTGGAAAAGATATTAAGATGCGGGAATGTCTTCATCTACAAAGATCAGAATTGGGCTTTTCCCTGTGACACTCTATGAAGTTGGACTTTGGAGAATGTAGGAGGCTTGCTGTTTTTGAACTTTGGTTTGGAGAAGACTCCTGAGAAAACTATGGATAATCAAAAATAGACAAACAAATGGGTAATTGAAAAAATCAACCCAGAGTTCCCACTTGAGGCACAAATAATCAAAATCCAATTATCATACTTTGTGTAGTTTATGTGAAAACCTAACTCCCCATAGAAGTCTATAATGGTTAAGAGATGGAAGGAAAGAGAAGAGAATGATAATCAGCAAGATGGAAGGACTCTATTAAAGCAATGATGGGTGCAGTGTTGGAAGACCTAAAGGTTTGAGGTAAATCATCCTGAAAAAAAAAGATTGATAACTAAGAGTCAACACTATCTCATTGGCACATCATCATTATCCTCATCAAAGAAATAAAATTGTTTAAATATTTTAAATCAAGAACTTAATACAAACAATTTCACAATATCAGAATCAGTTTAGTGCTTGTAATCACTCAATGTAATAATTAATAGTGGTCCATATATTATATTCAAAATAATATTATTTTGGTTCACCTTGTTATTTTTCTAGAACAAAACTTACATTAGCACAGTGTAATGCCAAAGCACAAAAGACCGCAAACATTTTAAAATTGTTCTCATCGGTTTTAGAAAAGGCACTTCCAGTTAGTTTGTTCACCATCTGCACAACACCTATGACACTTCCTCGACTCACAATAGGCATGCATAAAATGTTCCTTGTTGTATAGCCTGTGTAGAGATCTACCTCCCTAGAAAATAAAAAGGGAGGAAAGAATAAGAAAAGGAACCAGTCATTCATTTCATAGTAAGGCATTCATTTTATTATCAATAGTACTGAACATTTTTTTAGTGAGTAATCCAATGTCCCCTTGGGAAGTCACATAGATGTGTATGTGCAGTCAACCTTCCTTCACAAAAGGAAGGTTGACCTTAGAGGCCAGCATAAATCTTTATCACCAGTTGCTACTCCAGTGGATCTAACACCCCACTCCTTACTTTTCACCATAATATCTCTTTTCAAAAGTCAGTTTCAAGGTTTATTGTCATTTGTATGCCGCCCACTCCCTAGGGACTCTGGGCAAAGTAAAGGAGGCTGGCCCTGGTAGCAGTATTTTCTCAGTTGCAGGAAAACAAAGAGAATTGAAAAAAACATGTGAAGCAAACAAAAAAACCCACCATTTCATAACTCATGTTTGTTAGGATTACTCTGTTCCTATTCAAACTACTTTATATACAGTATATCACAGAAGTGAGTACACTCCCTCACATTTTGTAAATATTTAAGTATATCTTTTCATGTGACAACACTGAAGAAGTGGCACTTGGCTACAATGTAAAGTAGTGAGTATACAGCTTATATAATTGTAAATGTGCTGTGCCCTGAAAATAACGCAACACATAGCCATTAATGTCTAAACTGCTGGCAACAAAAATGTGAGGAGGTGTACTCACTTCTTGATTTGTTAAAATACACACAACAATCTTGCAAAGTCACAACACTTGTTTCTGTCCTTCAAACAGGGGTTAAAGTGGGAGACAATATCTAAAGTCACTCTGACTTTATTACCAGCTTTGATTTGATCCAAAAATATTCTAATGTATACTCACCACAGAAATTTTCCATTATAAATAATTCCAATAGTGTATGAGTTATACATATTAAGTTGTCTCTGGTGCTTAGGGATGCAGTTGACTTGAAGAAGTTTTTGGGAAAAATAATAATATAACTCATTAAGTCAAAGCAGAGGTGTAAATAAGTGGTTTATCCTAATGAGAAACTGCATTCTGTGCAATTTTATGAATCTATTAGACGTGTAACATGCATATGACAAATTGACAAGCTTAAGCAGATATTAATTGTAGTATACCTCAAGATTTCAAAGCCTATGATTTAACCATCTCATTAACTGTATATTTTGAATATGTTTTTCTTTTACAAATGTATGAGCTTTTAAAAAAAAAACCAATTAATTAGCATTCATTCTTCTGATAAACAATACTTTAAAGGGACAATATAATTCCCATATTAATTCATAAAGAAAACAGTCTTCAGCAAACATATATCAGTTTTAATGCAAAATGATAAATATATTTTATTTTTAATTGGTAGCTGGAGATTATTTACATTAAAGGAAACAGCTGTTTCTTTTAAACAATCTATGTCTTAAAATGATATTTATGAACACTTCCTGTTCTTAGGTAAATATGCTCTCTAACTTTGACCAGGATTCCAATTTTATATCCAGTGTTGGAAAAAAGAAATTCTTACCTGGAAATGTTGCTCTTGTGGGAGGGCATTTAGTTCAGAAAAAGTCCAGCCTCTGATGCTGAATAGGCAAGGCTAGGAAGCATTTCCTAAGGAGGTAGGACTTCTTTAGCTCTCCAAGTTAATGCCAAGGTAGGAGATTATAATAGGCAAATCAACAAAAAAAATTTTTTTAAGTTGCTTGCTAAAATAGAAGAACTGACCACCTCGATCAATATTATCAATGGTTGGAGAAGATCAGAATTGTCTCACAGTGGGCAAAATGATTTCCTTCCTATGAAAAGAACTGAGGTTCAGTACATAAGAATTTCTTTTTCTCCCCTTATAGGCATGAGGACATTCACCTCAGGGATGTCAAAAAAAACCAACAAGATAATACAGCACATGTTTAATTACTTTCAAGATGTCTGAAGGAATAAGCCATGATTTCCTTTAGAAGTTGATGAAATATTGTGTATTCTAATTCCCAAAGAACTATGACTATGGTTTATTTGTTTTTCAGGGTTCCAGAGAAAAATGAGAACACTTTATTTAAAGGTTTTGTTTAGAGTTTGAGTCCCTTCTATATAGAATTCCTTTTTCGGAGTTGTTCTATGTAAAAGAAGACAAGACTACTGTTGATGAACTGATGGAAAACAAGTGGCAGATCACTGAAAGGTAAGTTTCTGTCAAGCTATGCATCACATTATTGACGTTCATCCGAGATCTGTATTATTGACTTTCTTCAATATGTAAAGGTTTCTGCAAACTGTGTTCTTCACATGTTGATGAAATAGATAAAAGCTTAAGAGTTGAAATTTGCCACCAATTGTCATCAGAATTTAGGTGAGGAATTTCTTCATAGCATTATGACAAGCTAACAAAACATTGTCTTATTGTTATGACTCAGAAATGAAGGATTGGTCCATGAAATATCATCACAAAGTTTCATTTTCAAAAATTCAAAACTCAGATTTGGTAAGTAAAAATCTATGGATATAGTTTTTGGGACATAGATGTGTTATTCACATAGATATTTTGAACCTGGCATTGCTATCAGTGCTACACTTGCAATGCTCAAAACTTTGACACAATGATTAAGCACAGTTCAGAAGCATGAAGGGCATTTTGCTGCAGAATGATTAAGACTTGGTGTCTAGTTCTTAAGTCTCTAGAAATAACAGAATATTGATTTTGAAGAAAAATAATACAATAACCAGATAAAGAGGAATTCTGTGGAAAAAAACCTATGGCTTTTTTCTTTCTATTATTCCTTAATGCTGAGGTGGGTAAAAAGAATGTTCTCCTGCCTTCTAGATCATTATCAAATGCTGCTCCATGTGTCTACAATCTCAATTGTTGCTATGAATGAACTCTTCATTAAATATTAAAGAAGGATTCTGTTCAAGAAATGCTTCCTCTGACACAAAAACCACATGATTTTTACTTGTGTGGGCCTCCAAACAAGGACAGAGAAGATGAAATGGTTTGTAGGAACTTAAGTCTCTTGGCCAGTTGGAATTCAAATCCAGCATTTCCCAACATTAGGGAGAGATGAAATGGGCCAAATCAATAATGCTCCACAGCATGAAAAATGGAATGGAAATTATGGTGGTTAAACATGAATGTTAAAATGTTTCTCTCCACTTACTTTTATTTTTACTTCTGGTTTGTACGCATGTTCTTTCTTTAATATATTTCCCTCAGCTTCTTTCAAGAGCTCCAAACTTTCTTCTCTTGATTAAAGAAGGAAAGCTCAGGGTGTCTAGAAATAAAGCTTGCTTCCAAATGTAGCCCTTGTTAGCCTTTTCCATCTAATCCTATAAAGGGACTTTTCAGAACTGAATGCGCTCACACTTATGAGGGGAGAAAGCTATAAACATTGCTATCAGACGGGGGGGGTGGGGGGGGACCTAACCTTCCAGCATGAAAAACAGAATTGTTAGTCCTTGGTTTGAGCCACATTTCTTCGGAAACTGGATACACTGGAAATAGTGGAAACATTCTTACCATAAATTTTTGTTCTGTATAGAAGACATTCTTAACCTTGGGATGGTTTAAAAAAAAAGTTTCTCTAGATAAATGGCTGATTTGTTCTCCTAGAGCAAACATCCCTTTAGCCCTGGCCTGAAACAGAACAAAACTACATATCTATGCCACAGAGTCCCAAAAGTGCTTTCAAAAGACAACTGGATTGCCTTGGGTTTTTTTTTTCTTGAAAACATTTCACTTCTCTTTTTTTTTTAAAAAAAACAACTTTATTTTGTTTATACAAACTTCACATCTTTGCAACACATTACACTTCTTTTACATATCTGTTGTGATTCTTTTATCTGTACAAATGAGTCTTTTATAACTATAACTTTATATATATATATGTGTGTGTGCTTTATATTATTCATACATCTTTTTTCTTCATTCTATATATAACATTCTATATATTCTATATAACAACCTTTATTACATTTGAGTCATTTTGTATCCATTTCCTATTATTTATTTGCTACAGTCTATTTCATATTTATATCTTTTAATCATTTTCCAGTTTGTAGTTGTTTATTAATTTGTTGATCTTTCTTCCTTTTTTGCTTTCCTGTTTTTTTCCCCCTTTCCTCTAGCCAATTATACCTTAAATCCCATATGAGTAATATTGGATTCTTCTTTCTCTTTAAATCTTCCGTGAGCCTATCCATCTCTGCAAATTCCATATTTTTTATTACATTTATTAAATAATTACTCACCAACAGAAGAAAATGTTTTAAAAAAAACATTTCACTTCTCATTCAAGAAATTTCTTTGCTTCTGAGAATGAAGAACTAAAGAAGCTTCTTGGATGAGAAGCAAAATATTTTCAAAACCAAGAAGATCCACTTGCCTTTTGAAAAGCCCCATTGGGACAATCATGACCTGGATGATTGAGAATCTCCATAGACATTTATGCCATTGAGACTAACATATGTAAACATGAGCATGTCAGAGCATGTTTAACTTGACTTACCATCCCAAAACTAAGAAATGCCTCTGAGAGACAATTTGTCTTACTTAAAGAACTAAAAAAGTTAATGGCATAAAAATGCATCAAACATATCAAACGTGTGCTGAAAGCCAATGAATTCCTCCTACCTGTTAAAACGTGGATCTGCATAGGCATCAGGTATGTTGAGGACTTCACAGTTCTTGCTACCTGACCAGCTATTCCTTTTTCAATGAAAATCTGCATAGATTTAAAGAGATGTGTCCTATTAAAGCAATATGCTGATATGAAACAGTAACACTTGTAACTGATAAATGTCATTCATCACTAGATAGTATCTCACCAGCTGGGACAAAAGGCAAAGTTAGAGCTATTTCCTAAGAGGTGAAGTATCCTATACACAATTAATAAAGTCAAGAGCTAAGCAATAATATCATTAATATCTCCCTGTAACAGGATCTGCTCCAGAGTATTTTTATAGTAATGAAGATATTTTAAGAATACTGTTTTCCCTGAGTCAGGTGCCCTCATGAGTCACCTCATTCCTGAAAGATTTCCTGGAAAATATTCCTGCACAATGTAATATCATTGATGTTATGCTAAATTGTGACGCCTTGTGAAATGACCAAATACTCACATGGGAACCAATAGGTTTTTGTCCTCCCTGAAGTGATTCCACAGATTATATTTAGATTAAAAATCAGTATTTTGTTAAAATAGTAGGTAGGGATATCACTTTTCCCTAGACCCTGGAGTGGAAAGCCTTAAATAAGTCCCTAGGTTTCCTAAGAGGATTGACACGGTCAATGCACATTTTCCGTGTAGAATTTAAGGGGGGGGTCTCAAAAATATAACATTAATTTGATCCCCCAGGAAAATACAAAGGGTTTGCTCTTAAATTGAACTGAGTCTTAAACAAGAGGAAATTCAAAAAGTAATACCAAGCTTTTCAAGAGAGACTTTGGAATAACTTAAATAAAATTTGGTGGAAGATGATGCCACGTTATGAAATTAAGGAAGCAGTTATGAAAAATGCATTGCTTATTCAGAGAATGGGAGAAATTGTTTTCTACACCACCAGTAACATTACAGTACACAATTGCCTTTTCAATCACACAGAACCAATCTCTCTTACCAAACAACTGTTTCCCATCTCCATCTAAATTCCTAAAGTCTCTGGAAATGCTTTAAATTTATTCGTTAAATTGACAGAACATAGAATCATAGGACTGGAAGGCACCTTAGACGTCTTCTAGTCCAATCCCTTGCTCAAGACAAGAAAGCTTATACCATCCCAGTCAAATCATTGCCCATTTTTGAAAAACTCCAATGATGGACTACCCACAACTCTGGGGGGGGGGGGACTATTTCAGTGATTAATTGTTTTCATTGTCAGAACATTTCTTGGTCAACCAATTGTGAATTCACTGGTGGTGGTACTATCTATCCCACCTTTTTTATCTTAGCAAGAAGTCTGATGTGGTCTACTTTGTCAAATTCCTTACTGAAATCCAAGTATACTGTGCCCATAGCATTTCTCTGGTCTTTATCAAAGAAGGCAACATATTGTCTGATATGATATGTTTTAATAAATCCATGCTGGCTTCTAGTAATCACCTTGTTCATTTCTAGGTGCTTACAAATCCTCCACTAACTTCAATGAGAACAAAATCATAAAATGATAAAAACTGTCACAGTATCTGTAAATACAGACGGAAGTTGAATTAAAGTATGAAACTTGTAAAAACAAACTCCTCCTCCTACCTTATTTCTTTGGTCTTCCTGAAGACAGGCTTCCCTTCATGTACTTCTCCAATATCAAACAAGTCTGAATACAACTCATTGTTCTTCTGATCTACCTGGAAGAGTGCACAGCGATCTGCATTCACCAGGTTTTTTGCATATATCTACAAAGAGCAAAGCTGGATTAACCAAAGTGAGTATGGGACAGGGCCAGAATTGTGTTATACTAATATACTAAGAGTAATTAACCTCAAAACATATACAATTTCTGTCTTGTTTATGGAGCTAGGTAGATGGTTATATACTGTAGACATGTTCTACTTATCTGTGATTTCATGTTGAGAGACCCACTATTAAACTATTTTCTCCAAGATCAGGCTTCACCAGTCTGCAATCATGGAAGATGAGGTTCTAAAGAAACCCAATCTTCACAAATATGGTACATAAAAACTTCAGAGGTTGTGAATTTTAATCTAACTAAAATGTTTGATGATTGATGATTCAAATGGCAAATGCAAACTATTTTTTCCTCATGATAATGTTTAAGTCACTGCATTATAGTAAATAATAGTAAACTAAATAGTACACTAATAAATAATATAACAATTTGAATTAAAAGGATCTTTAAACAACATCTGTATATTTATATATAATACAGACTACAATACTGATAATCTTTTTGCCAAAAGCATGGTGCAGATAAAAACACATGTTTAGTTCCAATTAGATTTCTTTCCCAATAATGAAAAATTTATTTATATAATGAAAAAGCAAGCTGAAAGAAAGTAATTTATCACCGTATTTATATAATGTACTTAAGGAAATAGTCAAGCAAGTTACTATTAAGAGAATAAATAAAAGGTTCAGTTCAACATGTAACTTTGAGTCTCTACCATTTAAGCAT
This sequence comes from Thamnophis elegans, assembly GCF_009769535.1. Classification (NCBI taxonomy): domain Eukaryota; kingdom Metazoa; phylum Chordata; class Lepidosauria; order Squamata; family Natricidae; genus Thamnophis; species Thamnophis elegans. Next base: position 62,066,255 of record NC_045544.1, read on the forward strand.
TTAAAGATCTCTAGAGACACATTTCTATTGGTAGACTTTTAATTATTGAATTTAATACTAATTTTACATTACATATTGAAGTTTTGTATTTTGCTTCTTTTTAATATTGTCCCCTGCTGAGAGTTTATTTAAGTAAATGGAAGGATATAAATATTATAAACATTTAATAATCAAAAGCTCTTCTTCATGTTTTGTTAATTCTCCTTTTCTCCTAGGCCATATCTGTGAAGTTCTAAAGAGACCTCCAACTCACTAGAGTTTATCTGCTGATGGGACAAGGGTTTTACTAAGGAAATAAAGAATTTGCACAAAAACTTTTTTTCTGAGGCAGGAAGAATTCATGAACATATAGGGCTGCTCAAATAGCTACTGTTGGCAAGTACTTGTTGCTATAGAGTAAGTTATTCCAAAGTGTGTCAGATTCGTTTTGAAGCATATAAAATAATTTTAGGGACAAATGTTATTTTACTTTGAATCTCACCATGCTCTCGCTACCACTATTTATAGCACTGTCATCATTTTTTCAGGTCACATCAAAAGTTAGATATCAGTTCCACAATCACATTGTTAAAAAGCACCAAGCTGCTCTTCCCACCTTGAATTAGTTAAAACATTTTAAAGTTTTTATTATAAATATTCAAAACAGCTTGCAAAGGACATACATGTAAAAACCTAGCATTAATATATGAAAATAACATAGTGAAATTTTAGGAATTTGCCTGTGTTACTACTTGGGATTAACCTTTCAGATGGTTCTTACTGGTTTCAGAAAAATTCTAGAACCCAATACTAATCACCAAACCCTGGTTTGCATAGAATTGCAGCACTGTGGACTTTCACTGTGCCTGACAGCTATTGAGGTCTGGATTGGGGATAACAGGCTTTAGCTGAACCTTGGTACAATTCAGTGGCTATGGGTGCAAGGAACCTCAGGATCCAGTTGTTTATCATTTTCAGTTCTGGATGGGGATGCACTGGTTCTGAGGGTTCTCCTAAATCCATGACTTTTGCTCAAAGGGCAGGTGACGGTCATGGCTAGGAAGGCCTTAGTGCAATTTCATGTTGTGCACCAGTTGCACCTTAACTGGATCAGGAGGCTTTGCATACAGGCAGTCATGCCTTGGTCATCTTTCAGTTGGATTACTGTAGTGGGATCTATACCCTTTAAGAGTATTCTGTACCTACAGTTGGTGCAGAACACAATAGTGGGGACAATTCTGGAGGCTCCTAGAGTGGTGCACATAACATCACTGTTGTGCAAGCTGAATTGATTACCAGTCTGCTTTCATGTCCAATTCAAGGTGTTGGTCATTACCTTTAAAACATTTTAGAATGTGGGTACAGGGTATATGAGAAGCTAATTCACCTGAATTGGATTTGCCCATCCTATTTGATCCAGCAGAAAGGAATTGTAACAGACCTAATCTGTTAAGGAATTTCACTTGGTGGGACCAAGGAGAAGACCCTTTTCCACTATGACCCTTCCTTTACGGAACATTCTATCACCAGAGGTGAGATCCGAACCAACCTTCCTGACCTTCCAAAAGGGTTAGGGTTAATGGAGGCATTCTTTGTTGGAAGTGGTTGATGGGGTAAGAAGACGACTTCAACCCCATGCTGCTCATCCTCTTGGTTCTATTTTTAAAACAATTTTATTATTAAAGGCTCTTCTCCTACCTTTGCTCACCAGAATTCCTTAGCGGATGGGGTCCATAGCAGGCCACTTCCACTGGTGTGAGTGGGATGGACTAGTCCAATTGGGATGAGACGGTTCCTCAAATACCCTGGACTCATGCCATATAGGGCTTTAAAAATAATGATCAACACAAACGGTAACCAACTAGATCCCACAACAGTAGTGTTATATATGCCACTCTAAGGGTTCCCACAACTGCCCATACTACTGTATCCTGCAAAACCTGTACATATGTTTTATATTGTTTGTTAAAACTTTAAATTCTGAAATAATAATTACTGTATGAAGGAGAGATGTATTTAGGTCAGAAATAACCACATTTCAAAGATTCTGTGGCCTGAATGATACTAAAATTTAAGTAAAAGTTATCTTACCATTATATTTTCAAGTAGAGAATCTATTGCAACTATGTTATCAAAGTAGGTTCTGTAGAAGAAGAAAAAAACCAAATTTCTTATTGTAATGAAATTCTTTTTACACTTCAGCATGATCAGTTCATTTTAAATTTACCAATTTAAAAGATATTTTTACCTATTTCAGAAAGCTTACATTATAAGTTTTCTTACTGAAATAATTTTATAGGTACTGGGTTCCAAAAGTTATGTCTAACAATGAAAGGAGTTATGAGTCTATAAGATTGGTACATCAAAGGCAACTACTAATCCCTATGAGTTTCCAGTGGGAATTTTGGATTTCTCCCAAGGATCTGATCAAAGTTCCATCATCTTGACAGCACTTGTCCAACTTTGAGAGCAATTTTATCAGCAGATGCCTAGAATATTCCTTATAGAGGTTATCTGGGTGATCCGGCTTGTGGGAATGGCTTGTGGGAATGACCTTGGGAGACCGGGAAAGAGATGCTGCCTAGGGAACAATCAGTTAAGAGGGAGTACAGTCCATAGCTGCATAGTTGACAGAACAAGAGGCTCAGGAGAGACCATCCCTAAATTATCAATTTATTTCCTAGTCAAGAAAATTGGGCAGGTTTTAAATCAGTATCTGATATAATTAATAACTGGATGCAGGAAAAAAAAACTAAATAAAACAAATGTAGATCTGTCAATCCAAATACAGATTAAGGAAAAAAATAAATGCATAAACTTTCTTCAGTTCTTGAATCTAGAGTACCTGGTTTGGAATGGTGTCTGTGTCACTGGTTCTCTGTTAAACCAGAGTTGGGTTTCTTTCGGTATGGTACACCAGGAGAGGTAATGAAAAGATTCTGGCGTACCTGATAGGACCGGTAGCAATGGTGGCCTGGCGACACCCCCGTACCGGCAAAAGAAACAGACGAGGAAGGAAGAGGAGCAGATGCCTCGGCTGTTGGAAGAAGCGCCCACGCTTCATTCTCTTTGAGAGCTGCCTAGCTTGTCGTGGGAAGAAATCAGGGGGAGAGAGAGAGGAGAAAGCCGAGCTTCTGGAGGAGGACTGGAGGAGGAATTCTGGGAGTTGAAGTCCACAAGTCTTAAAGCTGTTAAGTTTGAACTCCCCTGGGGGGAGGGTTTATAAAGGGTTAGGGTGCAAGGTTCTTGTAACTTGACAGCTTTAAGACTTGCACACTTCAAATGCCAGAGTTTCTGAGGCAACATTTTGGTTGCTAAGCAAGAGAATTGTTAAGTGAGTTTCACCACATTTTACAAGTTGGCCTTGACCACCTGGTCATATGACCACCAAGCCATGCCCACAAAATAGGCCACGCCCACTGAATAGGTAGGGGAAAAAATGAAACCCACCCCTGTATTAAACCATACCAAATTAGATTAACCCAGACTCAAGAGAGACACAAAGCACTGAACCCTGGACCAAGTGGTTTCTTTATATCTCCCTATTAGGGGTGGGGATGGAGTGGACTTTTTATTTTGAAAAATAACATATTCTATAAAGGTGATGTTCAGATTTTGTGTGCGTTCGCACATGTGCATGCATGGACCATTTCCTCTAATCCCTATCCTATACTTTTACAATTAATATTACAATATTTCCTCTACATTATACTATTACAGTAACTATTACTATGCCCTATAGTATTGACTATGCAATTGACTATATATCAAAGTTTTCTTCTTACAAAACCTGTCCAGTCTTTTTTCTTCTCTGCAATCCTATCTATTTCTTTCCTCCCTCTGTTAATGGCCCATTTGTAGAAGACTTGAACCTTTTCTGGTTGTGTTTCAGCTTGCTGGGACTTTATACTTGATTCTTATCTGGACTGTCCATTTCCTCTGAAGGAAAAGCATCTTCTTTCTTTTGGCTGCTGCATCTTGCAATTTACTGGTGGCTGCAGAACTCCAAAGAGAAATGTGATATTGTGTCGCACCCTAACCCTCTATTCCCATCCTGTACTGTCCCCTCTCCTCCCTCACCTGTGTCAAGGTTCCAACTTTATTGCAGACTGTATTATAAAATAGTATTTTAGTGGAGACTGCCTATTATAAAATAATGATCATATGGACCTGTTCCTAGTTATAATTTATGAGTATATAGGTGGTCCTCATTTAGTGACCATAATTAAGATGGGCAACTTGATCATTAACCAAAGCTATGGGAAACCATGGCCATGTTTATGACCTTATTTTAGCTTTATTTTGCTTTACAGGGATGCAAAGGTTGGAAATGTGGGGACTGGTTGCAAAATTACTTTTTCAACATCATCATAACTATAAACAATCACTATATGAGGCAGCCACTAAATGAGGACTACCTGTAATAACCTCTCATTATTCATATCGTACGAAACTGCACAACTGAACCAATTTTCAGAGCAATGAATAACCTACAATAAATATATCTATATTAATTATTTAAAAATATTCATAATATGACTGTAGAGACTCACTTTCAGGTCACTTACTTTGATACATCAAGCAGGAAGTCATTCAGTTCAGTCTGTTTGGCCAAACCCCTGGATACCTGATGCAAATGTAGGGAACACTATTGCTTATTTAAGCAGAAGAACAGAATCAGAATGAACTTACAAACATAGCTATTACCTGTCCAGAATTTGCTAAGAAGAAATAAAGCAAGGAAATACATATATAAAATTCAAGCTTCATATATGTCGTACTTTAATTTGAGGTTAATTGTTGACATATGTATGCTAATAACTCTAATCATACATTGAAAAATGGCACTGACCTTAAATAGCAATAACACTTAGACTTATAGCACTTAGACTTATATATTGCTTCATAGTGCGTTTATAGTCCCCTCTAAGCGGTTTACAAAGTCAGCATTTTGCTGTCAAACAATCTGGGTCCTCATTTTACTGACCTCTGAAGGATAGAAGGCTGAGTCGACCTTGAGCTGGTGAGATTTGAACTACTGAACTCAGTGGTGGATTGCTAACCAGTTTACTACCGGTTAGCTCATGGTTGCGTGCATGCACGCAACATTTCTACGCATGCACAGAAGTGTCTGGGCTGGTGGCTGGACCCACCCACCACTGCCACCACCAATTCGGCCAAACCGTGCCAAATCGGGAGCAACTCACCTCTGGCTGAACTGCAGCTACCAGTCAGCTGAAGTAGCCTGCAGTACTGCACTCTCACCACTCCGCCACCTCAGCTTTTTAAAACTACACCCTACCTTCTCTTTTCAGAAAAGTGGAGTGTTAGCTCAAAATGCAAACCCAGTCTGGACTGATCCCAAATTAGAAGGAATTATTAGAAATACACAAATGATTAAAAAAAGGCCTTCAGCTTAATGTCCATTTTTTGCAATATCCAAATATTACAGAACAAACTAATAATATTTTATATCCTTAGAATTAAGTTATTATTCTTAGGAAAATTAACATTTAATCCAGAGATTTACCTCTACTTGATGCATTGCTATTGAGACCCACGAAAGGTTTGCTACTGCAACCTGGAAGAAAACCACAAACTTTTGTTTATTTGGAAGACAACGAAATTTGTCTTGTTTTGAAAATTCTAGCAACGTTTACCCATATTTGGGTTATGTAAAATAATGAAAGGTATGCATCTAGTAAAAAGGTTTATCAGTTTAAATGACATCTAGGTAATTGGGTTACATTATTTATGCTATTTATTTTTCCATTAAATATTACATTTTTATTATCTATTTGATAAATACACTACTCAAGTTATCTAGCAGAAAATTAAAATAAGAACATGAATTAAAGCAATAATGTTAAAATATCATTATATAAAAGACTATAGAAGTATGCAAAATCTTTGGGAGTCATCTTGTCTGAAATATCCCCTACAACAGGGATGGGCAACTATGGCCCCTTTACAACCCATGGCTGACTCAGGAATTCTGGGAGTTGAAGTCCACAGATCGTAAAGAGACCATAGTTTCCCACTCCTGCCTTACCACCTTTCTGAAAGTGTTCTGATTCTCTTCTACTTATATCAAAAATGTTCCAGATTCAAAACAGGCAATGCCTGTAGTAGGGTTGGAAATGTAAATGAAATGCTTTCATTGAATATAGTTGATTTCATTTAATACAATATAATAGCTGCTCCCACCCCCAGTCTTCATATCTTTGTGTAAAGATAGCAGTACTTAATCATAATGTCCATGGAGAGCTCAGGGAAACTGTCTCTAAAATGCCAAGTTAACCAAAGTCAAGAGTAAAAAATGATATGGAAACAAAAAGAAAAAAAACTTGGTTTAACCCTATCCTACTTTATTTGAAATGCAACTCAGATGCTACCACCACAATATCCCAAAAAAGATCTACAGTGTTATCTATGCCTATAACTAGTTATGAGTCCAAGACACTCATCACCAAACTCTGACTATTTGGAATATTACAAATAAATGTTTTGCAATAGATTCTATGCAACCTTCCATTATTAATATGAGAAGTAGGATAGAAGGGAGTGAGATATTGGATAGAAGGAAGGGAGATACTGGATAAAGAAGTTCTCCCTAAGGAATCCCATCTTGTTCTGTGCCTTGCTACAATGTAGCTTGTATTATACACCTATGTATCTGGCAAAGACATCTACAAGTAAAATGGCAAAGAGGATATAAACAGGATACTTAAAGTCAGTTTGGTGTAATGACTAAGAATTAGTTTTCATGATGGAATGTAGTCCAGATTCCCAGGAGGGAGAGAATACATTCTAGAGAAGTAAGAGACAACTCAGTTCATATAGTTGGTGTGTGGGAGAAAAGAGGTGAATACAGCTCCTCCCTAACTGTTCCCAGAGTATATTCATCACTTGCTTTGGTTTGGCAAGATTCTGTCCATAGATGTGCAACCATTAAAAAAAATCTGCTTCAAAGAGTCAAGTATCTTTCTTGCTTTTGTAGCCTGACATCAGGATAGAAACCAGGAAACCATGAGATCTAGTCTTGCCTTAGGCATAAAGCTGGCTGGCAGACTTAGGGCTAGTTATTCTCTCTCAGCTCAACCCAATTCATAGGATTGTTGTTCTGAGGAAAATAGAAAGAGGTAGGAATATTAGGCATGTTTGTTGCCTTAAGTTCTTTACAAAAAAATAATGAAGGTAGGATTTAAAAAATCAAATAAATAAATAGAAGAAGGACAAAAGGGCAGTGCCCTGATATTAGTCTTGTGCTCCTTCTTCAGACTGAATCCAGAAGTGTACCAAATGTATCACTCCAATTCCCTTATGGAATATTGTGGGGCTGCCAGTCATCCTGTACAGAACACATAGTCCCAAAGTCTCTGCGCTGGGCATAAGAGGTTTCCTCTGGTTTTTTCATGTATTAAACATACACCTGACAGTGAAATGGGCAGTCATCCACTTCTAAAGAGAAAACAAGGTTGGCCATTGATAAAATCTGCCCAGAGGAAGAAATATAACCAAACAGAACAATGTTAACACTCATTGCCATGTGTAAGATTTTGCCACATTAGGACATTATTTGAGGCAAGGAGACAACTGGATCTCAATTGGTGATGGTTCAAGTCAGCATCACTGGCATTATCTGACCCTTTGCTTCTATTTAATAACCTTGGCATGGCCATCAGGAAAACTGTTTCTTCTGATTGCAACACTGACACAACTGCTAAAGCCAATTAGAATGATTGTGCAAAAAGTGCTAAGGTCAATATCAACTGTGTGGCCAAATGAAGGATGTTTAAACTATTACCCTAGGCTCATCATGCCACTGTATAAAACTTTACTTCTCATCTAATGTATCTTGGTAGTCTCATTTAGCAATTGAATATCCTCAATATAATTTCCAGCCACAGAACTACATGTTAGCTGCATGGAATTATATATGAATATGCTCACTGCTACATTTAAGATTTACCTCTTGGTGACTGAGATGGAAAGTTTCATTACCCCATTTTCGATAAAGCTCCAGGATACCAATTAGATCTCCAAGTACGGTCACAATTGGCAAACAAAGTACAGACTTGATACGAGTCCCTGATTCCAGCCCAGTTCCTTTGGGAAACCGTTCATCCTGGAAAGGCAAGTGCTGTTTTATATTAATGATATAATATTTAGTTCATTTATAATGGAACAGTTTTATTAATAACTAGGATAGCTATATATTTAAGCAAAAATCCACGGATTCTCTCACAGAGATTCTGTCCAATGCTGAAAAGCAGAACTTAGAATAACTTTACTGTCACTTTAAATGTGCACTAATCGGCATACATTAAAATTAAATTTTGTTGCATACAGTTCTCCCAAGGGTCACCACTTCAAATGTACACTACATAAACATGATAACAAATAAAAAAAATATGCATGCAATCTAAATAATTATAATTATTATAATTTAATGTAAAAACATGTGATACTAAATTGTGGCTTTAATGGCTTGATAAGATGCGTAGAGAAGTATATGGACCTTTCCTGTTCTATTATTTATCTATTAAATTAAATTATCTGCATTGAACAGTGATTTTTCTTCAGCACTTTTCTTATGCATAAATAAGAATGAGGAAAATTCTACGTTTATCTAAATTTGTATTTATTTATCACATTTTCTAAATCACCCTAAGTGACCATGTTTGCAATGGACTTGATTGGTTATAGTGAATTTATCTTCTTTCATAGTCTGACAGTAGCCCTTAGTTTTTACATCTATGTAATTTTATTTACTGAATGATACTCTTGAATATGCAGCATACATATTTATCAGATAATGCTTGCACTTTAGTCCCATGCTGATAAAACAGCAATTTGCTACCAAACTTTCAGTAAAGTTATGAAAAGGGGAGTTGCAGCATAAATGCAAAGGAAATGTTTCTGGAATTTAGGTACTGTAACTGATATTACTAAATTGTTTTTCTAAAACATCGTATCTTGAAGGTAATAATTCTTGACCTGCAAATGTTTTGAATTCCTGACATCTCCATACAGCTTAGAAAATACATTTCTTTATGAATCCCTGGCTGAGCATATACAACCATTGTATTTTTCTACTAGTGAGTTGCACCTAAGAAAAATTAAAGGCACAGAGATTGAGAATGCAAATGTAAACTGAGGAATTTAAATACAGGTAGCCATTGTTAAGTTATTGCATTATTTAGTGACCATTTGCAATTATGACAACGATGAAAAAGTAACTTTGTGATCAATTCTCACCTGTAAAACCTTCACAGCTCTGTAAAGCAAAGAAAAGCCTATATAGATCATAAGCACAGTTGCTGTTTCACTTAGCAACTGATTCACTAACAACTGAATTACCAGACCTAATTGCAGTTGTTAAATGAGGACTACTTGAATAGGCAAACTGAAATAGGTAAATTGATTCTGGGCATATTTAGAATTTTGAGAACATAATCTCACAAAATAGTTGCTGTGGTGGGATCACCCAAATTCTGCAGAAGAATTCAAGAAGCTTCTTCTGCAGAACTGGAGAAGCTTCTTGGCTGAGAAGCAAAACATCTTCAAGGAAAAACAAAGTCCAGTAGCCTTTTGAAAAAAACATCTTTGGGATGACTGACAATCTCCATAGACATTGTGCACAGATCAGTTTTTAGACATCCATTAGCCAAAAATTAATAATTCTAGTTTGAAGCCCTTGATTTTCTGAAGACATATTTAGAACCTTCATAGTAGACGTGTTTCTCCTCCCATTCCCAACATTCGCCTTCAAAAGTTTCTTTGAAAAGTTCCTTTCTACCAATACCAAAAGTCACTTCATCTGACTCCAATATTATTTTTAAGGAAGATAACTATTTACCCCCAAAATATCTTCTATTAACAGTGTTTTCTTAGATTTGGCTACATGAGCAGATATTGTGGTGCCGTATTTAACTGGTCCTACAGGAACAAGTACTGGTTGTCCATCCTTCACTCTTGGTGGTGTGAACATGCAAAGACTCTGAATAACAAAATGGGGGGGGGGAGGGAGAAAGTCCAATTAAATTCTTTGCACAATAAATCATTAAACATACATGAAATCAAAATCTAACAGCTCACATTCAATGTTTGTGCTGCTAGAAATATGACAAAAATTATTGTTTTGTTTCAAGTAGATCTCATGCAGCCCGATCAACAATAACAGATTGCCTATGTGAGTCAATCCATTATTACATAGATTTCAATTCATAATTAATATTCTATGTGCCATAACAATCATCTGAAAGCTCACAGCTTGTACCTACCTCATCATCAAACTCATTACAATATCATTTGAATTTAAATATGAAACTATGGAGAAGAAAGTAAAAAAGAACATAAAATATAAATAAGCTACACTGCATAGAATACATAGAAAATTAACAGCAGAAAAAAGATCCAGTGGTCCACCCAGTCTGTCCTTTAAAGTTTTTAATTTTATTTTCTATTTATGTATTTATTTATTTAAAAAATTATTTTTTTTGGCAGATGATAGACAAGTGTTTATCCCAAGCATGTTTAAACTCAGTTGCTGATGGAAGTTGGTTCCAAGCTTTCACTACTCCTTCTACAAAGTAATACTTTCTAATTCCATTGCCATCTATCAGTTCCCTTCCCTGCACTAGGATGCCTTGTAGAATTCTGTACACTCAAAAATAATTCCAGTTACCTCTGGGACAAATTGTCTCTATGACTTCTGCTTGACAATGTCACAGCAAATCACTATAACTTTGTGGGACCTTCTCAAATAATAGCATCTGCTCTTATGCAACTGCATGCCCTGAGATTCATCTGATCCTGATCTTTTAGAGCTTCCATAACTCCCTTTTTCGTAATCCCTTAATTTTGGATAGAGTCAGGGTGACTGGATGGAGCTGAGCATTTACCAGCCAAATGCTCTTCCTGATGCCAAACAGAGTTCTCAGTAGATATTTGAAGAGCCGAGGTGGCGCAGTGGTTAGAGTGCAGTACTGCAGCCACTTCAGCTGACTGTTAGCTGCAGTTCAGCGGTTCAAATCTCACCAGGCTCAAGGTTGACTCAGCCTTCCATCCTTCCGAGGTGGGTGAAATGAGGACCCAGACTGTGTGGGCGATATGCTGACTCTGTAAACCACTTAGAGAGGGCTGAAAGCCCTATGAAGCGGTATATAAGTCTAACTGCTATTGCTATTGCTATTGCTATTTTTTTCTTTGCACCTTAGGAGAGAATCATCTGCTGTTACCTAGGCTTGAGTGGTCAATCTTCTGAGTGGGAGGCGAGCATCTTCAACACTAGGCCACCATGCCGCTTACTTTTAAACCTTCCATAATAAAAACTCTAGGATAGGAAAAATTGGCTTGCTCCACATTAGTAATCTAGTGGAAAATATGTTTGTACAGATAGTCCTAGACTTATGGGATCAGAACCTCCATTGCTACACAAAGCAGCTGCCACACTTGATTTTAAAAGATTTTTGCCTTGGCTGTTAAGTGAATCAGTGTAATTATTAAGTGAATCATGCAGTTCTTAAGCAAATCCAGTGTCCCCCATTGGTTTTGCTTATAAGAGATTGATTGGGAACATCACAAGCAATGATCTCATGACCCCAGAACACTGTAACCATTGTAAATGGCACATACCATTTGCCAAGTGCCAAGATTTGGAAGATGTGATCATGGGGATGGTGCAATGGTAGTAAGTGCAACGACCAGTCATAACTCACTTTTTTTCCAGTGCCATTATAACTTCAAATAAATGCTAAACAAATGGTTGTAAGTCAAGGACTACCTGAACTCTTATTCTCTCCCCACCTCCCCCTGTGTAGGCCAATGTATTCTTTAAGTGACTATTCGTTTGGTGTTCATGTTTTTTACTTGGTATTTTGTAAACTACCTACTCTATAAACTACCAAACTACTTCGTGATTGAAGTGGCCCACAATCAACAAAGACAATAAAGAAATGAAATATGAAAGTGCATGTGTCTAAATGTCTTACAGTGCTCTTATAATTAAGAAGCCTGGCTTGTTGCTTGTTTATAATCACTTTGCCTGAATGATCTTGATTTTTACAAAGTTACAAAACACTGCAATAGTAGCAGTATTTTTTGAGTTACTAGCAGTGATAATTCTTTAAGCCTCATATGAAAGGAGGGGGAGGGGAAAATCTCAAATATTTATATTCATTTATATCATCACAGACATTGTAAATAAGATCTTTCTCTACAATATTGAGGATCAACACCTGAACACTAGCAAATATGCTTTGGGTGATTAATACTTGTGTCGATCAATTTCAAAGCCTCACTGTTGAGTATTCAATTAATACCTGTAGGAAGATCAGTATTCATAATCTCTTATTCCCTTTATATCCTTCACTACTTCTCTCAGCATTTCATCTTGAGCAAACAAATCAAGCATGCAATTCAGATTTATATTATTTCTTTATCATGTATATGCACTGGTAGACTGACGAACCTAGTGTAAAAAAACCAGACTTTTTTCTAAGCAGATACTGAACAGTCGCTATTATGATTCAATTTTAACACATTTTTTCTGTACTTTTCCTTCTCATTTTCTACCATTCCAGTCTCATTACTTCCATTCATCATTGTCATCTAACTGAATATTTTTCCTGAATCATATTTATATTTATACATTTCTTCAGAATAGGAATAGGAATAGGAAAGTTTATTTATAGGCTGCCCTTTTCCCTGGGGGGACTCAGGGCGGCTTACAATCCATGGGGGGGGGGGAACACAAACAGTAAAAGATATAACAATACATAATTAAAAATAAAACACAACATTCATTCATTCGGGTGGGGACGGATTACAATCTAACCCCAGGCCTGACGGGATAGCCAGATCTTAAGGGCTGTGCGGAAGGTCAGGAGGGTGGTGAGGGTACGGATCTCCACGGGGAGATCGTTCCACAGGGTCGGAGCTACTACAGAGAAGGCTCTCCTCCGCGTAGTCGCCAGTCGACACTGACTGGCAGATGGGATTCGGAGGAGGCCTAATCTGTGTGATCGAATTGGTCGCGAGGAGGTAATTGGCAGGAGGCGGTCTCTCAAGTACCCAGATCCACTACCATGAAGGGCTTTATGGGTGGTAAGTAGCACCTTGAAGCGCACCCGGAGATCAACAGGTAGCCAGCGCAGCTCGCGGAGGATAGGTGTTATGTGGGTGAACCGAGGTGCACCCACAATCGCTCGCGCGGCTGCATTCTGGACTAGCTGAAGTCGCCGGATGCTCTTCAAGGGCAGCCCCATGTAGAGCACATTGCAGTATTCCAGCCTTGAGGTCACAAGGGCACGAGTGACTGTTGTGAGGGCCTCCCGGTTCAGGTAGGGTCGCAACTGGTGCACCAGGCGAACCTGGGCAAATGCCCCCCTGGTCACAGCCGACAGGTGGTGATCAAAGGTCAGCTGTGGGTCCAGGAGGACTCCCAAGTTGCGAACCCTGTCTGAGGGGTATAGTGTTTGACCCCCCAGCCTGAGTGATGGAACACCTGCCAAATTATTGGGAGGGAAACACAACAGCCACTCGGTCTTGTCCAGGTTGAGTACCAGTTTGTTAGCCCTCATCCAGTCCCTAACGGCTTCAAGGCCCCGGCTCATCACGTCCACTGCTTCATTGAGTTGGCACGGGGCGGACAGATACAACTGGGTATCGTCCGCGTATTGGTGGTATCTTATCCCGTGCCTCCGAATGATCTCGCCCAGCGGTTTCATGTAGATGTTGAATAGTAGGGGGGATAAGACCGAACCCTGCGGCACCCCATATGTTAGGGGATGTAGAATGTACATTTTCCCCAGAACTTATTTCTGATTTCTCCATTTCCTGAGCTTCAATATGCAACTACATACCAACCGATGGATTCCTACTTCACGAACCTACTCTAGGTTTTATTCCTACTTAATTCCATTCTACACTTATTCAGTCTACCAAATTCCATTCTACAAGCATTTATTCCATTTATAAATCAATTTTATGTTGTACAACTGAAGGCAGTTGTAAAGTACTGGCCTAATATTTGAAATAGGAAAAATAGATCTTGCTTGTAAGTCCTAATTATGAGTTTGGGTCACAGCCTAATGGCCAAGAGTAGTCTTCATGGTAGCATCACCCAATATGGAGTATTCTCTCAGAAAAGCATGCTGCCTCACTCCCTTTGTCACCAATACTCTTAGTTTAAGTAACAAAACATTTCAAAGATTCAAGTCTAAGGAGATAGGTTAAACACATATGCACAATTAATTCACAGTGTTTTATAATTTATGTAATTCTATATTTACTAGGCTTGTCTATAAGAATAATTGAAAAGAGGTTTCATTGCCAATGCATAAAAGTATTAAACAGAAGTAGGCTGACAGTTCCAAATAATTCAATATAAGTAAAATAGTTCTAGTGAAATGAAAAGTAATTAATCATGTCAGGAAAGTGATACTTTAATGCAGTATTGATTATGAATGAAGGCAAATATGTGTGCCAGAATGTGTGGTGAGAGAGAAGTTCCTGGAGGATGGGCTCTAGCACAACACCTAAATCAGAAAGCCAAACCTCTGGTCCTGGTAACCAACCTTGATAAGATCCTGCAATATTGATTACCATGAGATTATGTAGGGAAAGCCTAGCTGAACTTCTGAGGTGAAAAGTAGAAGTCTCCAACTTCTCTACTCAAAGTCTTCTGTGTCTACACAATAGGGATCTGCTTTAGGGAAACTGTTTGATACTTCCTCTACCTATCTTTGTCTTACTCCACATCTTCTCCCTGATTCTGCTGTATGTGAGAGATACTCTCCCACTTTCTTCTCAAAGTCAAAGCTAGATGCTCTACAAAAATTGGGGGAGAAATGCATAATGCAACCTTCTGGTTATATAACATAGATCTATGTGACTGCAACATTCAGGTCCTCCTGGCCTTTGATAGAGAATAAACATCATCTCCTTTCCTTAATTTTGGCATACAACTTCTGCTTTTTCTAAAAGGTTCAGAACTTCTCTGTATCCAGCAAAAAGAAAGAGCTTATGGAAAAGCTGAATCTTTATATGACCCAACACATGTATCTCTTTTTCTCAAAAAGATGTAGATTGTATGCCTGAGATAAGAACGAACTACCCCCAGAGATCCGGACCTTGCCCACTCTCATGGCCTTCCGAAAAGCTGTTAAAACCTGGCTATTCCGGCAGGCCTGGGGCTGTTGACCTCATTTCTGAGGTCCAGCCCCAATCAGATTGGGTGCATGGGAGATGTTTTTTTAAATTGTTCTTTTTTATTTTTTATTAATTATCCTTCTTGTTTTGTAAGCCGCCCGGAGTCCTCCATGATTGGGCGGCCTATAAATAAATAAATAAATAATGTATGAGCCCAGCCTGATAGTCTATGTATTATCATGAATAGAACATCATAACAGTTTAATATTAAGCTTGTATATTGGCAATATCTGTTAATAAGGCTTATGAGAAAGTTTGCACTGTACGTAAATGCTTATGTGTCTTGAAGTAAGAAACAGTGAATTTTAGTTCACCTAAAACAAATGATATGTTTAACTGATACCAAGCAAGCTCTAGCAGACAAACAACAGATTCTAACTTGATCCAAAGATGATTTGCATCGACAAACTGGGTTCATTAAACCCAATCTCAAGGAATTTGGAACTTTCTCCCTCACATGGGAACCATCAAACAAAATTCTAAAGATGGCCTTGACTCTGTGAAGAGATTTTTTAGGGGTAAATGGGGGATCTATTTGAAAGAAGATGCCCAAAAGGAACATTGGCCCTATGAAATTCCACTTAGTTCTTTTGATTTTATTCACCAGAAATATTAACAATTTGCAATTCTATCCTATAAATGCTGAAAATCTCTAGATGGCACTGTCTTGTGCAAAAAGTCAACTAATATTTACCCATGTATATACACAAAGCATGAAGATGTATTTGTGCTTCCTTATTATCTATTATCTATTTCAGAATAAAGATCTTGTGTCAACTAAATACGAGGTATGGATTTATATAGTCTTCTTTCTTATTTTCAGCTTTTTTAAAGAAATATGAACACAATGACATTTTGCCCATCTCTCTCAGAGAGGACTCTGGCTGGTATACAATAACGTTTAAAAGGAACAAAAGCAATAAAGACGATTAGGAGTTGTGGTGAATGATACAATCCATTCCTTCTAAATTTCCCCATCTTATGTGAATTAAAGGGTTAGTGGCCTCAATAATCCTTCTTGGTGGCTGCCCCCATAACTTGCCTTATTTCTTGGGATACCTCATCATCTTTAAGAAGGTATTAAGATGTCTGGGGTATCTGAATGCTATGAGTATAACATATGGGTGCTAATGGTGTTAGGACTTCCATATGATAAATATGTGTATATTTTTGACTATATGTTTCTGGTTTGACAGTGAAATATGGTAATGAAATAGATAGCATAGCTATTTTTGTTTCAATAAATTAAAAAAACTAAAAGACTGCCTTTTAAAGGATAGAATCCATCTCTATTGCTCCAGTGCAGAGGACAGAGAATTTGAGAAGAATTAAATTTAGAGGAAGGCAGATTTCAAGTAAATATTAAATACAACTTCAGAACAGCAACAACAGTTTGGCAACGGAGCCAATTACTCAGTCAAACAGAGGAGAGGTCTCCAACCTTGGCAATTTTAAGACTTGTGGACTTCAATTGCTGGCTGAGGAACTCTGGGAATTGAAGTCCACAAGTCTTAAAGTTGCCAAGACTGGAGACCCCTGAAACAGAGCATGTCCTTCCCGAGATACATGCCTGCAGAAGCTAAAAAAAAAAAAAAAAACATGAGATGGAGATACTTTAGTTGGATTCCTCATTGAGCAGGGAGTGATTTAGCCCAAGTCTTGCATAACAGAATTGGAATTGGAAGAGATAAAAGAGGCCACACTATTTGTTAGACTACAAACTATAACCTATCAGTACTGAATCTCAGTGCTTACAATGCATACGCTGCTTTTAGATCCAGGGCTAGAAGTAAGTTTCCAACAAGGTGCATCTGCAATAAAGATTGATTTAATATGACAATTTGGTAAATTTTAAAAAGAAATCATTGCAGAGGATGTTTGAAAAGTGTACAAAGAAGAAAACTGTTTCAATAGTTTGATTCATCAACTACATTTACGAAACTAAGTGGCCTAGAATAGTTATCCTCTGTGAAACTTCATGCAATACATTACACAAAACACCCTGGAAAGTTTATTTCTATAAATTACAGTTTTCCAAATTTATACTTACATTATTGCATTCTCCCAGGAAATACAGTGCAAATCCATCAGCCTTTGTAGCTGCCAAAACAATCATTTCAAAAAATTAAAAATGATGTATGTTCTGTTTTGGAACAGAGGGCTTTCCTATTAGCACAAGTATATGTTTTAAATATTAAGCCACTACGTAAAGCATTATACACAAAGAACTGAGTAACAAAAAAAAAAGAATCCTGCATTCATATATTCCATGAAATTTGAATATCAATATCAATGCTTAAATAAAATAAGTTGTTGATGGAATTGCACAAAAAGTTTGTTAAAGAGAAACAGTTACTGTTATAAACAAAATAAATGTTCAAAGCTATGTAAGCTAAAATATTGACATATTTTACTAATTAAATAATTTATTCACTAAAACTGAAAAATACAAGTCATATATTCTGTACTACACAAAAGAGGTAGAGCAACTTAAGAAAAATGTTTTCCAATCAGATTTGTTGCTCCCAGACATGTTTACCCAATTACTTCCTGTTAATAACTTGCAGCTCATTTCCTGCTTTGAATTCCAGCTTCATTGGATCCAGAAGTCATTGCTACCTCATTAGTATAATCAATAATGAAATCTTAATTCTGATGTAATCGCTCAGGAAACAGATGCAGTGAATAAATGCACAACATCCATTTCTTAACAACAGTATCTAATAACCAATACTGCACTGAAAGGTGTCTAAAATGGAAAGATAAGGGAAAAAAGGAAATATTCATCTAAAACCATCTGATTCCTACATATAAAGGATAAATACAAACTAACTATTGATTATGTCAAAAATTAAATTTATATTTTCACAAATATACTTTTTTTCAGTACAGTTTAATAAAACTGAATGCATTGAACTTTGTACACAATTCTTTGCCCCAATTCATTTATGTACTGTAATTATATAATTACACAAATTATATAAATTGATGCAAATAATTTAATATAACATAATATGTGGCATTTATTAAATGTCATCCCTGCACCAATCAGGCAAATTATCATTATTATGTGATTCTGTATGTAACTGAATCCTATTCCTCCAATTAGTCTATTAAATTGTATAGCAGCTTGTACCAAATTAAGAAAATAAAAATGATTTTATGATTATACAATATAATAAGATGCAGTATCTTTAATTCCTTTTAACTTTTTTATTCATTGAAATGATTCATAAACTTGTATGTCATCAATTCCATTCATCCCATGATGGCTTTAAGTATTAAAATCATTCTTGATTCATATAACACTATAAATAATAAAACATCCACAATAAATATAAAACATTACACAAGTAGTCCTCAACTTATGACCATAATTGAGCCCAAAATTTATATTGCTAAGTGGGACATTTGTTAAGTGAGTTTTGCCCCTATTTTATGATCTTTCTTGCTATAGTGCTATAGTTGTTAAGTTACTTAACATGGTTGTTAAGTGAATCTGAGTTTCCCATTGAATTTGCTTGTCACGAGATGGCAAACGGTGATCACATGACCCTGGGATACTACAGATGTCATAAAGATGAGTCCGTTGCCAAGTGTCTCAATTTGACCATAGGGAAGCTGCAATGGTCGTATGTGTGAAAACAGTCCTAAGTCACCTTTTTCAGTGCCACTGTAACTTTAAATAGTCACTAAATGAACTGATGTAGGTCGAGAACTACCTGTATTATTCTGAGAAAATGATTACCGATTAAAACATCCACAGTAACCAGTAAAGTTTGGCTCGGGGTCCTGGAGTGTTGTTTGAAGGAGGGCTTGAGTGCAGTGCTGGGATGGAGAAATTGCTCAAATGGAGGTGGCAAATCTGCTACAGAGGCACCAGAACTTAGGCAGAGTCTTTATGTCTAAATTGGTTAGGATAGATGTTGGTGAGGAGAAATGGTACAGGAGGACATGGTGATGGTGGTGGGCATAGGTAAATATAGCTGGAGACTGGGGAGAGTCATTCTCGAAGAAGGGAACTCCAATTTTATACCAGTACCACATTCAGGCCACCTGTTATTAACTCCAGGAACTGGTTTCCAAAGTTTAGTTGGATCTGTTTTCTAGCTGCTACTGCTTAATGCCAGGGTGATCTATAATAAAGCTCACCTCATCTACAATTTGTTAGTGGGTGAGACAGCTGACCTGGTTTGTATCCTGAATCTGGCATTAACCACAACGCCAGGGCAGAGATAGGTGTATGACTGTTTTTTGTTTTTTTTTACTCATGAGCTCCTGATGGGCCTCCAAGGGCCCTGTCCCAGATATCACCAGCCAGGAGACCTCTTTGTGAGGCTGGGCCTTAGGGATCAGTGTGGATTGCTGCTGACTTACCTCCTCCCTGCAGTGTAGCTGCATCCCTGCCTGTGTTCCTGGACGCTGTATCTGAGTTCCCCAGGCTTAAACTGCCATCTCTGAGAGAGCAGGCTGAACCAGAGTAGGCCTCAAGCCTGAACCAAATTAGGGTCTCATGATATTACGCTTTAGCTGTTCATATATAGAAATTGCAAATGTTCGCTTTTAGGAAGTCTGCACATAAAAGCTGCTATAGCAAAAGGCTCTATTTTAATATATCTGCTGGCTTGACTGTAAAAACTGTCTGAAAGGACACAACTTACTTCCTCAAATGTATGCTATGTTGGCTGTTAGCTGACTATGCATTATTACCTCCATCTTGGGGGTATATCCAAAATCTATCAGGTGGCTTAGCTAAAAGCTAAGGACTATAAAAAGGAATTTCCTGATGTCATTTGGGGTTCAGCCTTTGTCTCTGGACCTGCGCAATAAACTATTCCTTCCCTGAAGAGCTGGCTTGCGTGTCCTATATTTTTCTACAACATCTCTGGGCTTGGGATCTGAGTCAGACAGCTGTTTATGTACACCACAATAGCCATGGACCTGGTCCAACTTATTCATGGCCCAACTCACACAAGGGTCACACAATATATCTGGTGTTTGCCTTGGGGCAGTAACATCATGATCTGGAGTGGGGGCAGTGGCGAAATTAATTTTTTTTACTACCAGTTCTGTGGGTGTGGCTTGGTGGCATGGTGTGACTTGGTAGGTGTGGTTTGTTGGGTGTGGCAGGGGAAGGATACTGCAAAATCTCCATTCCCTCCCCCCTCTGGGACCAGCCAGAGGTGGCATTTGCCAGTTCGCCGAGCTACTCAAAACTTCTGCTACCAGTTCTTTGAACTATTCAAAATTTCCACTACCAGTTTTCCAGAACCTGCTGGATTTCACTCCTGAGTGGGGGGGACATTAACGTCAGTCCCTGCCATGGAAAGATCATTTCCTGTTGGCCCTAGAGTTCTCTACAGCGGCTCTCACCACAGGGAACCTCAGAATGGGGGATGCTGCAATGGTCCTTGGTCTCATGGATCTCTTAGTAATTTTCAGTACCATTGACCATGGTACCCTCTAGGCCTATTAATAGTTTTCCCCATAGGTGAAACTTTGTGATGATATTCTATGAACTGACACTTCCTCAAACTGATGCATAGATTCTCGTTCCAAATATAAAACATATTTTCCTACCTATTTGAATGATGGTGCTCAATTCATACAAGAGCAGTTGATTGTTCCCTGTTACATCCATCCGTTTCTCTAAATGGCTGTTCAGGTCGTACACCATTCCTTCCATATCGGGATTTTGGTACTATTGGAAATAAGGATACATTTCAAAATATCTTATGAATAAATAATTATGTGGCATTTATGAGAAAAAGTTATTTTATAAATGAAAAGTTTCCCTGAGAAAACATTGAATGCTTAGACCAAGGGTGTCAAACTCAATTTCATTGAGGGTCACATCAGGATTGTGCTTGACCTCGGGGAAGCAGAGTAGGCATCGCCAGGGTGGGCATGGACAGTTTGACATCACTTATGTCAGGGGCACCTGTGGTGGCCTGAGCGCTCTGCCAGAGAAAATGGATTCCTGAGCTCCGTTTTCAGCTGCAACAGCCTTCTGCAACCCTCTGCCAGTCACTGGCAGAGGCACTGCGGGCCAGTCCTTTGCTGTTTCCAGGGCAGCCCCGGGGGCCAGATTTAAGCACCCCATAGGCTGGATCCAACCCCTTGAGTTTGACACCCCTGGCTTAGACAAAACAGAAAAATGAATCACGAGACCCTATTTTTCAGTTTATCAATATCAGTTTATCAATATCAATTTCCTATGGATTAGATCCAGGTTAAATCATTTTTTTTTCATACTGAAATCAACTGTACAAGTTAGTCATAGTTGAATGTGCTGCATACAAATTGTTCCAGATTCAATTCTCAGTATCAGAGAGCAAAGCAAGGCAATATAATTTTCTAACAAAGTTATGCCAATTGAGTAAATAATGCTGTACTGAACTCACTGAAATGTTTATTTGATTTAAGGCAACTTCCTATATTTCTAAAAATATATAATTATTATATTTTGGAAATGTTGATAGGTTAATGTAGTGATTCCTACTTTATTCCATAGAAAATAAAAAGGAAATGATAATCACAAATGAAAACAAATATACATGTCCCCAGACAATGCTGCAGGATCCAATCTGGGTTGGTTAGTGGCGTCAGAGGTTTTCTCTTCCAAGCTTTCAGATTTGAGCTGAGCCCATCTTCAGAAAACATATCTCTAAGCTAGAGAGAAGTTCCCTGAAGATGGGCTCCAGCATGAGTCCAAAAGTTTGGAAGGAAAATCTCTGGTTACAGTGACCAACCCAGGTTGGATCCTGAAACTGATCATGTTGGATACATCATCTCTATCCAACAAGTTGTTTTCTTCCTAGTACAGAATTGAGAAAGGGCCACCTGGCTGTCTACTTTCCATCTCTATTCTGCTACTGTTCTGCACATAAAATGGTAAGAGACGAATAGCCCAAAGCCAATCCTTTTAGCACCATAATTGCTTCCAGGAGCTTTGGAAAGTTGTGTGCCTTTAGCTATTGAACGAGATCATGTAATCAGTAATTTCCAAACATGGGTAAATTATGCAAAATTGGGTAAAAGTATTTTTTTGTTTGGGAATGATATGCAAACCATTATCAAGTACAACAAAGACATTTAAATTGACTTAAAGGTTTCCACATGTATGGGCAGTTCTCAGCTAACAATCAGTCACTTAATGAGAACTGAGGCATAATGCTATAATACTTACCCTGCTTACATGCTTAGGAACTGAAATATCTGTTGGAAAAGGAAGAAAATAAATGGATACTCTTAATACATTTCAAATCCTTTCAGAAAATAGGAAAAGAACCAGTTTCTATTTTAAAAAAAAATCATAGTTGCGCAATTATTCTGACACTTCCCATATTTAACAAAAATTGAAACAGAAGATTTTCAGCTTCTATTTTAATTGCACTTGTTCCTTTACATTATAACATTAACTAAAGAATAAAAATCTATTCAATTAATTGTTAAATCTAATTTATTATGCAGCATACTCATTCACATATGTCAAGTAGCTGTCAGATCCTTAAAATATCCAGTCTGAACCAGTTTAACATGACTAAAGATACTTAGAAACTATTGTAACTGCACATCCTACTGAGTTGTTCTCTTAGCATTCTAATAAAAATATCAGCATTTCTTTTGAAGAGAAGAGACAGTAGTTTATTAATAGTGTTTGAAAGTAAGTTTAAAGAAAGATTATCATTTAAATGTTGATCATAATTAGTACACATGATATGCTGACTATAAGAAGCAGAGGCAGAAGCATATGAAACAGTTGCAACGCTTCATCACGCCACTTTACCAGACAAGTAATCACACATATATATAAAATTTGCATTCCTATTTGTCTCAGGTTGTGGTGCTATCTGATTCAATGTCCACTAGACTACAGACAAAACCATATAAAAGCTACAAACGGAAGTCACATTTGTATTGTGTAGTGCACTAAAGATGTATTTTCTCATAAATTCACGCTTCTCTCTTTCGGTCTCTCTTTTGAACCATATTGGAATGAATCATTTGATCCAGACTATGACAATAGATTCAATAAGATTCAGAAAATTGAAATGAAGTCCATATAAGAGCGAGAAATTGATAGTAACTCATTCTTCTATTTGGGATCATAATGTTCAATATATTCTGGGGAAATCTGCACTTCCTTTAAGAAATAGAGCTTTTAGTTTGTCCTTTATGGCTTTTTTTTGGTGATAAAGAACACTTGTAATTGGTTTTAACTAGGAAACCTTGATTAGAGAAATCCTGCCTTCAGAACTGTAAGTTTTGCAAGTTTGTATTTAAATTAATGCAATGTGCTGTAAATGAACTGCCTGTATTAATTGATACAGAACATTTCTGTCCCCAGTAATCTAAAACTCATAGGGTTATCAGTGCATGTAACATAGATGTTTGTGCAGGTAAGATTATCAGTCCTTCTGTCAAGCAAAACCAAACATTTAATAGTGAGTGCCATACCATATGCATGAATCATACAAGTGGCAAGAAAATAGGGGCAGTCAGGCATAACACAGGTTATATAGACAGTAAACACAAGGTCAATCAAAATGGACTCAAATGTCTATACACCAATGCACAGGGTATGAGGAATAAACAGGGTGAATTAGAAATTCAAGTAAATGAGGGCAGATATGATGTTGTCATTACAGAAACTTGGTGGGATGAAACCCACAAATGGAACATACAGCTAGAAGGATTTAAATTATTAAAAAAATAGACCAAATAAAAGAAGAGATGGGGTTGCACTCTATATAAGAAATAACTACGTCTTTACAGAAATAGACCACAACAACAATGAAAACTATCTTGAATGCATTTGGGTCATTATTAAATGGGGGGGGGGGATGACATTGCCATAGGCTACCCAACCAAACAGAGGAAGTAGATGAACTTTTTGCTAGTCAGCTAACTAAGGTATGTAGGAAGCACACCACAATAGTAATGGGAGATTTTAACTACCCTTACATCAACTGGGAAACAAACACTGCACCAAGTGGAAGATCCATCAGGTTCTTAACAAACCTAGCAGACAACTTGTTTCCCAAAAAGCAGAGAAGGGAACAAGGGGATCAGCCATATAGGACTTAATTCTCACTAACAGAGAGGAAATGATAGAAGGGGTTGAAGCTACAGGAACCTTGGGGGCAAGTAATCATGCAATATTGGAATTCAACATTATGCAAACACAAGTAAGTATAACAAAGTCAAACTAGAGTCTTGGGCTTTTAGGGAGCTAATTTCAATAAACTTAGAGAGGACTTGAGAAAGATTCAATGGATGAGAATCCTCAAGGGGAAAATAACTCAAGAAGCTTGGGAAATTTTCAAAAATGAGATTATAAAAGCCCAGTCTAGCACAATACCAATGAAGAAGAAAAATAACAGCTCCCAAAAGAAAAGAAATCAGCATGGCTGCATAAATAACTCTCTAACAAATTGAAAGACAAAAAGGATAAGTATAAAAGGTGGAAAGAGGGGGACGTAACTAAAGAAAAATATCAGTAAATAGCCCAAGCCTGTAAAGATAAAGTGAGGAAAGCTAAGGCTCACAATGAAGAAGGCTTGTGACAAAAGTAAAAAATAATACAAAAAAAATTCTTCCGACATGTTAAAAACAAGAAAAAGTCAAGGAAACAATTGGTCTATTGCTGGGAGAAAATAGCAAGAATGTGACAAGCAACAGGGAGAAAGCAGACCTATTTAACTCATTTTTTGCATCAGTCTTTACACAAAGGGAAAAAAGCAGTTCAACCTATCAAATACAGCACTACAAAAATCAGATTAGGGACACAAGTTGAAATAGGGAAGAAAATGGTAAGTGAGCACCTGTCTACCCTAGATGAGTTCAAATCACCAGGATTACACCCCAGGGTTCTGAAGTAACTGGCAGACGAGATCTCAGAACCACAGAACTATATCTTTCAGAGATCCTGGAGCACCGGGAAACTGTCAGAGGACTGGAAAAGAGCTGAGGTGTTCCCATCTTCAAAAAAGGGGAAAAAATAGATCCAGGAAACTACAGACTTATCAGCCTGACCTCAATACCAGGGAAAATTCTGGAAAAGATAACTAAGCAACAAATTAGTGAACACTTAGAAGTAAACAAAGTAATAGACAAAAGCCAACATGGGTTTGTCAAAAACAGATCATGCCAGACTAATATTATTGCATTCTTTAACAAAGTGACAAAATTAGTGGACCAGAGGAATGCCGTTGATATAATTTACTTGGACTTAAGTAAGGCATTTGATAAAATAGACCATAACCTACTACCAGATAAAGTAGAAAAATGTGGGTTAGACAGCATCACCACTAGATGGATTTGTAACTGGCTGACCAACCGCACTCCAGTGTAGTCCTCAATGGAACTGCATCTTCATGGTGAGAAGTATGCAGTGGAGTACCCCAAGGCTCTGTTTTGGGCCCAGTACTCTTCAACATCTTCATCAATGATTTGGATGAGGGAATAAATGGGGAACTCATCGCATTTGCAGATGACACCAAGCTGGCAGGAATAGCCAACACTCCAGAAGATAGGCTTAAGATACAGAAGGATCTTGACAAACTTGCACATTGGGCACTATCTAACAAAATGAAATTCAATGGTGAAAAAAGTAAGGTACTACATTTAAGCAAGAAAAACAAAATGCACAGGTACAGTGTAAGTGGTACCTTGCTCAATAGTAGTAACTATGAGAGGGATCTTGGAATCCTAGTGGACAACCATTTAAATATGAGCCAGCAGTGTGGGTGGAAACTAATCAAGGAGAGAAGCAACTTAGAACTGAGGAGAAATTTCCTGACAGTTAGATCAATAAGTGGAACAGCTTGCCTCCAGAAGTTGTGAAAGCCCCAACACTGGAACTCTTTAAGATGTTGGATAACCATCTGTCTGAAATGGTATTTCTGAAGGAGTTTCCTGCCGAGGCAGGGGGTTGGACTAGAAGACAAGGTCCCTTCCAACTCTGCTATTGTAATTGTAATTGGATAGCCATCTGTCTGTGAATATGGGTTAACGACATCTTTGCTGCACAGGATGTGTATACTTAAAGAAACAAGGAATTGCAATTATACCGTATTACAATACTATTATGTGTCTCAAATCTCTTCCTGATCCATTTCAAAATCCTGATTCTAACCTATAAAGCACTACAAGAAATTAGAGACACAGCAGCTGAAGGGCTACCTATACCAAATATTGCTAGCTGTATAGCAATATTGTGAACTGAGACTCTTATTTCCTTCGAAAAGTATTAATATGGAATAAAATAAATAAAACTTTTCTTCCTGGCATTACACTAATAAGGAATGCTGAACCAAATTGGATGAGCAGTCAGTTCTGCTCATGTTTCTTTCATGGTCGTTAAAACATTTGTTTCTCAATTGTCTGTCCAATTTTTCAATCCACTTTTTTAGTTCCATTGACTATTTTATAGCTCTAGTTTAAAGTAATTCTGATCCTTTTGAAAACATTTGAGAAATTTCATGATTTCATTTGGATTCAATATAGCAGAATATTCAGATGAAAAGAAGTTTTAACATTACAATTCACCTTCCTCTTTTCTGAGTGCAGTAATCACAAAGTGAATATTAATTGCACATCATGTATAGAATTTAGAGATTTATTTGAACAGTAATAATTGCTACCAACATTCTAACAATTTAGAGTATAATATAATCAACCTATCAGCTCATATTTCTCTTCAAGTAATGTCCAGACTTGACAAATGTAAGATATTTGAGTGAGGTACACAAGATAATTTTCTTCTGGATATTGGTAGAAAAAGTCAAATTCATACCATAAGCTCACTAAGAAGTTTGTGGATTTTCAATTATTCACTATGATAGACTCTATGACTGTCTAAGATAAACAAAAGAAATTTTGTTTTGCTTTTCATGCATATATCTGTAACCAAGGATTAAAAACTGGATTATATATTCCAGGAAATAACACAGTTTTTTGCATAAATATACTCTGAATTCTTATAATAATATTTCATAATGTCTAGTATATCTAGAATAAAAAATACCAAGAATGTGAAAAACTAAAGAGTTCATGGGTTGTAATGTGTACTGAATGTGTTGTGTTTTCCTATTTCAGGCAGACAGCAAATGCAAAATTCTGCACTGTGTATGCATTACAGATAATGTTGTCATGCTGTTGAGACTGGTTGCCAAGTCCGTAGGTTATGTTGCTTTCTTTGTCTTTTGAGTTTTATAGGAAAACAGCCAAATGAAAATACTTGCACTGTTTCTGTGCATTAGAAAGAGGTTTGTGGTATATATAAAATGAAAAGGGTGTTTTTTTCCTACAAACACAACAAATACATTGTGACTCAGAGGTTTGCCCACATAGTGCTTAATTGAAATGCAGTACACTAAACAAGAAACCCAGTCCCTAATTTTTTTTCTATACTGTTTTCTGACTTAACTCTCACATTTCCACTGCTTCATTTCATTGTCCTCATGCAAACTCTACACACAGATCAAAATGCTGCAGATACAATATTGTAAAACAGATTGGTTCCACCTCAATAAAGTGTCACAAAGCATATAATATATGCAAGAGACAAAGCACAGTGTATATTATTGAAAGCTGGGCTAAAAGACAATGAGCAAGAACTTAAAACTGAAGGAACATCAATAATCTGTACTATATTGGTGACATTACTGTCTTCTAATCATTAAACATACAAATAAAATGATTGTAGCCAAGAAGCACAGTAAAAACATGGGACCACGTGACTATGAAGATGCTAAAGTGGTAAGATCCTTCTGCTTTTTAGGAATTCCAGCAATCAAGCTACATGCCACAGGTTAGCACTTGATAGAGATGAAGATCTTGAAAAGATATTCAGATGTTCTGATATGTCTATACCTATAAAATCAGAATTGTACAATTCTGTGTACAATTATTTGTGATATTCTATGGAAGCAAATGAATAGACTAAATTACAGTGGCAATAGATCCATCATTGGGAGATCAAGTTGGAGATGGATCATTCTGGGGAAAAAATGTGGTCACTAAATGTTGATACCAACTTGATAGTATATAATCAGTCAAATTTTGTTTGATAATAGTTTTGATCTGAAATACATAAAATATCAATTCCCAATACTTTTAAGAGTTTCTTAAACTCTTTTTCAACTCTTTGCTTGGGAATTTTAGCTGCAACTGATATATACCGGTAAGTATATTTTGCCTTTCACCTTCTTTAAGTAAACAGTATATGATAACATTAGGAATGTTAGATTTCACTAACTGTTCCTAAAATTCCTTCCTCAAAATGTGATATTATGCTATTCACATATCTTCTTCTCTAGCACAGTGTGTAACCTATATATTATACTCAGTCAAATTTTTCTCTAATTAACAAAATTCATAGTGGAAAAGACACAGGAATATTGGCAAAAATTGGTATATCAAAGGCAACTGCTCAATATCCATCTCTGAAATAATGATAGAAGATTTTAAGAACAGCCTTGTTGGCTCACATCAAAATCCATATTATCCCAGAGTTTTATTTCTCACGAATAGCCCCCAGAAGCCTGTGAGATGTTCACCAACAGGGTGAGGAAATACCCCTTTCCCATGATTATTCCTTTGCAACTTCTTTAGTTGGTCAGAATGCAGTATTGCAGGCTAATTCTGCCGACTGTCAGCAGTTCAATCCCCACCAGCTCAAGGTTAACTCAGACTTCCATCCTTCTAAGGTTGGCAAAATGAGGGCCCAGACTGTTTGGGTCAATATGCTGACTCAGTAAACCACTTAGAGAGCGCTATAAAGCAGTGTGAAGCTTTATAAATCTAAGTGATATTGTTATTGCTAATTAGACCAGCTTCTATACCGAAGGAAGGATCAAAACTGACAGCATTCCAGTTTTTAGAGCAGGATCTTTAACCTTTACATCACATTGGCTCTTGAATGCACAGTTACTGCTTGATGTATGACACAATTGGGACTGGAATTTTCATTGCTAAGCAATACGGTTGTATTAAGTGAGTCACGTCCAGTTTTACTACTTTTTTGCCATGGTTATTAAGTGAAGCACATGGTCATTAAATGAATCCAGCTTACCTCATTGAGTTTGCTTGCCAGAAGCCAGCTGGGAAGGTAGCAAATTGTGATCATATGACCCCAAGATGCTGAAACTGTTATAAATACATGTCTGCAAACTTTGATTATGTGGCCAGTGGATGCTGTAATGGTTGTAAGTGTGTCATAATTCACTTTTTTCAAGTGTCGTAACTTCGAATGGTCACCAAATGAATGGTCATAAGTAGAGTACTACTGAATAAATACAGCTATGTTTATATGAATGAATATATAGCATGTATAGAGAGAATTTTATGTGCATACATATACAGACACATCATTCTTTGTGCGTATTACACATTACACAATTATGCATTGTAGAATGAAATTAGGCTTCAGGGGCTAGAATAACACTGATGGGAGTTTCAAATTACTGAGAACTAGTGCTTCACAGGCCAGCTGAGCTCTAAGGATTTGGCTCAGTAACATAAGAACAAATTGTAACAATCTCTATGTCTGTTTTCACTATATTGTAAAAAAAGAAAATTGGAATAGTTTCAAACTGAAGGCAAACTGCTGCTTTTTTGTTTGCCCTGTAAGTTTTGTGTGCCTGTGTGCACGCGCACACATACTTTTTACCTGTAAATATTCAGGTTTTCTTTTTGTTGTTGTTTTTGCAAACTGCCCAAATAAAAAGCACAGACCTGATTTATAAACCAGCAAATGAAGAACAATTAAAGTAGACCCCTGTGAATTTTCTATTTGCACCATTAATCTTTCATAGAACACACATTGTTTTACGGGATTTCTTTCTTGTTTCCGTGCTCTTCAACTACCCTGAAAACAAATAGACTTTTGCTGAACTCTGTAGTGCAATCCTTAACATCTGTAGTGAAGTCAAGACTGAATAGTTGCCTCTCATTTCAGAACAGCTGAGAACAGAAACAAAAGAAACCACCCCTTGGGAATTGTCTGCTAACGTCAATAAGGGTAAGGGGATCATTAGCAGTAGAAATGATATGTTACCACATGGGAGACAGCAGTGATCCAACATGGAGCAGATTTACGTCAAGGGAACTTTTCATTCTCTCTGAAGGAACCCTACTGGTAACTACAACATGCATACATTTGTACTAAAGTCATATTTTATTTATTGTACTCTAGGGACTAAAAGCATTGCACTGAAAAGAAAAAAACCTTCAAGTGTCTTCAAGACAAATGTGAACATAAGAAAACTTACAAAAACATGTTTCTTTCTCTTTTCTAGGAATCTGTTGGTAATTATATTCTTTCTACTAATAAAGGTTTGTGCTATCTATAAAACTATGGAAAACTCGGAAGACTGCAAGTCATCCAGGACCCTATAAAAATTCATAATGAGGCAGACTGTCTGCATGATAAATACCTTGTCTGGAAGTACCTAAAATCTCCCGCTACTCAAGCCACACAACATAAACCATTTTTCATACAATCTTTAAAAAAAATGAATGCATGGAAGAGGAATTCACTTTGCTTGCTGCATATTCACACCATCTTGCACTGTTTCAAAGATTGTTTGCACTGTCGATGATATATGAACAGGCTCGGGGTTTATGATGAAAACACTACAAAAAGTAATGCTTCCATAGAATGAGCTACACGGTTATTGAAAGCTTGTTTTGCAAGTCCAGCAATACTGTCACCCAATGTAAATCAGGTAATGCATCTCCAACTTCCAACATCATAAACCATTTAGATAGGACTAATGTGAGTTACAATTTAACTACTTTCAGAGGGACATTCATTGCTTATATTTTCCCTAAAAGTTATGTAGTTTGTGGTTTCTTTCACCATCACCATCATGCATGCGCTGACAATTTCTAATTTAAAATATTTTGAAAATCACCATAATATGAAATTTCACAGGACTCAACAGTCTTAAGTAAATTGCATGTGAAACTGGGCAGAAAGCTGGGTGGACACATAGAGGATGTTTATGGGCTACACCTATTCTCTGCATATAATCTTATGGTACCTCAATGCATACCTATAGTAAAAATGCTTACTGAGGGGAAAGAAAGATAAGGATGAATCCATTAAGGCTTGTGATTGCTTCTACTCCCCCAATATTTTTAGGACTGGTAAACAAATAACTTTCATCATTACTTTGACCATAAAGGAAAATCTGACTTTTGTGCCCTTTATTCTTCCACCAGTTCTCAAGTTAGCTGGTCTTTAAGTATTTCTTAATTAATAGGCAAAACTTTCACCTTTAATACCAGAAGGGGAGGAAGCTCTTCTTAATTTTTAGTTGAGTTCAGAATTCAGAAGAAACCATCTTAACTCTAGCAACTTTTAAAATTAAAGTACTCAAGAAAAGCTTCCGTATTATAAGTAGTTGAAA
Source organism: Thamnophis elegans (assembly GCF_009769535.1). NCBI lineage: Eukaryota > Metazoa > Chordata > Lepidosauria > Squamata > Natricidae > Thamnophis > Thamnophis elegans. The sequence goes on from NC_045544.1 coordinate 62,097,871, forward strand.
TACCAAAGCTAAATGCTGATTTCTTCAGATTCCAATTAACGCATACACTAAAGTCTATTGTTTTCTATTTCTACCTTTGACTACTAGTCTAATTGCTGACGTTCTTTTCTCATTCTTTCAAAATACGAGTAAAAAATTCTGTAGCAGAACCCTTGGGTTCTTATGCTTGTCTTTTACATTTTTATATGATTCCAAATAACATAACCTTTACTTGGAGATATGAGAATATTTCAGTCTCAAGGTAGAATTATGTTCTTATGCATTACATATAACATTTTAAATTTCTAAAATGTTATATGTAATGCATAAGGACATAAGAACTACCCCTTCACCAAAAGCCAATGTATTATTGCAAATAATGTCTAGTAATTGGGTTAAAAAATGTATTTTTTCAAGTCTCCTTCAAAGATAAACACTGTAAATGAATAAGTGTAGTTTCAGAGTAGTACTTCAATCCAAAAGCAAGTTGTTTAAATTACAAGAGAAGAAAACATTTCCTGGTGAACAATAATGCTCTTCAGTATGAAATAAAATGGGATTAATAAGCCTACTTATTAAGGCTTTCTAACAAGATCTTCAATTTTTAGAATTCCTTTTTTTAATCAATTTTTTATTTTATTTTTATTCTTTATACATCTCAATGTGTGAATGGTGCTGTATCTGGGTATCATACATTTCAGTACACATCTTATTCTGCCTAAATATTACATATCATTTCCATTATTTCATATTATTTAAACATGCCTTTTATTATCACCCTTCATTTCTAAACCTACTTGCTGTCATTCTTCCCTTGTTCAGTATCTCTATATACAGTTTTAGTACCAATCACAATCATTTATATATCATTCTTATATATTATACATAATATTTTAATATTATTAGATATGAAGAATTGGAAAATTAGATTTTGAATGATGGTACTACTAAATATAAGTATATAAATTTAAGTATAAAATATAAGTATAAAAATTTGAATAGCAGTGAAATGTTAGAATTAAACATAGGGTGATTAGGTAAATATATTGTTGTTGTTGCTAAAAATGGGAGGAAGAATGAGTGTTATGTATAGTTGCTGCCTTGAGTTATTTATAAAAATGATCAAGGCGGGATAATAAAAATAAATATAAAGATAAAGATAAATAAATGACTTAAAATGCAATGAAGATTAATATATTCACTGTGAGGCATTTATGTTGATGGACTTCCATTTATTTTTAAATTTTAACAAATAGTTCAGCTTTTCAAATTATATTTAATCAGCCACAATAATCTCCTATTCTGATGACCATTTGCAGATCCTACAGAGGAATAACTGTACAGGGTGGCCTATTTTTCTATGTAGCTATGTATGTTATTTGAAAAGGGGAAAATACCATGACAATTTTTGAGCTTTATTTCTTTTCTTTTATAAGGAATAATTAGACATATAGAAACAATTCTGCCCAAATGGATAGAGACCAGAGATGAATTGCAAAAGCTTAGAGTAGAAGTAGGCTAACCTGAGGTTTCAGATGAATCCCTCAGTTGCTGAAAATTGGTAGCGTGACTTCCTATCATTCTCAAATGGAACAGCACATAAACCAATTTTAAATTAGGCTTAACTAGTTAAAATAGTTTCTTTCCTCAAATCTCTGTACATCAGAATGAGACAACTTTACCCATTGCAGCCTTCATTCACTCAAATCTATTAAGGATAGTCCTTAACCAGCAAAAAATTGTCTCCTACATCCTAGAACCTTAATTTTTTCCCTTTTTGGCTATGGCTGCCTCTTCTGAATACAAGATTGTTTTTAGAAGAAAGACAACATGATGGAAGAAGAAGATGAGGAAGGACAATGATGACAGCAGACGAGAGAATTCTATGACTATCTTATAGGGATCTCTACAATGATTGGTTAGAATAGGGGTGTCAAGCTCGTGGTCCGTGGCCCAGATATGTCACACACTGGCCACCCCCACCCCCATTTTAATGAAGGGGAAAAAAGTCACAATACATCATGTGATGACATGATGCCACAAGTTTGACACTCAAGAGGTTACAACATGCAGTGCAATGGTTCTCAGATAGGTGTGATGTCATTCTATAAATTAAGCAAGAATTCTTTACAGTTTCAATCCTGAGAACAGAAAGTGTCTGAAAGAAGAATATGGCCTTCAGAGAAATTATTCATTGTAGGGGACCATCATACTCAGCAAAATCATTTTCATGGATTGTTCAAATGAATATTTGAATTTTTCACCTTGGGTCTTGTTTTAATGGAGTATGGAGAGAAATATGGTGATATACAGATGGAATAAATACATATGGACAGTTTTCATTCACTTGGGTCTAACTTTTAAAGATTTTAACTTAGATTTAGAAAAAATGAAAAAGAAAAGGAATACACAATAAATTCTAAGAAAAATTGTTTCCTATAGTATGAAACTCTAAAACTCTTAAACTTTCAGCTTTGTAGTGTTTTTTAAATACCTCCCCTCCCACATACACACATATGGGGACAATCATATCTCTAGCAAAGACACTCTCTGAAATATTCATTATGAATAACTAAATGCAAAAGCCACGTAGGGGTTTGTAGCAAATCCTCTCCTATGAGATCCAGCATACAACTAGACTTGCCACTGTGAAATATAGTAGGAAACTATGAGTCAGCTAAAAGTCAGTTGCTCAGATTGCTTGTTGTCTGCCAAAATGATCAGTTCTCTTGCTAGAGAGAAGAGGGGTTGTTAACAGTAGGAAATGCTCCCTAATTTCAATTCAATAAAGATTTTTATTCCCAGTGATGTCCAACCACTTCCTTTATGAATAACTTCCTGATCTGAGACCAAGCCTTTCTGAGGAAAAGATAAGATTTATTTTAAGTGGTTTTGTTTTGGTGCCTTTATAAACATTTGTCTCTTCTGTTAGATATGTCTAAATGAATAGAAATACTTATCATCATGTGTTGGATAAAGTTCTGAAAGCAGACGACTGTAAATAAATAAAAACCAAGTGAAATACAAAATAGTGTTTAAAAAATTAAAGTAAGAAAACACTCAAAGCAGCTACTCAGACAGCTTTTAAAAACGAGGGAGTTTGAAAGTTACACCACCTATTAAAAATAATATTTTTTAAAGAAAATAGGGGTTTATGGAAAGGGGCCAAAACATTTTTATGTCAGTGAATTCCAACAGGTATCTTAAATATCAGAATAAAGAAGTTAATTCTGTTCATATTCCAGTGATAAGCAGACCGCTCCTTTCTTCAATTTTTACTTCTGAATTCACCCATAGTACTGTGAACATATTCTTAATAGCCTTACTACCACTATTTTGTTCTTCCTGCCTACTAGACATATACCTTACAAAAGAAAAGGGAACTGCTTAGTCAGAGTAACACATACAGAGTAGTATTTCTTATACATGCTTTCTCTGTTTAGCCAAAACACTGAAGGGAAAAAATTGGCTGGAATAATATAAATAATATTTTTGAAATTAGAATGAATAGAAAACTGGAAAAAGTATCACAGAATTCTGGTGCCATTATTTGCTTATTTAATAGTATTTCTAAATCTTCCCCATGTTAAAGGCCAGTGGAAAGAAGCAGGCCAAGAAATTAGAGGAAGAATGCTGGCATTCAAACCACCATCAAGGAGAGGGACTGCTATATCTTGCTTCCCAGACAAGGCTGTGAGGAAAGTAAGAGTTTTGTATAAACAACCAGCACGTTACCTTGCGTGGCACAAGAAGGGACAAAGTGATGCATACTGGTTAATGTGCTGGACTGGACAAGGGGATCTCAGGTTCAAGTCTACTCACAGCCGTAAAAACGTGTTTTGAGGAAAAAATATATGTTACCTTCAGCTTCTAAATGAATTGGGGTGGAGAGAGGGTGCCAAGAGTGACAGTCCTCTCTAACCTCTTTTGAATCAATCTAACCATTTGTGTGTATTATATGGAATAAAGAGAAAAATGTTTGTTATTGTTTGGTGTCATCTTGCTTAGGAATGGGTGCATGCAGTAATCATGCATGGTTTGAGAACTTACTTGAAAGGATGGCCCTTTCTCTTATGAATGAAAAAAAGTCACTGAATAGAATTCAAATGGAATCATGGCATCAGATAACAAACCTTGCCAAACTATCTAATGCTTTCTATTAAGGAAGAAGATCTGGCTTGGCCTAAGATTTGAGGGAAAGCTTTTCCTCTCTGTGGTTTTTTTTTTTTCAGGTTCAAAAGTTTTATTTCTTTTAAAACAAACATTTCATCATTCCTCAATCAGTAAGACATCGAAGTACAATTTTTTGTATGTCAAAATAGTTCTAGTTTACCACCAGATTCTTGTCTAGCCTAATGTATACCCCTCCCTCCCTCCACCCTCCCCCCAACCCCCCTCCTCCTTCCCCCCCGACTTCCCAGAACCCGTACACGATATGGATTTTTAACAAACACAGTCTAAAATCTATTGAGAAAAAAGAAATAAAGAAATTAATGACATTCTACATTGACCTTAGCTTCTTCTTGCTGAACTAACTTTAAACAATTTAAATCATTTCTGATCTTAAGCATAGGCTAACTGGAATTTCTTGGTCCCGTATTTATTTTGTATATAGTCAATCCATTTTTTCCAGTCTCGTTTATATCTCTCATTTGAGTGATCTTTAAGATATGCCGATATTTTAGCCATCTCGGCTAAGTTTGTAACTTTCAATGTCCATTCTTGAGTTGTAGGCAAGTCTTCCTTCTTCCAGTATTGGGCCACCAACAGTCTTGCTGCCGTTATTAGGTGCAGAATCAAGTTAGTCTCTACCACTGTAAAGTCAGTACATATACCTAGTAAGAATAACTGAGGAGTAAACTTTATCCTTCTTTTAAAGATATTTTGCATAATCCACCATATTTTTATCCAAAATGCCTTAACCTTTTGGCAGGTCCACCATATATGAAAATATGTAGCATCGAGAGAGCCACATCTCCAACATTTAGGCTGTAAGTTCGGATACATAGAAGCCAGCTTTTTAGGATCTAAATGCCATCTATAGAACATCTTATAAAAATTTTCTCTCAGGTTTTGAGCTTGTGTAAATTTCACATTTCTTACCCAGATTCTTTCCCATGTATCCAGCATTATTGGTTCTTCAATGTTTTGAGCCCACTTTATCATACAATCTTTAACTAATTCTGTTTCTGAATCCATCTGTATTAATACATTATATATCCTCTTTATATGCATTAAGCTTTGATCTCTTATTTGTTTAAACAGATTATCCTCAACTTGAATAAAACCAATTTTTTGATCTATTTTCCACCTAGCCTGTAATTGCCCATACTGGAACCATGTTTGAACTACCTTCTCCTCTTTTAATACCCCTAAGGATTTTAATTGTAGTACCCCCCTTTCCAAGATAAGAAGCTGTCTGTAGGTAATTCTATCCTGTTTTTGTGCTATATTCATATTTTCAATTGCGTGTCTAGGAATTGCCCACATGGGTATCTTGTCATTTAATTTATATTGGTATTTTTTCCAGACCCGCAGTAAAGCATTTCTTAATATATGACTTTTAAAATTCTTGTCCAATTTTTTGTTGAATAACAGGTAAGCATGCCACCCATATACCAGATCGTGTCCCTCAATATTCAATATTCTATCATTAGTTAAATGAGTCCAATCACTAATTACAGATAGTGCCACTGCGTCATAATATAGTTTTAAGTTAGGTAGTTTCAAGCCTCCTCTCTCACGTACATCTTGCATTATTTTCATCTTTACCCTCAGCTTCTTTCCTGCCCATACAAATTTGTTGATACCCTTCTGCCATTCTAAAAGATTCGCATCTTTTTTAAGTATAGGTAACATTTGGAAGAGAAATAAAATTTTTGGTAAGATGTTCATTTTCACTGCCGCTATCCTACCCAACAAAGATAAGTGCAATTTCTCCCATTTTTTCATCTCTGTCTGTATACTATGCCAAAGTGGTTCATAATTATGCTTATATAGTTTCCCATTTGAAGTTAAGATGTTAACTCCAAGATATTTGACTTTTTTAACTACCTCACATCCTAGCATCACTCCTAGTTCTTCCTTTTGTTTAGTATTCATATTTATAGCTAATATTTTTGTTTTTCCTAAATTTATTTTAAAACCAGACACTTGACCATATTGATTAATCGTATTCATTAAAACCATACTAGATTCCTGCGGTTGTTCCAATATTATGACCAAATCATCTGCAAAAGCGCGCACTCTGTATTCTTGCTGCCTAATCTTGATCCCTTTTAGACCATCCAAGCCCCGTATTTTATTCAACAATACTTCCAAAGTTATAATAAACAATAATGGGGACAAAGGACAGCCCTGTCTTGTACCTTTTCCAATTTGAAAAGAGTCTGTTAAACTTCCATTGACTATGATTTGTGCTGTTTGCTGTTGATATATTGCTTTAATTGACTGTAAAAAATTATCTCCTATCTGCATTTTTTGCAATATCTTCAACAGAAATTGCCAATTAACTCGATCAAAGGCCTTCTCAGCATCCAAGAATATAAAAGCAGCAGGGATCTAATTGTTCTTTCCCAAATATTCTAATGCATTAATAATTAATCTGACATTACTTTTCATCTGTCTCCCCTGTATAAAACCTGTTTGGTCAGTGTGTATCAATTGTTGAATAACCAGCATTAACCTATTTGCTAGTATTTTAGTAAAATTTTTATAATCTACATTAAGTAATGAGATAGGTCTATAATTTTTTGGTTGGGTAGTATCTTGATCTTCTTTGGGTATCAAAGATATAAACGCTGTCTTCCAAGATGGAGGCACTTTACCTTCCGTTTGAATCATATTAAATAATTCTCTAAGAGGTTCTACCATTTCTAACTGTAAATTTTTATAGTAAACCGCTGTCAAACCGTCTGTACCTGGTGCTTTCCCTAACTTTAATTGCTTAATTACCTGCAAGATTTCCCCCGAGGTCATTGGTTGATTCAATTTTTGCCTGTGCTCTTCTCTAACTGAAGGTATTTTCTCTTTATCTAAATATTTGTCTATATCTAGACCATTAATTTTATCCCCTTTATACAATTCTATAAAAAATTCCCGAAATGCCTTTTGAATCTCTTCCTGTTGAAACACCTCCTTCCCTCTGTAAATCAGTTTAGATATATTTCGAGTTTTCCCTTTTTTCCTAATCTGATAAGCTAACCATCTGCCAGGTTTGTTTGCATTACAAAAGGTATTGTGTTTTGCATATAATAAATTAGTGGCTACCTGTTCAGAGATCAACATGTCAAATTGAGATTTTAATATGGTGATAGCTTCCTTAACCTTTGTATCGCCTGGATTCATTGTTAACTCCAACTCTTTTCTCTTAATTTCCTCTTCTAATTCTGTTCGTTTTAACCCTTGTTTATATCTATGTGTTTTATTTATATTCATCAGCACTCCTCTCATATACGCTTTGCTTGCATTCCTCTGTGTTGTTATTGTTGAAAATTTATCAAAAGACAACACTTCACACAACTATGTTCTCGCCAGTAATCACTGGAAAAACAGAACTCTTCTGATTCATTAAATACGATAGGCAAGCAAACTATTGTATGTATAACAGGCTGGACTTTAAGGCTTTGATTAATTAAAATGGAATGTTAATCAATCAGCATACTGAAAGAACCACAATGCATTTAGGAAACATGAAGGAAGCAACGACAGTTTTCTAACGTATGTCATGCTCATTTCATCTGGATGAACAATTCACAGTTCAGATAGGTACCACTGAGTCTATATGCTTCATTCAACTTCATTTTTATTTGGAATGTATATGAACTAAAATGCAACTGTGAACACATTTCCAAACTTTGCATTTTGGATTAAAATTCATATATTTATTGATATTTAAAAAATGGCACATTAGAAAGAACTGATATGTGCATAAAAACTCAATACAATTATATGAACATTTTTAAAAACTACAATTTCATACCAAAATGGAATAAAGCTAACTTTGAAACTCATGGAAAATTGAGAAACTGGTGAAATTGATTTAAGCTAATTTGTCTATCTGTCTTCTCATCCTGTGCCTTTTTCTATTACTAATGTACATATTATCTTGTATTAACAATATAATGTAAGAATTGCTGTATTATATTAAAAGAGAAAATATACTTTTGCAAATAAAAACTAAATGTATAATGAATTTATTTTCATAATGAAAGCTGAAATAATAAAATAATTAATACTGCTATGTTTAATATGTTGTATATAAAATGCTATTTCTTGCTTTACAAAAAGGTCTGGCAAACTATTATTCTGATGATAGTTGAAAACAACTAGAATTTAAAATATGAAGGTCAATTTAATTTTGTTTTTCTTTTGTTCTGCTTTGTTTAGGACAAAGAATTGTCTGAACCCCAACATTACACATGGCTTTTAAAAGTCCTGGAGCTTTCTAAATATTGTTATTTAAACTGACATTTTGGATACATTTTTGGAGAACAATCATACTAACTACATTTAATATTAATTCATTGTGTGTACATTTGCAAATACAAATTTGGCTTTACCCTGAGCCTACACCCACAAAAGAGAAAGATAAATTAATTTTGCACTAGTTTAGCAGGAAAAAGAGAGTAATAGCAAGCTTCAGAGGACAAGAGAGAGTTGCTACAGCTCCTAAAAACCTTTAAATATATTTGTAATCTGGAGAACTTGTGTAGTTTATAATGAAAGAATAATAAAAGCAACATGTCTCCAGGTCAGCATTGCTCCTACTCTGCTACAGCTCTAAAGAAGGATCCAGGAGCTATAGCTGGCTCTTTACAATTACTATCTCAAATAGTAATTGTCTGTCTGTCTGTCTCTGTGTGTGTGTGTGTGTGACTGCATGTGTGCATGCCAGAGGTGGGTTGCTGCCAGTTCGGCCCCGATAGGGCGAACCGGTAGTACCGGCAGTGGGAGGCTCCACCCACTCACCTGGATGCTTCTATGCATGTGCAGAAGCATCTTGCGTGCACACAGGAGCACACCCAAACCAGTAGTAAAAAAATTAGCAACCCACCTCTGCTGCTTTCGTGAATGAATGTTTAGAGGCTGGCTGGGGTTTACAAGCTTTCATTTTTAAATGATGTGCATTTTTAAAACTAAAATCATAAACAAACAGTTGTCCAGAGGTTCTCAAAGTTAATAAGAATGTACCTTCCTCTTTATTTTGTTTCCTTTGAAGCCATTTTTCCACTGTTTCAGCACCAACGCTCTCTAACACAAATTCATCCAGTACCTGGGGGTGAAGAGAAAGATAGGCCTTCACTTTTTCATCTGTCAAACCTGCAAAAGAGAACATTATTGTTTATACTATTACTATTTCAAGGGAAAAAGCAACAAGAAAAAAAACCTCAAGATCCTCATTCAGAAATTAGTGTTATTGTGCTAGGAACATCTCAAGAAAGGCTTTACAATGCTTAATTCAAAGAGGATAAAGAGATGAAATAAGAAACAGACTCAGCAAACAGACTGTCACATGAAAGATTACTAAGTGATAATTATGAATGAGAAATGTCTATGGAGAGTCTCAATCATCCAGGTCTTGGTTGTCTTTTCCAAAGGTGCTTTTTCCAAAAGACAGCTGGACATTCTAATATTTTGCTTCTTTCTCATCCAAGAAGATTCTTCAGATTAGTTATTCAAAAAGACACAGACACCCCAAAAAAACCCCAAGAAAGTCCATTTTACTTTTGGAAAACACACCTTTGGAATATGAGTGAGAAACCTAAAGTTAAAGCAACCTGACTCTGATCCTGTTTCATACATATGATGGCATAGAGAGAGCCAAGGATTTGAAGGATTTGTGTTTACTAGACAAGCAAAAGATTTTCATATAGCAAAAAATAAGTGGAAATCTAAATTGAAATATCAACAAACTCAATATTAGAAAATACAATATGTTAAATAAGAAACAGGCACAGTGAAATATTATACTGTAAAGTCATCTGTTATTGATTTCTGACATATATGCATCTTTGACAAAGTGACAAAATTAGTGGGCCAAAGGAATGCTGTCAATATAGTTTACTTGGACTTCAGTAAGGTATTTGATAAGGTAGACCATAACCTACTACTAGACAAAGTAGAAGAATGTGGGTTAGACAGCATCACCACCAGATGGATTCGTAACTGGCTGGCCAACTGCAACGTGTAGTCCTCAATGGAACTTCAGCTACATGGAGGGAAGTTTGCAGTGGAGTACCCCAAGGCTCTGTTTTAGGCCCAGTACTCTTCAACATCTTCATCAATGATTTGGATGAGGGGATAAAGGGGGAACTCATCAAATTTGCAGATAGCCAACACTCCAGAAGACAGGCTTAAGATACAGAAGGATCTTGACAAACTTGAACATTGGGCACTATCTAATAAAATGAAATTCAATGTGAAAAGAGTAAGGTGCTACATTTAGGCAAGAAAAACGAAATGCATAGGTACAGTATAGGAGGTAAATTGCTCAATAGTAGTAACTGTGATAGGGATCTTGGAGTCCTAGTGGACAACCATTTAAATATGAGCCAGCAGTGTGCAGCAGCTGCCAAAAAAGCCAACACAGTTCTAGGCTACATAAACAGAGGGATTGAATCAAGATCACGTGAAGTGTTAATACCACTTTATAATGCCTTGGTAAGGCCACACTTGGAATACTGCATTCAGTTTTGGTCGCCACAATGTAGAAAAGATGTGGAGACTCTAGAAAGAGTGCAGAGAAGAGCAACAAAGATGATTAGGGGACTGGAGACTAAAACATATGAAGAACGGTTGCAGGTACTGGGCATGTCTAGTTTAATGAAAAGAAGGACTAGGGGAGACATGAGAGCAGTGTTCCAATATCTCAAGGGTTGCCACAAAGAAGAGGGAGTCAAACTATTCTCCAAGGCACCTGAGGGTAGAACAAGAAGCAATGGGTGGAAACTAATCAAGGAGAGAAGCAACTTAGAACTGGGGAGAAATTTCCTAACAGTTAGAACAATTAATCAATGGAACAACTTGCCTCCAGAAGTTGTGAATGCTCCAACACTGGAAGTCTATAAGAAGATGTTAGATAATCATTTGTCTGAAATGGTATACGGTTTCCTGCCTAGGCAGGAGGTTGGACTAGAAGACCTCCAAGGTCCCTTCCAACTCTCCTATTGTATTGTATTAAATAAATTTTAAATACATATATGAAAAGAGAAATAACAGAAAAATAAAAAGCTAAGTATTAGAGTGCCATATTTTCACCCCCACCCATTTTACAACATATACAACATTGTTGTCTGTTCATACAGACTGAAGACCTGAAAATACACACAAATGGGTTAAAAGAACTTCTGATTCTGAGAGGCAACTAAAGCTGAGAAAAAAGAGTTTACAATCACAACAAAATAGTGTGCAGCAGCAGTCCATGGAGATACATGTATATCATTGTGTAAAGTGAAGCTTTGATTGTCAGAGGGACCATTCTACCCTTAAGCAAAACAGTGCAAAAATGTTTCCACTACAAGAAAAACCCAAAACAGTAAGATAAGGACACAGAAAGTCCTCACCTTATGACCACAATTGAGCCCAAAACGTCTGTTGCTAAGTGAGGCAGTGTGTTGAGTTTTATCCCATTTTACAATTTTTCTTGCCACAATTGTTAAGTGAATCATTGCAGTTATTAAGTTAGTAATGTGACTGTTAAGTGAATCTCGCTTCCCCATTGATTTTGCTTGTAAAGCCACAAAAGATGATCATATAAATATAAGCCAGTTGCCAAGCATCCAAATTTTGATCACTTGACCATGGGGATGCCTCATTGGTTTTAAGTGTGAAAAATGTTCATAAGTCACTTTTTTCAGTGTGTCATAACTTCGAATGATCATTAAATGAATAGTTATAAATCAAGGAATATCTGTAGCAAACATTAATTAGAAGACTAAGTTCGAAAAGAAAAATTGAGACATGATTTGTGCTACACCACAAAATTGCATTTATTGAAAAGAAAGAATTGTAAAGATAATTGCTTTAATGATTAAGGATAAGGAAAGCAGTAATATAAGAATGATAACATAAAAAACCCTCCAGTTTTTACAAAATAAAACAAAATTTTAAGTTAAAAAAATGCCAGGTTCCACTGAAGTATTTCCAGATTCAGTCAGGGAGACAATGTCACAATTAGTGATAGCATACAAAGCTGTAAAGTGATAATCAAATGGCCAAATTGCAGCTTTTGTAAAAAATAATAATAATAAAATTTATATTCCACCTGACTTCCAAAGACTCTGAACGTTTGTTGATCCCCAAACAGTTTAAATGTAGTTTTGCAGTTCAAAAGCGGAAAGAGATCAATATACAACTGTATCATATTCTGCAAGCATAAAATTTTGCTATAGATTTGTGCAGCATGGCTAATATTGCTTTGAGTGAGTGAGTGAGTGAGTGAATGAATGAATGAATGAATGAATGAATGAATGAATGGAGGTTATTTTGTCAACAAAAAAAAAACCATCTGCCACTCCCTTTTTCTGAGATAGTTTTTGCTTCCCCATGTACTCAACAGATATACTGTGGTCCCCTGTTATAAATATTAACTGGGTTTGATCCCACTGATCCTCACTGATATCAGCCCAGACAGTTGTGTACTGCCCCCTTGCGTGATATCATCCATAGGAAATAGGATCAAAAACAATTCCTAACAGATTTCAGAAAATTAGGCAAGAGTTTCACATGTAATTTCAAAAACTTCCAAAAGCTTATCTACTTTTTTTTCTACGTGCCAAGATTGATCCTTGCTCATTCATACGTGAAATGAATTCCATCTTCAGCAAAAAACAAAAACAAAAAAACCACCTCCATTTATAACTTTAAAAATACAGTTAACTGTAAGGAAAAGTTGCAAGGAAGACGACAATGGAACCAAAATAATGCCCACATTTAGAGACAACCATACTAGGAACTATTGCCTGAATGTAACCCCCAGAAATTATATAGGAAGATTTTTACTGCAAAAATCAGAACAAATAGCTAGAAAACAAACCAGTTTTGTTAAGTAACATTGCACATAATTGAACACCTCTTTAAAACAAGCTGAGCACTGACATTTATGTTCTCCTCTTGGTAAAAAACTGAGACAATACATTTGCATTCTGCAGGATAAATGTGACTTGTTATAAAGAATCATTTTTCTTTCAGTAAAATGCTGGCTCTCCTCCTAAAACTGTAATTCCTATGCCAAAATGCAAAGCCTGAGAAAATTCAGTAAAGTGATTTTTTTACAGACTGATTTTTAGTGGAATGTTCATTAATTATCCCATGTCAAAAACTAATTTATACATTTTATCAGGGATTGTGTCTACCAAAGACAAAAACTTGCTAGAATATACCTGCATTTTGCATAGTATAAAACTTAAACCTATCTCTTTAAAACAGTAAAGAAACCATAAACAAAGGAAGCCATGTGCAAGTACTAATTTGATCAAACAGATAAATAAAAGCAATAATTATAACATACTTAAGCAGAAAATGTTTAACATATACAATAGAATTTCTTTTTTGATGACGTCTTTCTTACCCTTAGTTATATCCAACTGATGTCCATGTACTTCGTTATTCATAATAATACAGGATCACAACCACTAAGTTTAAATCAAGTAGTATTATCAAAACACTACAAAGTAGCAGTTTGCATTTCACTTAAAACTTTATGAGCTTCGATACACAATATTTTTTCTTAAATGTATTTCACTACAAAAATATTCCTACCTTTGTTACTGGTATGTTACAAATATTTTTCAAAGACGTATCGGAAACAAGTGCATCAAATTGCCTAGAGGGAGTAAGTTACATGTTTTACAAACAAAAAACACTCTGAATATAAAAGTGTTAATTAGTTCTGCTGGGGACCGCAATGACATCTTAACTGTAATAATGCCTTAACTACTGCTTCTCAATGAGAGTATATGGGAGATAAACATTTTTTTTTACATTAGCAGTGTGAACAGTGTTCATTACCATCATCACTGGGGTTCCAAACTATTGAAAGGATTTCATATTTATTAGATATTTTGCAGCAACCATATACAGTAAATTATGATTAGTTTGCTTACTTATAGATATACTGTATAATCTTACTTAAAACTACCATGGAAAAGGAACCTGATGGGATTTGAATGAGGACTTCCTCAATTCACAGACTCAGTTTTTTATTCCATACTAGTGAGTGATTATACATGTATGCAGGTGTGTATTTGTGATGCAAGCTCGCACATTTTCACCTCACATTACAGCAGCATCTGGATACTGGAGGTTAGTACAAGGATACAGATTGTCCTCACTTAATGGTTGCTCATTTTACAACTGGCCACAGAATGGATGTTTTGTAGCCCAAAAATGATCTGGCTGCTCCAATGGTTAAATGACTGCATGTGGGTCAGTTTTACGCCATTTTGTGGTCAATGACCGCAATTTAAATGAATGGGTTTGCTTAACAACCACTGCAAAAAAGGCTGGAAAATTACTTCTGGTCATGTATGCCTACCAGGCACAAAATATGAGGTTCACACATGAAGGTTTAAATTAACGGATTAATTGCTAAAAGCCTATGCACAGAAATCTCCTCAGACCAATGGTCAGCACCTGACAGAATTGGAAAAAACACTAGTGGCTTTCAAAGGAGGTTGGACTTCATTATTTTGTGATTACATCACAATTCTAAACTGATGCCTTGTTTAACTCCTCTCCTTCTCTCTGCCAGGCTCTCTCCTACAGTGCCTCAGCTTACCACAGCAATGATTTACAACCATAATTCCGGGCTCAATTACAGTTGTAAATTGGGGACTACTTATATTGCTGTAATCGTAGGTTTTGCACAGTCCTCACAATATTCACTATTCAAGAGGGTGAATGATAGCAGAATCATTTCGTACCTATCACCAAAACAACATTCCATCAATGTATTTGTATAATAATTTTTGAAGGCACACAGATATTTGCTTGCCTTGTGTTGCATGCATTAGATACTAATAGCATTAAATGGATTCTTCCTTTGTTCAAAAATTAGAATTCAAACCACAACAATTTTGTAATATTCTTTTCAAGTCATTTTTGTTGCCATTGTTGTTACTCATTTAAGTAATATAGGAATATGAACTGTGTGAAATATTGCTAGAGGATTAGAGTTAACCCTAACCCAAACTAAATAGCATGACATCATGTTTAGGTAATGAAACATCTGCAAAATAGGGGGCGGGAACCAACCAAGATCAGAGAGTACCAAGGACCCCTCATCTCAACCCTAAGCTACAAATATTCTCTCTTATCTGTGCAGTATCTTAGCACAACTTTCTTCTAGACCACTGATGGCAAAGCTTTTAGACACCAAGTACGAGAGAGAGAGAGAGAGAGAGGGGGGGGAGGGAGGGAGGGAGGGAGAGGGGGAGAGGGAGAGGGGGAGAGGGAGAGAGAGGGAGAAAGAAAGAGAGCTAAGTTAGCTTCAATGTTGTCAAATTAACAAGGTGTATGCTAGATTTGGGGGAATTAGGACAATTTGATGATAAGGGAGCTATCATATAGGATAACAATAATAACAAAGATTAAAAAAATCTATGTCAATCATTAATAACTAGAGTTATGCAAAGTGTTTAAAAGAGTTTTGCGAAATCTGTTTTGTATTCTCTACCTTTTTTTAATCTGTAATATTTTTCATTTTAACTTGTTCTTGGCTCTATTTTAACTTGAGGGGGTTTGTTTGTGTTTTTGCACTATTTTTTAATGTTTTTATTGTAAACTGTTAGTAGTAATCACTTATGTGTGATGGGTAATGTATAAATGTTGTAGGTAAGTAAGTAAATAAATACATACATTCATACATACATACATATTTTTAAATCACATTCCAGTTCACTTTGAGAATGGCCTTAAAATGTCGCTATCTCTAACAATGACAGAGTTATTCTGAGGAGAGCGCTGAATGAATTTCTTAACCATACACCTTCTGAGTGTATAGGAAGATAGAAAAAATATAAATTTTAAAATAAAATATAAATTTATGGATCAGGAACAAAATAAACAATAACAATAATGTGCTCCACTTAAGGATTTGTTTCAGACCCAATTCAGCAGTTGATCAAAGTAATCTGCTTTACTATGATGTGGATCTGATTTGGTATTTGGAAATATGAGTCTCTCACTGACTCATTGGAAACAGTATATGTCCTCATCAAAATGGTGGATTCTAAAAAAAAATATTACTGGTTTGATGGGCATGGCTGGGGGGGGGCATGTGACTGAGTGGGTGTGGCCAACTTGACCTCACTCATGCACACATTTTTGCTAGTTTGATTGGCGTGGCTAGGTGGCATTCACATGCCCCCCACCGAGCCACACCCACCAAACTGGCAAAAATTTCTGTTTTGCCAACTGGGAGGCTGGCAAAGAAGCCTCATTTTCCTTGCCGTGGTGGTTGCTTCTACCTCAACATTGAATGGTCCGTGCCCTCCCCCTACGGACTGATGCCGCAGGAGGACAGGAAAGAAGCCAGTCTTGGGAGAGACCTTCCCTCCTCCTCCTCCAGGAAGCCCATGCGGGGAGAGAGAGGGCAAGCTGGTTTGAACATTGGTGGGTGGTTTGTGGCCGGCACCTCTTTTGCTCATTGGGGTGAGCACAGCATGTTATAGCAGCACCTGCACTGCCTGCCTGGTTGAAGACAGCGCATGGGTGTGTGACTTTTTTGCAGGGGTTAAGCAGAGACAAGAGGATGCCCAGAGGAGTGCTCCCCTTCGCCCTTGGCAGCGGGGGCTGCTTTATCGAATGCCTCCATTCTTTATCCTTTCAGAGAGGGGCTGGAAAAAGAAAGATGAAGAGATGAAAGGTGAATGAGGATCCCGCTCAGTATTTTTTCCTGCCAGTTGAAAAAGTACTGAGAGCTCACCCCTGCTGCCCTGCCAGCCACGGGGGGGGGGGGGGGCTGCAATGCTGGTGGGTTCAAGAGATGCTGGCCAGTGGGAAGGGGAGGGCTAGGCTAGCGCAAATGCTTACCTATGTGTAGGCAGGAGCAGGCAGTTCTGTGGATGCACATGGTAAAGGCGAGGCAGAGCAGGCATTGGAGCAGGCCAGTTCGAGGGCGTGGCCAGCCAGATATCACTAACGGTTCGGCAACCCTGGCTCAATTGCCACTACCAGTTCACCCAAATTGGTCCAAACTGGGAGTAACCCACCTCCTCTCCAAAATCCCTTTATTATATCAGGACTAACATTGTTATTATATAGAGTATATTGATTGTCCCGACAAAAACCCCTTTTATTAATTTACTGTGAATTCTACTCATTCACAGCTGACAAACTCTTTCAAAGGAAGATTTATGGTCACCCACCTTATCTGGCTTGGAGAGCTGACAGGCCGATATCTACAGAACTTGGCAAGGATTCTTGGAAAGTCACTAACCAATTAAGTGAACTAATTGTCTCCTGCAAACTCCACTCCCCTTTTGCTCCTCTTTTAGTTCCTCTGGGTGGGGCCATTCATCGTCTAGCCTTAATCCCAAGTCAACCCCTGCTCTTTAGTTGTTCCCTTTATCTGGCAACTCTGTACATGCGCACACTGGGAATAGGCTCCAGCTGTTCGTCTGCCTCACTGATGTCTGACTCGGAAGGCATCTTATAGCTGGTATACAGCTCTGGCCCTCTCTCTCCCTCC
This sequence comes from Thamnophis elegans, assembly GCF_009769535.1. Lineage (NCBI taxonomy): Eukaryota > Metazoa > Chordata > Lepidosauria > Squamata > Natricidae > Thamnophis > Thamnophis elegans. The sequence continues at coordinate 62,115,542 of NC_045544.1, forward strand.
TTCCCCAGGCCATAACACCTTGACCCAATAGTATTCATTTCAAGAACACTATTAACAGCCCTAGCAACTTACTATCATTTCAAACTATGTGATACTTCAGATGGATGGCAGAAAGATGCTTCAAAGTACAGGAAATGCAAACATACCACTCATCTTGAACACTTTAAACCTAGTGCATCTTTTCCAAGGACTACACAGAGGCTGTGATACCAAGCATCTAATTTTCAGCTTCAAAACCAAAACATTTCACAGTTCTATTATAAAACTTTGAGAGTTTTCTTTCTTTCCAATAATTTTCAAATAAGTGATTGATTTTCAATGCGTTTCAAATTATTATTTTTAAATAATATAGGTAGTCCTTGACAACCTTACAACAGTTCTCTTAGTGACCATTCAAAGTTACAACAGCACTGAAAAAGTGACCATTTTTCACATCATTGCAGCATCCCCATGGTCATGTGATCAAAATTCAGATGCTTGACAACCAACTCATATTTATGATAGTCGCAGTTCCCAGGGTCACGTCATGACCTTTTGCAACCTTCTGACAAGCAAAGTCAATGGGGAAACCAGTCACTTAACAATGATGTTACTAATTTAACAACTGCAATGATTCATTTAACAACTGTGGTAAGAAAAGTCATAAAATAGGGGGAAACTCACTTAACAAATTTCTCATTTAGCAACATAAATTTTGGGCTCAATTGTGGTCATAAGTTGAGGACTATCTGTAATGGCAGCTAATACTCTTTCACTTGCTGAGGTTGTACAAAACTATAAAATGAGAATTTACTTTTTTCTTTTCTCTCATTTCTGTCTGTGCAACCAAGAATCTGACAGTGGGAAAAGTACTTTTAGTAAGGAAAAAAATCCTGCCAAATCATATTCTGATAAATCAAATTCTTGGCTAGACCAGCTAAGTCTCAATGGCTTCATTTTTAATATATAATGTTTAAGTAGATAATATTTACCTAATGAGAAGGAAGGACTCACTGGAGAAGAGCCTAATGCTGGGAAAGATTGAGGGCAAAAGAAGAAGAGGATGACAGAGAATGAGGTAGCTGGATGGAGTCACCAAAGCAGTCGACGTGAGCTTAAATGGACTTGAGAGGATGGTCGAGGAGGATGAATGTTGTCCATGGGATCACAATGGGTCAGACATGACTTGGCAACTAACAACAACAACAACAACAACAACAACAAAGTAGATAAGAAGCTATTGAGCAGAAATATCGCTAGCTCCACCAAAGAGACCCATCTGATGCCATCACTTTGCAATGGGTTTGATTCAGCGTAAGCGTTATCCTTTAGTCAGTCAAGGGTCTCTCTTAACAGCACAAGAACTGAGTTATGAAAACAGAAGCAGAGATAGCAAAGATCTATGTGATATTTGTTGAACTTTGCTTTGAACTTTTAGAAGCTCTTTCAAGGCTTCTAAAATCCAAGCAATCATCTCTCTGTGAAGTAGACTAAACTAAAAGAAAGTTCTGGCCTGAAGACAGAAAGTGAGATTCATGGTCAAGTAGACATTTTAATCTGGGGTTTCCCAGTCTAACACTATACCATCTTGCCTGATGTGTTGCTAGACAATATCTTCTGAAATAGCGTTATAACATACTTGATAACAATATGCTAGATGGCCTAATATTTTCAGAATGTAGATATTATTGACAAGGGTGTCAGACATGATGATCAGGATCACACATAACTTCTAGTTCAGAAGAGTTATTGCTCAAGCCTATATATAAGAATTTAGTCAACTAACTAACGTACAATATTAAATTGGTACCTGATAAAGTCAAAAGAATTCAAGAAGGTTCTGACTTGAACCGTTTGTGGGAAATAACGATTCTAGGCTAATGACTTGCTTAATTCCACCTCCTTGCTCTGCCTGCCCTTCTCCTACAAACGATTGATGTGAAATATTTAATAGATTATATTGAATCTGTGGAGGATTCAAAAATTTTATGAAAATTTAAAAATAAAGATAGAAAATATTAAAGGTAAGAGAAAAATTGAAAAGTGTAAAGAAAAAAGGGGGAAGAGAAAAAAGGTATAAGAAAAAGATATATAAAGAAATTACTTTCCCTTCATCAAGACAAATGCAAATATTTTAGTAACTTATCACTTTCCCTAATATTTCAAAGATCTCTTCCTGTACCTCATTTCTTATCTATAAATAAAGAATAAAGACTCATCATTCAAACTTAATAAGCAAAAGTCCATTAAGAATTACCAGAAATAGCAGCATTTGTCAATCAAATTAATCAAATTAATCAGTTTCATATTCATTTACTTGAGTTTTAACCCATTAATTTTTCATTTTCTCTAAAAACACAACAATCCCCCCCCCTAACTTATATTACCTGAATCTGCAAAGATGAAGTCAGGAAAGCCAAGGTTCAGAATGAACTAAGACTTGCAACAAATGTCAAAAACAATTTTAAAAAGTTTATTTCAACGTGTAAAAAAGAAAAAGAGAAAGAAAGTCGAGGAAATGATCTCTCCACTAATGGGAAAAGATGGCAAGGAGGTGACAGGCAGCAGAGAGAAAGCAGAACTGCTTAATTCATTCTTTGCATCTGTCTTTACGCAAAAGGAAAAAATAGCCTAACTTATCAAAATCAGTACCGCAAAAGACAGATTAGGAATTCAAGTCAAAATATGCAAGATGATTAAAGAGATATTCACTGTCCTGGCAACATGGCCACAGGAAAGGAAAGATAGACTTTTGTAAACAAAAACGTATTATGAAGAGGATTAACCAAGCTAAATTATCATTATTTTCTCAGCTTGTCCCTAGAAGAGTCTGATAGCTTTTTTTCTCCTGCAATTAGGCCTTACAATGTAGTAGTAAATGTCAGATCTGTTCAGTCGTGCGCTCTTGATGCATGCTGTGCACACATGGGCAGTGCGATTAAAATTGTTTTGCACATGCCCAGAACCAAAAAACAAGATGGCGGTGCCTATGGCGCCGCCTCAGGTACATGGCAGAACCAGCAGTGACCCAGGCCACCAAACTACTACTGGTTCAGCCGAACTGGGACGAACTGGTAGGAACCCACCACTGACTGAGATTGGAAAGAAATGTACGATACCCATCTGGAAATACAATTTTATTTTGTATCATCTCAGCACACACTTCAGGTTTAAAAGAAGTTGTTTTAACGTTACAGAGATTCCTTCTGCCTCAAGAGTTCCCATCCATCATAGTAATAATATCCAGTATGTGCATTTGGTGATAAAAGACCAGTTAACTTTGTAGCTCAGAACATTTGGATGGGAAACAAGGGGAAAAAAGAATAAAAAGCTAGATGGGACACTAAAAACATCATGGGAAATGAAGTGGGAAATCCTTTTCATGTTGTTGCCAAGAAAAGATGATGGACATGGGTGAAGGATTCAAGTATGAGAACACAATTTTATTGTATGGTGAACACTAAGGATGTTGGGAAATCTACTAATTTATCACTGGGTACTGTTACCCAGTGGTAATATTGCCAAGCCAGAGAATGTGGCCTCAGTTATGATCCCAAGAGATCTGCTTGGGTTGCCTAACCTCTTCTTTACAACTGCAGTGCCCAAAACTTCTGGATTTGAGAAACATGCCTGTGGAAACTCTAGTATGGATTGATGATAAACCGAGTAGACCTGGCTCCCCGCCCCCCCTTAGCTTCTGCTGCATGAAATTAGGAAAGCAACTTAGAGTCAATGAGATCACCTGAGTGCAAGCAAAGTAAGAGGGTAGGTTGTTTGAATTCAAATACACAATTTCAATAAATGCAGTTAGAATTAACCAACCAGTTCTTCTACCCTCTAATGTTACTGCAAAAAATATATGCATTATTTTATTAAGTAAATAAACTGCAGGTTGTTAACCACAGAGAACTTCGGAGAAACGTTTTGGAATTCATGGTCAGTGCTGGTTTTTGCCACACAGGATAATACGGTGTTTTTTATAAGCTTGATTACCTGAAGACTAACTAGCTTCAAGGACTTTTTTAAAAATAAAATTTAAACATCATCCAATTCTAGTCAGTGTTTGTGGAGAGAGAGGGGAGAGATTCAGCCCAAAGCCTCTACTTTCTGCAGAGCTCAACTCTTTTCCTTCCTGTCTCCCCTATCTGGAGATTGGACATACTTTAATCTGTTTGGGGTGAGAATGAGTAGATGGCAACTGGAACCAGGAAGGCTTTTGCACAAATATATTTGGTGTACCCTTTCCTAGATCAGAGGGCATTGCTCATAGTTATTCATAGTCTCAGGTCTCCCAATTGGATTACTGTAGTATCAGGGGTGGGTTCCTCCCGGTTCACACCGGTTCGTGCGAACCGGTTCATCAGTGAACCCGGAAGTAATTAACTTCCGGGTTCCTAGCTCCTAGCCCCTGTCGCTGGGTGCCTGCAGGGTTTTTCTTTTTAAAAAAAACGCCTCTCCGGATGATCTTGAAAACCTGCAAGGTTGCTTTGGAAGGGGACATATGGGCAGCATTTCCCCCTGCCCCTCTCCCCGGGAGCCTGCAGTTTTAAAGCAAGCCTTTGCACAGTAAAGAAAATCTCACAAGCGAGAGAAGTTCTTAATTTCTTTTACTGTGAAGTTGCGGAAGCTTCCGAGGCTGCAGGCAACCAGAGATGGGGTGGGGGAATGCCTCGCAGGTTTTCAAGATCGTCTGCAGAGAGGTGTTTTTTTTAAAAAAATCCTGAAAAGGATTTGGAGAGATGGGCAACTGGTCTTTTGGGGGGGAATCCCCAGAACCAGGAGCACAGCCCATTCCCCCTCCCAAGAAGACCGTTTTCTTTTTAAAAACGCCTCTGCAGAAGCTTCTTTGTGGAAGCTTCCAAAGCTACAGGCAACCAGAAATGGGGTGGGGGAATGCCTCACAGGTTTTCAAGATCGTCTGCAGAGAGGCGTTTTTAAAAAGAAAATCCTGAAAAGGATTTGGAGAGATGGGCAACTGGTCTTTTTTGGGGGGGGAAATCCCCAGAACCAGGAGCACAGCCCATTCCCCCTCCCAAGAAGACCGTTTTCTTTTTAAAAACGCCTCTGCAGAAGCTTCTCTGTGGAAGCTTCCAAGGCTACAGGCAACCAGAAATGGGGTGGGGGAATGCCTCACAGGTTTTCAAGATCGTCTGCAGAGAGGCGTTTTTAAAAAGAAAATCCTGAAAAGGATTTGGAGAGATGGGCAACTGGTCTTTTTTGGGGGGGGAATCCCCAGAACCAGGAGCGCAGCCCATTCCCCCTCCCAAGAAGACCGTTTTCTTTTTAAAAACGCATCTGCAGAAGCTTCTCTGTGGAAGCTTCCAAGGCTACAGGCAACCAGGAATGGGGTGGGAGAATGCCTCGCAGGTTTTCAAGATCGTCTGCAGAGACGTTTTTAAAAAGAAAACGGTCTTCTTGGGAGGGGGAATGGGCTACACTCAGAGGAGCCCTGAAACAACGCATCCCCACCGCCTCGTTCTACTCAGCAAGCGGGGACATCCCGTCTGTGCCCACTTCTGCTGCCACCACCTCTGCTCCCAAACGCAACTGTCAGCTGCGAGCAGGTGACTGAAGCTGCTGCTTGCAGTCATTTACGGCTGCAGATAGATTGTGCCTGTAGCGGGAAGCTCTTCGCCCTGTGAGAGCTCCTCTCCAGCACTCCTAGTTTGGTAACATCATCAGTGCTAGAAGGGAGTGGGGTTGGGGGGGGGAGGAGAAAGTTAGGACAAAAAAGAAAAAGATAAGGAGGGAGAGGACTGTGGGGTCCTTTGGTGTTCTCTGAACGTGGTAGTTTTTAATTAGTTTAGGGAATTTTTATTTATTTATTGTTTATAGAATGTTTATTACAAGAAATGTTATTCCTTTTTGCAAATGTTTTATTTGTGATGCAATATGTTGCTTTTAAGTGTTTAGACCAGGTTTATGTGTCTCAAAGTGGCTGCTTTTCTATGGGCAGGCCAGGTTTGTTGCAAGGCAGTGTGTTTCACCCTCCTTGTTTAGGTAATTCTGAGGTGGTTGATGGTTCTGTGAGTGCCTGTCCTTTATAATTTTCCACATTGCCTTGATGGTTTTTATTCCAGTGACTTTGTCTTTCCTGTTCTTAGGCTTAGGAAAAAAAAACTGGTTTCATTGGCAGTCTTTTTTTTGGGGGGGGGGGATTTTATTTTTTGGGTGTTTTCCTAGCACTGTCATAGTTTGTGGGTGTGGGTGTGGGTGGGTGTGTAATGTCCCGCAGTTATCTATGCATTAATAATGATCTAGTAATATTAATAATATCTAGTAATTAGTAATATCTAGTAATAACATCGTCTTGGCCACTCCCACCAGGTCACATGGGTGACAGGCCACTCCCATCCAGTCACATAGGTGGCAAGCCACTCCCATCCGGTCACATGGGCAGCAAGCCACTCCCACAAAGGAGGCCACACCCACAGAGTAGGTTCGAACAATTTTTGAAACCCACCCCTGTGTAGTATGCTCTATATGGGGCTTCCCTTGAAGAGCATCCAGAAGCTGCAGTTGCTCCAGGCTGCAGAAGCATGGGCAATAGAGGTACACTTCAGCATGTTCATTTAGCACCACCACTGTATGAATTATATTGGCTTTCTGTAAGCTTCCAGGTACAATTCAAGATGCTGGTTATCACCTTTAAAATCCTTACATGGGATTGGGCCAGGATATCTGCAGGACCACCTATCATCAAGGGTTTCTGTCCAACTTACTAGATCTGGCAGGATGGACATACTCCAGGTCCCCTTGGTGATTCGGGGTTGCCCGATAGGGTCTCGAAGGCATCCCTTTTCTGTCAGGGTGCCTTCCTTATAGGAACAGACTCCCTCAAGCCCCAAACCTGTTAGCCTTTAGGAAAGTGGGTTTTGCCCTCAGGCACTAGGCTCTGAATGTTGACACAGCTGGCAGGAGATGATTGTAGATATATGAGTTTGCATCAGGCCCCAGTGTTTAAAAAAAAGGTTCATATCGTTTTAAATGTCTGGTTTATTGAGTTGTGTTTTTATTCTGTTTGTTGCCCAATGTTTTTTTTTATATGTGAGCGGCTACATAAATTTGTTTAATAAAATAAATAAATAATAGGGATAATTCTTGCTTTAAATTAAATATTTGTATTTAATTTTACTGACTTGACTTTACGATTTTAAAATTAAAAAACAAAGCTATCCATCCTCCTTTTATAAGTAGACGACTTACGAAATTATGTTCTTTTGAAGCACTTCCCAATGTATTCCAAAAGAATACGTTTGTTTATGTGTGTAAAATAAAAGAATATGATCTAATCTATGAATTAAAGACTACACAGGGTGTAGTCTTAGGCCTAATTGGTCAAAATTCCAAATTTTGGAGTATTTAATTGTAAAAACTCCATTAAACTTCTGCATTCTACTCCAGTGCAGATGAAGGAAGTAGATAAAAGAAGCAATGCTTTTAGATTTATATTTTATGTTTTGTTAATTCTTCTGATTAATATGGATCCCACTAACACTTAGATTTGGTTCTTATCTTATATAACAAAGTTTTATCTATCTCACTAGCCATTATGAAAGTCATAGAAACAACTAAAAATCATTATCTAACTGCCTTAATATTTTTGCTTAGACTTGGTTCCTGTTTCAGTTACATTGGTTATTTTTCCAGCATTAAAAGCCTCAAGGCATATAATAATGTTGGGAACAAGATTCAAATTTGATTCTAGCTCGTCTTAAGAAACTGACATTATAGAATAATCCTAGCCTGAAAATTGCTGGTAAATCCTTTTACTGGTATTCAAGGGGCAGAAAAAAAGGCCATTGTTTTGGATAAGCTTGTCAACCTCTTTTAATGTTTTGTAAAAAGAACTTGGATCACCTAAAACTGCTGAATGGCAATATATACATTTCTTTTTCTGATTTCACAAGTTAGAACTCATTCAGCAAGATCATTTGAAACCCCTAAACTATTATAATTACTGTAAAAAAAATTGGATGCTTCCAAATCTATAGTTACTTTTTATCTCAGTGGAAAAGTTGAATAATATAAGCATTGGAAATTTAAAAAGCTTGCTTGCTTTCTAACTCAGTTAGAATTTTATCTTGTTAAATTAACATTGAATGATCTTAAGATGTAATTAATTCAAAATATTATTTTCTATGTTTATTGGAAACAAGAAGCAACCATAGTAAGACTTGGAGTTTGCACTTTCACTATGTTACATATTTGCACTGTTTTGGTTTAATACTCACAAGTGGATAACAGGGTATTGAAAGACATGTCACAGTTATACGTGTGAATGTGATACCAAATTGTAATTGGGAAATTTGGAATCTATCAAACTCTGAAAAAAATTGGACTTACCACAGATGGGTTGAAGCTAAGAAGATTGCTTTAAAAAAACTGTAGTACACTTGATTTAAAACGCAGAATGAAACCTATATATTCACTTTCTGCACATGAACTAGCTTCTTTTAATGTTACAGAAAGTCCAATCAATATTACAACAAATGGTCAAGGCTGTATTTGTTGCTTTTGAACTTCCATTGTATAAATATTAAAGGTAAAGATTCCCCTCACACATATGTGCTAGTCGTTCCTGACTCTAGGGGGCAGTGCTCATCTCCATTTCAAAGCTGAAGAACTAACACTGTCCAAAGACATCTCTGTGGTCATGTGGCCAGCATCACTAAATGCCGAAGACACTCAGAATGCTGTTACTGTTTTTCTACTTGCATTTTTATATGTTTTCGAACTGCTAGGTTGGCAGAAACTGGGACAAGTAATGGGAGCTCACTCCGTTACACAGCACTAGGGATTCGAACCACCGAACTGCTGACCTTTCGATAGACAAGCTCAGCATCTTAGACAGTGAGCCACCGTGTCTCTTGTATAAATATTAGTACTTTCTTATTTTACATTTCATTGGGAGTTTTTTTGCTTTATCTTCAATTTTTTTTTTTGTTTCTTTGTATTTACAATACATTGTAATTATGGCCTTTTTAAAACTGTTTGTGGACCAAAAGCAAGAAAACATTATCTAACAACAGGTATCATTTAATATAATATGAAAAGCTGAGACTGAAACTTTAAGAATCATTTGATCAGACTTAAAGAACTAAAAAATATGAATGAACAATATTGACATATCTAATCATATGCAGATTTGCTATAGCTAAAACTCAACAGTTGGGTCACACTAACTGAAGAATTATGCACAGATGGTTCAGAGGCTTGGGAAAAGAAGAAATAGAACATAATGAACATCTGATAATTTGTTGCAATGTACAGTAACAGCAAGCATCATGATTGCCAAAATGACTAAAATTTTAAATGCAGACTAAAGGGTAGAAATATTGCCATTTTCTTCATCTTGATAGAATTTTCAATGAGGTTTCTACTTTTATATTCTATTTATAAGATAGAATTTACACATGTGAACATATGAAAATGTCGATTAAAATGCAAGTAGATAATTACAGAATTAATAAAAGTGAAAAGAAAATAGCAACAAAAATGGTTTGAATATACTTCCTATTAGAGGAGAAACGTTGGAATAATACATGCAGTATACAAAATTATTCTACATTTTTGGCCATGATTTATTCTTCATTGTGCAGCACTTTGAGTTCTGGAAATCTGCTCTAGAAAGAAAAAATATATCTTCCTGAACTGAATCGCTGGAAGGAAAGAGAATGTACACTGCATCTTTCTCTATTCTTACTTGCTCACACTAAGGGAAGTCTCAATGAGATTACTGATTCTTCCATAAACAGAAGGAGCCCTTTCATTATTAGATAATGCATTCATGCTTTAAACCTAGTATTTTGTGAGACAAAACTTTAAATAAATGTATATTTTTCTTTAACTATTGAGACTCATTCTGTTTTACAAACACGGCGTACTGCATTCTGTATCTAATTCCAGGAGCATAATGAAATAAAGGTAATAGCCCATGAATTAAATACTTTTCTAGTGGACAATTTACTGTTGCCAAGTAATTTAGAAATAATGTTAAATAGTTTGAGCAGACAGAAATCTGGCTCCGATTCAAGAAAAGCAATAAGATGTTTTTTAAAAATGCCACAACGGAGCTGCCTTTTTCAGACAAAAGACCTTTCTTCCTCTCTGGCACACAGGTTTAGGAATAAAGCCAAGGTGCTACTTATCAGCTGTTTGACATCAGGAGAAAACTGTGTGCGTCACAAAGCCCAGTGGGGATTCCTGGCTTATGGCAAAAAAAACCATGTGGTTCTTATCAGTTTACAGAGTCTGGTACTTCAGCTATTACAGTATGAAAAGGGGAAAGGAAGGGGCAGAGAATGAGGGACATTAAATGAAAATGAACATTTAAAGGCTTGCAAGCTACTGCTTAAGCATGTTTTACAGAGAAACAGACCAGTGTTTCTCAACCTCAGCAACTTAAAGACAAGTGGACTTCAACTCCCAGATTTCCCCAGCCAATTGTGAGTGTTGAAAGTTAACACCCACCCCGCTCCTAGAAGAATGAAATATTTTGAGAAATATTAAAAAGGCAGAATATTATATTTCCCTGGATGAAAAATGGAGAAACATGCTCTTGGGGGAAAGTGGCCCCCATCTTTCTTAATAGCCCTCAGCAGATGTCAGCCCTTAAGAGACAAAGAGATAGCTAGCTCTATTCGTAAGCAAATACCCTCACCCAAGATCCAACAAAGGTGGGATTAGCCCTCAGCCACAATAGGAATTGCCCAAAGCCCCTTCATTGCATCATCTCAGTTGCACCACCCCCAGCAAAATTCAACCAAACGTAGCTCAGACAAACTCCTAGGATTTGTACATGACCCCATGTGAGTCTGTCAACAACCAATAGAATACATGTTCTTGCACAAGAACAGGAAGTTCAAGTGCAAAGCCCAGGATAAATACCCCACATTTTCAACTCCATGTGGTCAGCTGCCCAGAACCTGTGTGGTTCTGCTTCATCATTAACCCATCTTTCCAATCAGCCTCCATGTTTCCAGTGTCTTTCTCCCAGCTTGGAACTAAACCAGGTGGATACTTCTTCCAACATCTATCTTTGAATTGCTGAGGTAGAGAAACACTGGTTATATAGACAGTCGCTCTCTGTTCCCTTTAATTTTTCCTCATTCCACTTCTTCCTCACTGGAGCAATTTCACAAACATAAATAATTTTCAAAGGCGATAACTATGGCAGGAGCCATTTGTTTTAAATTCGGAATCTGCAATCCTAATGGGTTAAGAACAGAGTATGTTATTTACTTTGTCTTGCACAGAGAGTGTAGCTGCCTAGATTTGCATGGAGTAATATTTGCAGATAGTATCATATTTCATCTCATCTTGCAGCAGCGATACATGGCTTATGTAGCTTATCATTGCTTCTGATAGTATAACCAGATATAATTATAATTCCAAAAGTAACAAAATATATATAACAACCATTCCCACTTTAAGAAGAGTTGAATCAATATGTAGAAGACAAACAGACAGCAATATTGTCTTACAGAAATAGAAGAGAAATTTCAATAATCTTTGCAATGCAAAAATTACTTCCTGAAATGTTTGGTGTTCTGCAAACTGATATAAATGTAAAAAGAAACCTTAATAATGCTCTATTATCTGCATTTACTTAAATGTCAGTAAACCTATAAAAATTTACTCACTTTCTTAAAATTTGCTTTAAAATTTGCTTTAAGCAGAATGTACACCATTCCAGTCACATGCAATTTATGGTAAGTAGAGTTTTTAAAAACCATTTTAATTCATACAGATTGTTAATTCAGATAACTCTGTACAATTTTAGAAAGCATTTAATAGGGAGTTTTTTGCTTCCCATATTTTTGCTATTTGAAAAACAATTTCACCTCTACACTAAAGCTAAGCAATTGTTCATTCAGTTACAACTGCCAATCTTTTAATCTATTTGTCTCAACAACCAAACACAAAATTAACAAAACAACCCAAGCCCATTCCTAAATAAAACAGCTAAAAATATCATGCTTGAACCATTCTAAATGTTCATTGCTCTAATAAATTGGATTAAATGTCTTCCTCTATGGCTGAAGTGTCTAAACTTTTGATGAAGATCGGAACATTTAGGAAAGTAAAAGTGTCCAGTGAAAACAACTCATTTTACATTGTCACACTAATGAAATTACAAGAGAGTAACTTGACCAAACGTATTTAAAACATAATCCTTTTTTCTCTATTCTTTGGGATAATCTGCTCCACAATTCTCTTGTACCATATTCCTAACTAATAAGGTCCATTCATCATAGATGAAAATCTCTGTTTTGAGATTAACATTCATACATGTATTAATAATCTCTCCAGCATATTGTACATGCAAAACTATGTGCATAAAAATGCATTTCTGTGTCCTCACCCTTTAAATTTGCCTATCAACCATTTAATCCTTCTTGTCATTTTTTGATACCATCACTATCTCAACCCACATCTCCCAATTCCAAATTCCAAATCTCAACCAACAAATGTTCTGTCTTACACATTGGCAGAATACAAAATACAAGCTAGATGGATATGACCTCAAAGACGACCCCCAAACTGTCAAGGACCTTGAAGTACTCATCTCAAATGATCTAAGTGCCAGAGCTCATTGTAACAGGATTGCCAAAAAGGCATTTTGTTAACCTAATCTTCTGTAGCTTCTTCTCCGGTAATATTGAACTGCAAACTAGGGCATACAAAACTTTTGCTAGATCAATTCTTGAATACAGCTCATCTGTCTGGAACCTGCACTTTATATCAGACATAAATACAATCGAATGAGTCCAGAGATATTTCATGAGAAGAGTCCTCTACTCCTTTGCTCACAACAGAATACGTAATGCCATCAGACTTGAAATTTTGGACTTAGACAATTTAGAACTCCGCAGTCTTCGATCCGACCTAAGCGTAGTACATAAAATTATCTGCTACAATGTCCTACCTGTCAATAAATACTTCATCTTCAACCACAACAAACACGAGCTAACAATAGATACAAACTTATGGTAAACTGCTCCAAACTTGATTGCAGAAAATACGACTTCAGTAACAGAGTTGTCAATGCGTGGAATGCACTACCTGACACTGTGGTTTCTGCCCCAAACCACCAAAACTTTAACCTTAGACCAGTGGTGGGATTCAAATAATTTAACAACCGGTTCTCTGCTCTAATGACCAGCTGGGTAGGCGTGGCTCGGTGGTCATTTGATTGGGTTGGCATGGCCAATTCAATGTCACTCAGGTCGATGGGTGCTTCGCCTTAGCTGTTACAATGTAATAAGGGTTAACTGGAGAGGCAGTTTCTGTAAGCAGGGCAATAAAGATTAGGCTAGAAGCAACACCAGAATGTTTCCTTCCTGCCGTCCTTACAGGATTAGCCCTGTAAAGTGGGGAAAAACAAAAGGAGATTTCTTCCAACAACCGGTTCTCCGAACTGCTTAGAATGTTAACCGCCGGTTCTCTCGAATAAGTGCGAACTGGCTGAATCCCACCACTGCCTTAGACTGTCTACTGGCGACCTCACCAGATTCCTAAAAGGTCTTTAAGGGGCGTGCATAAGTGCACCAGCGTGCCTACCATCCCTGTCCTAATATTCCCTTGTATTCGTCTTCATTTCATGTATTCATAATCATGTCTGTACTTATATCTGTTATCTAATTCCTACTTGATGAAATAAACAAACAAATAAATAAATAAACAAATAAATAAATTTCATTCTGGGATTGGCATTTTCTCCTTACACTACATTACACTATAAAATGTTTTAATTCCTAGTTTTACTGTACATTGTCCAGAGTCACATTGGGTGAGATGGGAAGACTTATAAATTTGATTAAAGAAATATTGCAGCTATTGTAGTTATCTCTGATTCATGTCCCCAAATGTATTGCTGTCATCTCCAAATTTCCCTGCAATCAACAGCAATTTACTTTGTTTCTTCCTTTCACCTTTAAAATGGCTAGAAGTATTTCACAGCCACTATGCTAATTTATAAGAATGTTTTAGTGCCCATTTGGAAGAATAAAGCAGACAAGCAGCTAAGATTCAATATTTTTCAGTGAAGCTTTTTTAGTGTGATGGAGTACAGAAATGGTGTTAAAAAGAGATTCAATAGTCATTATTTAAATACCAGCTTAGCCTTGAAACAGAGGAGAGAGTGACAAAGAAACCTAAGATGGTCCCGCCTTGATTCTCATTGGTATAAGTAGAAGCAGGGGTGAGTTGCTGCTGGAATTACTGCTGGTTCAGTGCGCATGCAAATTTGGTGCTCTGCGCACATGCACATTTGCACATAAATATGTCTGTGCATGTGCAAAATGTTAAAAAATGAAAAATATTAAATTTGTGCAATGAAAATTGTTCTGTGCATGCACAGAACCGAAAATCAAGATGGTGGTACCATAGGAGAACTGGTTCAGGGGCATGGCAGCCTGGGTTGCTGCTGGTTCCAGTGACTCAGGCCACCAAACTACTACCGGTTCGTCCAAACCAGTCCAAACCAGTACTAACCCACACTGAGTAGAGGGAAGAAGAATTTCTGTCAGGCTTTCAAAATGTTATTATTACATCCTTTACTAATAAAATATTATAACATTTGTGAGGAAGACACATCGGACCCAGATACCAAACCTTCATCTGAGGTGTGGCTGATAGAAAACAAAATGAATACATTAAAGTCAAAATCATTGAAATTCAAAATCATTGAAATTCAGTTTATAGTAAATAAGACAATGCATCTAAGGAACCTTAAAGAATCATACTGTAAGAGACAGGGAATTCCAGTTCCAATTCACTCAGGTTCCTTTCTGAAGATTACAGATAATACTCCAAAAAAGATTGGAATGGAAGATGATGTGATTGAAGTTTATGACGGAGGGACAGAACGCCGTTCAATAATTTAGAATGTTTGCTTTTTCCATTTTCCCTTTATCCTTTTTTATTTTTAAATAGTAGTTCTTTCTTGTAATATGATGTATAACGCTATATTCAATACCCCATTCCTGTATTTGAAACATTTTGAAACAACAGTGTATACATTGTTCTACATTGCAGAGTCACTTCTGGTGAGATGGACAGTTATGTAAATTTGATAAACAAATTTGATCAATAAATACATAAACTAGAGTTCTAATAGTTTTGTGGCATTTGTTCCTGGCTTGGCCTGTCTCAAAGAGCTGAAAGACAACCCCCGCCCCCCCCCCCCCAGGATAACTAAAGTACAAAATCATAACTTCAAGTAGAGCTGCTGATGAATGTAGAGTGAATTGTCACAACAATGGTAATAACCACAGTCACAATATTACTTACTATTTATCTATATATTTTTTCTGTTCTGGAGGAGGTCCTTCATAACCGGATGTTTTCCTTAATGATCTCATTTCAGTACAGTTTTTGAGAAGATAAGATCTAGCAGATGTCCTATCCATAGACAGACAGAGAATCCTATTTCTTTTATCTTAATAATTCAGACAAATGAGAGAAAGGGAAGTACATCTAGGGTGAAACAAACAGGCAGTCCCCGGGTTATGAAGATCTGTTCTTAAGTCTCTCTTTAAGTGGAATTTGTAGATAAGTTGTAACAGGTATGCCAATGGTTCTTATTAGTTGGCAAATATATCTTATTCTTATCAGTTGGCAAATATTTACCAT
The DNA here is from genome assembly GCF_009769535.1 of Thamnophis elegans. NCBI lineage: Eukaryota > Metazoa > Chordata > Lepidosauria > Squamata > Natricidae > Thamnophis > Thamnophis elegans. Next base: position 62,131,160 of record NC_045544.1, read on the forward strand.
GAAGTAAGCATCAAGGGAGGTTTGTACAGAGTTCCCCCTCACCTTTTTTTTCATCATAAAAGGCCTTGTAATGGTTGAGGCCCTACGTAACCATACAGTAAACTTTGGCGAACCTGTCTACATTAGACTGTTGCTCCTCTAAGTTTGCCACCCCCCCCCCCCCGTTTCAATAAGACAAAAAGCTTCAAAAAATTTTGTCAAAAACTTCTTTTGTTTAGGAATTTTAGGTCCCAGTCTTCTTCCCCAAATGCTATCATCTGCAGTTTTGATCATTTTATTATTCCACTTTATTATTATTATATGTGGTTAATCTTTGGTAAGATTCATAGCCTTTGGGGCTGGTTGGTAGCTCAACAGCTCGAGTCCTAACCAAGGACCTAGGAACTGTTAAGGTAACGTCGGAGGATATAAGGTGTTCCAAGTACGATGGCTTTTTGTAGAATCAGAATGTTCAAGTCTGATAAATTTAAAATTTCAAAATAGCGAAGTAGCCCTTTAGGTATTGCTCCAAGGGCTCCAATTACAATCGGGACAACACATGATTTCTTTTTTCACAGTTGCTCAACTTCAATTTGCAGGTCCCGGTACTTTGTGATTTTTTCTTGCTGTTCATCTTCAATTCGTGCATCTCCAGGTATTGCAATGTCAATGAACCATACTTTTTTTCTTTTCAACTATTGTTATGTTAGGTGTGTTGTGGGCCAAGTGCCTGTCAATCTGAATTCTGAAGTCCCACAAGATCTTGATTATTATTACACAATTGTATCACAGCGGCCAGTTGTTTCGCCGGATTTGGCATTGGTTACTAGTCGGGCCCCGCCCAGGGGCCTAGGACGTCGTAACGTATTTTTGTAATATGCGTGCAGATCCAAGCAGTGCGGCTTTTTGCATTTGACTGATGGTGATTTTGTCAATTTTTAACTTATTATTAACTGATTATTATTATTATTATACAATTGTATCACAGCGGCCAGTTGTTTCGCCGGATTTGGCATTGGTTACTAGTCGGGCCCCACCCAGGGGCCTAGGACGTCGTAACGTATTTTCGTAATATGCGTGCAGATCCAAGCAGTGCGGCTTTTTGCATTTGACTGATGGTGATTTTGTCAATTTTTAACTGTTTTAAATGTAATTCCAGTGCTTTTGGAATAGCACCCAGTGTGCCAATTACCACTGGAATTACCACTGCTGGTTTGTTGTTGTTGTTGTTGTTGTTGTTGTTGTTGTTGTTATTATTATTATTATTATTATTATTATTATTATTATTATACAATTGTATCACAGCGGCCAGTTGTTTCGCCGGATTTGGCATTGGTTACTAGTCGGGCCCCACCCAGGGGCCTAGGACGTCGTAACGTATTTTCGTAATATGTGTGCAGATCCAAGCAGTGCGGCTTTTTGCATTTGACTGATGGTGATTTTGTCAATTTTTAACTGTTTTAAATGTAATTCCAGTGCTTTTGGAATAGCACCCAGTGTGCCAATTACCACTGGAATTACCACTGCTGGTTTGTGCCATAGTCGTTGAATTTCGATTTTTAAGTCCTGGTAACTTGCGATTTTTTCATGTTCCTTCTCGGCGACCCTGCTATCACCTGGTATTGCGATGTCTATGATTGTGACCTTATTTTTCTCAACCAGTGTGATGTCTGGTGTATTATGCGCCAGTATTTTGTCAGTTTGTATACGGAAATCCCACAAGATCTTGACCATCTGATTTTCGGTGACTTTTTCAGGCTGATGTTCCCACCAGTTTGTTGCTGTTTTAATATTATAATTTTTGCACAAATTCCAATGGATCATTTGTGCTACTGAATTGTGCCGCAATTTATAATCAGTCTGCGCAATTTTTTTACAGCAGCTGAGTATGTGATCAACAGTTTCTTTGCAAAGTCTGCATTTGGCATCATCAGAGGATTTTTCGATTTTGGCCTTGATGGCATTTGTGTGGATAGCTTGTTCTTGCGCAGCCAGGATTAGTGACTCTGTTTCTTTCTTTAATGTACCTGTTGTTAACCATAACCAAGTTTGTTCACTGTCCACTTTATCTTTTATTTTTTCCAGAAATTGGCCATGCAGTGCTTTGTTCTGCCAACTCTCCATTCTTGATTTTATCACTTCTTTTCTGTATTCTTGTTTCATCTGTTGGGCCTTCAGTAGATTTTTGTTCTTTACTTCGATTAATAGATGTTCTTGACTTTCTTTTAAATAATCAGCCAGTGCATGTTTTTCTTCTTCAACTGTTTGCTTCACTTGTAATAATCCTCTGCCACCTGATTTTCGTGGCAGGCATAGTCTATCAGTATCACCACGTGGATGTAAACTGTAGTGCATTGTCATTAGTTTCCTGATTTTTCGGTCCAAAAGGTCCAAATCAGCTTGTGTCCAGTTAACTATACCAGCTTATTATTATTATTATTATTATTATTATTATTATTATTATTATTATTATTATTATTGCTACATCAACAGCACTTACTTCAGAGGCATAGTTATGGCAATGTGATTTAACTTAAAATGGCAGGTACTCTTCTCCTTCCTTGAGCCAGTGATGCACTGAAGATATGCAATGTTTTCATGAGCATCATAATGTAGTATGTGCATTTGTAATTATAAACCATGGTATTTAATTCAAATTTTAATATAATAGACTTTAGACAGTCTGTTCATAAGTCCAAGTTGTCCATAAAATGGACTTTTAGACTAACAATTAGAAAGGGACCTTGGTGGTCTTCCAATCCAACCCCTATTTAGGCAGGAAACCCTACACCACTTCAGAGAAATGGTTATCTAATCTCTTCTTAAAAACTTCCAATGTTATAGCATTCACAACTTCTGGAGGCAAGTTGTTCCACTGATTAATTGTTCTGTCAGGAAATTCCTCCTCAGTTCTAAGTTGCTTCTCTCCTTGATTAGTTTCCACCCATTAACTCAGGGACTGCCTGTATTAGAAACCCAGATTAATCACTAGCATTTCAGTTGAACTAACCTCAGGAAGTTTTTAAAAGTTATTACTGATCTGTAAGTTAAAGGACAGAATTGTCTGGACTATAATACCATATGATTTGAAGCCTCTCTGAGAACACAATTTAGATATCATGATTGCATGCATTAAACTTTATCGCATCAACAAACCCATTCTATAGATTCCCAAATGTTCCCAATCCAATTATTTAACATTGCTTTAGATGAACCAGTACACATTAAAAAAACAAGAGGCATCTTTATTGCAATGCACAGTATAGTTACTACTATACTATAGTAGAACAAATGTTTATGTTTAGTAGAAGAGAAGGTAAATCACCCACAATAAGTGCAGAACAGCTTTTCAGGAATGTTATTCTAAATGTAAATTTAGAAATTTAGAAAGGAGGTTCATACACAGCTAAAACTATTTTACACAGCATGGAACTATAAAATATGATGTAAATGTAGTCTTCTCTCAAAATGAATTTCCTTTTAAATTTAATACAGCCCAGCAGGAGTACCAAGATTCATTTAAATATGTAAGTTGAATCATATAAAAATAATTATTTCGTACAAACGTAATGAAGGAGCTACTTAAAATGCAGATGAAGGCCACATACACTGTACATTTTATTAACATACGACAAATACAATATAGATTTATGGAATAAATGCCTAATTTTTGGCAAGTGTGTGTAATCTAAAAAGTACTTTCTGAAACTTATTACAAAAACATGTTGCATAATTGTGGAACCCCATGGTGAGATATTTTTAACAGCACAGATTATGCTTAGCTAAATAAAGCTATTTTACATTACAAAGATTTAGCACTATCAATTTACTCTCCAAGTATCTTGTAAAATAATATAAAATTCTGCAAGATTTCTCCAAAAATGTAAAGGGTAATTATCAGGTTTATATTAAATCATATAAGGTGTTTAAAACATATTTTCCCTCCCTCCCGCCCTCTGTTTGCTTTATTATTATCAGCAGATAATATCCCATTCATTTAGCTTTGATAGATAATAACTATATCCATGGAATGGGATCAATGACAACATTCTACATTTTCTTGACACTTCTCTATTATTGTTTAATAGAAAAAAATGAGTATTATCTTCATAACAACAATAAAAATACTTTTTTCAGATATGTTCCAAATAAAACATAATAGTGGTGGTGAGAATCTATATACTATTATTTAATGAACATGGCAAAATGCCAATCCATAATAAAGACAAAGCAGAACTACTCAACTATTTTGGCTCAGTCCCCTCCAAAAAGAGGGAATGCATTCCGGGACTCAATTATGAAGGCCATGATGAAAGAAAAAAAATGAGATTAATGGAAAGATAGACAGGGAGTACCAGTGTCAATATGTTTCTCTCTGGGTGTGTTTAAATTTTCAGCACTAGGATGCTGAATGAAGTAGCTGATTCTATCTTTGAAAAATCCAGACTACAAGTGAAATCTCAAACAATTACAGGAGATCAAATCTTCTACAGGAAACTAGACATTCCTTGAACCACAGACTGATATAAATATCTAGAAAGAGTCTACATCACATTATAAATCAGTCTGATGTGGTAGTTAAGATATTAGCCTAGAAACCAGGAGACTGTGAGTTCTAGACCTTCCTTAAGCATGAAATTTGGCTGGGTGATTTTGGGACAACCACTCTCTCTCTCAACCCAACCTACCTCACAGAGTTGTTTTTGTGGGGAAAATAGGAGGCAGCTAGTAATAATAATAAACTTATTAATGTGCTGAAAGAGGGTGAGTGGATATGTTCAGCTGTGGGGTCTGGTTTGTGTCAAAGCCACAGCCCAAACAAAACCCAGAGAATCTAGCAGTACATTATTAGTAAGATGGCACTCAAACATGAGCTCCTGAGAGAACCCCTAGGGTAGCAGCAAATATGGCAGGAGAATCAAACAAATGACAAGATCCTGCATGGGATACATTGGTGGGTTACGAGCGGTACGCCCCGGTACAGGCATACCAGTGCCTGCCGGGAGTACCGGGTACCGTTCTGGTACGGTGCTCTGGAGGGCCCACCCTCACTCCTTACCAGTATTTGAACTCTTCGGGGCGTCTGCGTCCGGCGCGTACAGTGCCTGCACAATGCTCCATTGAGCAGCTGAAGAATCGCGGAGGCATTGCGGAGCATCGCAGGCGGTAAATATACATGCACACGCTGCGCATTCATGTGGTGGACACCAGCCCCCATTGCACTATACCTGTTGCAAACAGGATCTGGAACCCACCACTGATGGGATGTACCATCAACAAATAGCTGAAGTGACAGGCATTGGGAAATCCTGGAAAGGACTGGCCTAAAAGACAACATTGAGGCACTGACAATACAGCACAAGAATAAGCACTAAGCAACAGAACCATAGAAGAAGGAGTCTCCCACACTAGACAGGACCCAAGGTACAGATTATGCAGCAGCCTCAGAGACAATTCAACACATAGCAGCAGGGTTTAAGATGCAGGTAGGAACAACGTATACTAAATGGTACAACTAAAAAGCTGGCATTGTGTATATTTGCATAGTATATGGGCTAGCTAGATCTTCTGAGGTTCCGATGGGAGATCCTACAGAAGATTGTGGAGAATAAGAGGGCTAAGATCCTGTGGGACTTCCAAATCCAGATGGACAAACAGGTGCTAGCCAATCAACCCAATACTGTGGTGGAAGACCAGATCCAGAAGACAGTATAATGATAGATAATGCATAGCAATGCTAAGTGATAGTGACAGGAGTATGAGAAACCAGAGAAATATCAGGGCTTGAAGAAAGGATTAGTGTGGATGTGAAAATAAAGGCCAAAGTGGTCCCAAAGGTGGTAGGAGCACCTGGGCCTGTAACTCCTAAACTGGGACAGTGTTTCCAACAGATCCAAGGAAGTACATCAGAGAGCTGTCTGTCCAAAAGAGTACAGTGTTAGGAGCAGTTAAGATACCAATTCCCAGGCCTCTGGTAGAGGACCCAAGATTGAGGAAGTCACATACCACCCGTAGGAGTAAGAAGGAATTTTTAATATGTACAATTAATAATAATAATAACTCTTCCTCAAACAACCTTGAAAAGCAGTGATTGCTAAAAGTCAGCATGAATTTGTCAAAAATGGTCTTGGCTCAATTAATCTTAGCTGAGTTTTTGATCAGTAACTTTCTTAGCCAATCATAGAAATGTTTTAGACATAGTTTGATTTCAGCAAACGAACTGATTGAGTTGCACATGACCTTCTAATTAGCAAGTTAAGTGGAAACCGAATGGTATTAAGTGGATGCATAGCAGGCTTAATAATTGTAGTCAAAGAATGCTCATCATTGATTCTGCAGCAGTGTGAAGAACGTACAAACACAGGATGTAAATTCTTCACTTTGATCAGATCTCAGTTGAAATTTACATCCTATTTTAGCATCTAACATTTAAGAGACATTCAGACATAATGGAATAGTTTCCAAACAAGGGCAGTAAGGATATTTTGATGCTGGAAACTATATCTTAGGAAGAGAAGGAGAAGGACCTAAGAATGTTAAACCATGAGATGAGAAGACAAATTGGAAAGATGACATCACTGTTCATATAGTTAAAGGGCTATTACACAAAGGCCAAGAAGAAGGGCAAAGACATACAATAATACATTACATTAAGGAATATAGATTCAAATTGAATATTAGAGGGGGAAAATGTGTAACAGTGGAGTTAATTGCTCACTAAGCTGGTGCACTCTCTATCATCTGAAGCGTTTAACTAATGACTATGGTGAATATTTAATTTGGACTCCTTGACTGAGCAAAGCAGAGGGATCCAAACTGAAGTAACAGTTCTTCTGTTTCTCTGTGCACAGGCTGAGAAGATTTTTGCAATCAAGTAAAATATCACACTAAAATTCACATAAAGTGAAGAATATAGTAATATGAAATGTGAAATGTGAAAACCTCCAATCTTATTTAGTATAATTGCAAAGGAAGACATTTATTCTGTTGAAATTGTATCAAAAAAGCTGGAGTAAATCCTTATTCTCACAGGAGACAGCAAAGATATTTTAAGGGAATAAAACATCCTAGGAATCTTTCATCCTTAGAAAGCACAGGAAATAGGTTTTATCCAGCCTGTATGTCACTTGTATGTCATTATATATTTGTAGGACTGACAAAAACAGGCTAACTCTAAAAACTCCACAGTTGCTTTTGCTATCTATAGGTCCTAAATTAGATTTAGATTTAGATCCAACCGGTAAGGTACAATGGGCATGGCGTCCACCACATGAACGTGCACAGCACGAGCATGCGTACTTACCTCTTGTGACGCCTCCACGAGCTTCTGTGACGCTCCAGCTGCTCGGCAGAGGGTCGCACAGGTGCCGTGTGCTCCGTGCACGGAAGTGCCAAAGAGCTCAAATACAGGTAAGGAGCGCGGGCAGGCGGGTGGGCCTTCTGGAGCACCATACCAGAACGGTACCCAGTGCTTCTGGCAAGCACCGGTATGCCCATACTGGGGCGTACTTCCTGCAACCCACCACTGGACTGAACCTTGTTTGAGGACTAAACTAAATCCCTTGTTGGATATGTTGAGCAAGCAAAACTCCAGTCTGTTTCCTTGACAGTTTTTACCCATCCTTAGAGCCATATCAAGGATGGAAAGTTTACCAAAAGGAGAATAATGTGTCTCCAGTTTGTCCAAGATAATACTAGCTCCAAACATATTCCTGCAGGTTTCCTCTCCTCCAGAGAAGAGAAATGGACAGGAAGTAGATAGAGAAATGATATTCTTCTTTATATCAAATAGAAGCAAAACAGCTCATCCCAGGAAAGATCTAGCCATCCTGTTTCTGGGCTACATCTACTAGCTGGGAGAAGAGACAGCAAGCAAATGTTCAGGCAAATGGAATCATAGAAAATGTATAAAACTGAAATAGTTAAGAGAGCTCCAGAGTCTTTCGTTGTAGCAAATAGATATTTATAACAGAAGTGGACATGGCTTTAATTCTGTGAGTGCAATAACATGTATTTTCTTTCAGGTAAACAATTGCAGATGCCTAACCAACATCTTCACCATTGTGCATGCAGGGTGAGTAAATTTAACCTTCCAGCTCCCAGCAAATCTTCCCAAATACGCTAATAGCCTTTAGAAAGATGTTTCCATTTAAAAAGCCATTAAAAAGGAGATTCGCTTAAACTTTTCTTCCACAATTTTAAAACTTTAAGATTATCTGAATAATTTAGCAAATTCCGTCTATCACGTTCAGATCAAAATTTGGAAGCCTAAGTAAAAGAAAACAATTGCTTTGAATAATCATGTTCCTTTTGAATGAACAAACGCCAACTTGGATATGCTGATTTGTTTAGCACTGATACAAGAAGCATTAGGGTGGAAGCTGGCAAAGCTGGAAGTAAACTGAGATATCTGCAAGACCTAACTATCTAAGCCTAAAAAAATGGGGAGCTGCCAGCCCTCTTGAGAAAGTCCAAGCAAGAAGCATGAGTAGCTTGTAAAGTTATAGTAAGATAATCTTGCAAATGTGAAAGCAGTTCTCCCCTGTTTTACTTTCCAGAAAACAAGACAGAATATTTATGAGATGTTTTTCACAACCCTGTTGGAGACCCCTGTTTTAATGAGACTTCACTGAGCTGCAGCTCATCTTCTTGTTTCCCTAGGTCCGTAATGGCAAACCTATGGCATGCGTGAAACAGGTGGCACATAGAGCTCTCTCTGTGGGCATGCAAGCCATTGGCCCAGCTCAGGTCCACTGCACATGTGTGCGCACCTCTCGCCAGCCAGCTGATTTTTGGGTCTGCTGTGCATGGGCAGGGGGTGAGATGCATGTGGGTGATGCATATGCATGTTGGGGGGTGGAGGGTTCATGGGCACATGTGGGGGGAGTGCTGGGTGTGGGGGGCCCCCCCGCAGCCCATTTTTGGTCACAGGAGGCTTCAGGGTGGACTACTAGGCCCAAAACAGAGTGTAGAGCGGTTGCATATGCATGCATGGGGGGACGGCGGAGCACAGGGGGTCGCATGTGCATTGCATTATGGGTGCAGGCAGGCGTGTGCACTGTTGCAGGTGTGCAGTTTCAACATGTAATGACAAAAACGTTAGCCATCACTGCCCTAGGTCATTTCCACAGACCATTACGTCAGCAAAAACACTTGCTATCACATACATCTAGAAGAGAAAGACACTGTTTAAATTGTAGAACTGGTTGGTTGGTTGGTTGGTTGGTTGGTTGGTTGGTTGGTTGGTTGGTTGGTTGGTTGGTTGGTTGGTCGGTCTGTCTGTCTGTCTGTCTGTCATCTAGCTATTCACACAGAGAGAGGTAGTCCTTGTTTAATAACCTTAAATGAAACCAGCAACTCCACCAATTAAGTGAAGCAATCCCTAAGAGGGAAATCATGTGACCACAACTGTACTTTCTGGCTGGAAAGAGACAAAACTATTCAGATTCACACCTTCAGTTTTTCTTTGCCTTCTAGCCACACCCCTGACTGTTTGGAATGCTGGAGTGCCTGCTTATTGTCTCCTACACGTCAAAAGTAATGCAATCATGCCGCAGCTTGGACCTCAGACCCACAAACACATTATGCAAATAGCTTAGGGTATTCTCCTGAAATCTCTCCTTCTCCGATCTCTCAGGACAATTCATAGTGACTTAATGGCTATCATCTGACCAAGGGATGCAGCAAAAGTCAAGGGATGTGGCAAAAGTTGTAAATAAGCTTAAGTGGGTTGTAAAGTTATTCTTTTCAGCATTGTCGTAACTTTGAATGATTGCTAAATGAAGGAAAATGAGGAGTACCTATAGTAAAACTTCTAGATTTGCAGTGACTGATCATAATACTGAATATTTTTCCATCTGCAATAAAAATAAGCTTATTCCCATTGTCTGAGATTTTATTGCCATGCCCAGAATGAAATTCTGATATTTTTCTGAAGTATTTTTCTTGTTGTGCCCTATCTTTCTTCTTAGTGCTAAAAGATACATGAGTTACCACTCTCTGACCAATTTTTCTGCAGTAATTATCCACATTTTGATAATCTATAGCTTAGATTATTAAGTGAATGTGCTGCTGACTGAAGTTGACTCAGAAACTTTGTTAGCAAACTGATAAACTAGAGACTGCAAGATATTACATGATTGGGACTTTCCATCATATTTTGTAATGTGAATCAAACCACTGCCTTTATTGAAAGGAGATTACAAAGTACTGGATGAGTCCTCAATTCTAACCTGCTTTATATTTGCTTACAAAACGACCCTGTCCCTGAAACATAGGCAACAAAGATTGTTTGAAGCACCTAAAGGCCAAACAAGGAATAATGGATGGAAACTGAACAAGGAGAGATTCAACCTGGAAATAAGGATGAATTTTCTGACACTGAGAGCAATCAACCAATATAACAGCTTGCCTTCAGAGGTTGTGGGAGCTCTATCACTGGAAGCTTTCAAGAAGATACTAGACTGGCATCTATCAGAAACAGTGTACAATCTCTTGCTTGAGGGGGGCGGGTTGCACTAGATCAGTGTTTCTCAACCTTGGCAACTTGAAGATGTCCGCACTTCAACTCCCAGAATTCCCCAGCCAGCATTCGCTGGCTGGGAAATTCTGGGAGTTAAAGTCCGGACATCTTCAAGTTGCCAAGGTTGAGAAACACTGCACTAGATGATCTACAAGACCCTCCCAACTCTGTTAATGAGAATCCTGGGAAAATGAGGGCCACAGCATATATTTAAACAGTTCCCAGTCTTTTATTTATATGGACCATCATAGCTTTTACAAAATAGATGTAATCATATTGACAATGTGAGAGCTGTAGACCTTCTGGTGTATATAACTCTCCCAATTGCATCTACAGATCTCTTTTCCAGTCTGGTTTAGGACAGGGAAAGCTCAAGTTTAAGACTCCAATCAACTATGGAAGCACATTAGGTGACCTTGAGTGAGTCACTCTCTTTTAGCCCAACCCACCTCAAAGAGAAAAAGCTGGAGCAAGGAATACCATGTACTAGGCCATCTTCAACTTCTGGGATAAAAGAGGGATGCAATTATGACAAATGAATCAAATTAAATGTAACAGTTTTTTTTTAAATAAAATAAAATAAATGCCCTATATTTCATAACATTAATAAAACTTATGAACTGACAAAACTGGCAGGTTTAGATCTCATGAGATTTGAGGCCTTAAAAAATAATTTATTTAGAGATCAGTGGACCATCCTATAGTTGACCACTTTGCAGAGCATGGGCAAGATTTGAGGGACTGTGTTAAACATAATCAGTTTTCTTGAATTTCATCTAGAAGCAAATTGATAAACCCTCCAATGTCACAGAACAAATAATAGTTGAAGCCTCTGAGTAATTTTTAACGATAATTTGCACAATGCTTGTTAATAAAAATGTAAATATATAATTTTCTGATCTGCTCAGAAAAGGGAAAAATCCTTCTAAGAAGCCAATGATGGAAAGAAGCAAATGTGGTAATTAGTTCGAGATAATTCCAATTAAAGATTCAACTTTAGAAGAGGTATTTATACAACACCTGCATGTTGGTTACAATATCAGGTTAGAACCAAAGTAAGTCATATACAAATTCCAACTGAATCATAAAACTTAAATCTGACTAATCTATCAAACAAGATTGTTATGATTATTAAAACAAATGGAGAAAATTGTGCGCTGTTATGATTCTTTTAGGAAAAAGATGTGAGTTTTAAGGATAATAATTGTCACCTGAAAATTGCTCACCCAATTTTCTCTCTGCCAGCCCATAAGACTTTGCAAGTTTAACCGTGAAGTTGCTTCTACTCTGGCTCGGTAATATATCTTGTATTTTGGATGTATTCCTTCTAGATGGTGATTTGGTTGTTCCTTTAGAAATTTCATTCATTTTCTCATAATATACACTCTGAACATCAAAGATAAGGAAGAGCCTTAAATACCTTGATTAAAATACCGGCTCAATATAGACAGAAATTGCTGAAGTAAAAGAAATTATGTTACTGCATGACTGACACAGCCTTGCCTTTAACTGACAAACCAATTCTTCTTAGAACCTTTCATTCTCTATGACATCACTTTAAAAGTACACATGTTCATCTTTTATGAATACCAGACTATTCTAAAGTAGTCTTGCAAGTTTCTAAACTGTATTATCCCCCCACACACATACAAATATTTGTAATAACAAAAAGTAGAAATCTTAAAATTGTACAAGTAAAATGTCTGTCTCCAAAAAACAAGCAACTGAAAAGAAAAAAAAAACATTAAATTCAGGAACACTAAAAAAATTCAAAAGAAATTGAGGATGAACTTCATAGAATTTTAATCTCTTTATTACTTTATAAGTTGTTCAAGACAGCAAGCATGGTTAATAAGCCTTCCTCCTACTATTTTCTCACAACCACCACTCTGAGAGATGAGTCGCCCTGAGAAAGAATGGCTGGCTTAAAGTCACACAGTTGTTCATGTCTAAGGCAGGACTAGAATGCACAGTCTCCAGATTTTTAAGCCAGCATCTTAACCATTAGTAAATTCATATATTCAACTCAAAGATAATGTTGAATTCATCCATTTTCATTTTTCATCTTTTCTGATGATCTAACTTTCACAACTTTCACAGTACCACACGGTACTGATGGGGAAAAAAAGATCATAGGAATAAGATACTCAGAATTTGCAAGTATGCTTGTGAAATGCAGTCAATGTCATTTAATATTTTGTCTAGATTTATCATAGTTTCTAAAGTACCTTGGGTCTCTTTACTTCATACCTACAGTCACTGTCCTCCTTCACAGGGTTGTTGGGGGGAATCAGGAGATAGCATTATGTTCTTGAGCTCTTGAATGATAGGGAGGCTCTAAAGCAGGGGTGTCAAATTCACATGGTCATGGAAATATCATGTGACATATTGTGATTTCCCCCCTTTGCTAAACTGGGCGTGGGTGTGGCCAGTGTGTGGCACATCCAGCCGGGGGGGGGGTGTAATTTGACAGCCCTGATCTAAACTAATAAATCAATAAATTAAGAAAGTAAGCTGAGCCTAGAATAATAAAATCTGTCACCGCTTCACTTTCTTTTCCACTTATTTGCACTGGATTTTGTCACTGACACAACCTTGATTTGTGTTTCTTTTCACTACAGAGCATCAGTCTGGCTTTTGTACCTTCTTGTCTTGTCTTTAGCAAGAGATTCCTTAAATCTTTCTTGCTTCTAGCTATCAATGTGGTATCCTCAGCACATGTCACAAGTTGACATTTTCCCCAAGCAATTTTATTCCAGTTTCTATGTCTTCCTCTTCTGGAACTTCTTGTGTTATATGCTGCATATAGGTTAAAGTAATAAGGTAAAAAATAAAGATAGTTGGCACACTCCTTTTCCCATTTTTGAAATATTTAGAAGTTCCATATTTTGTCCTGATGCTTTTTAGTCATTATGCAAATGATATGCCCTATGCAGCCATGTTTTTAAAGGTTATCTACAATTTGTTCTGCTCTAAATAGAGACTTTTTTATAATTAATAAAGCAAAACTAGACACCTTCTAGAAACTCCAGTTTCTTTACCTTTATACATCAGATACAGCAATATGGTCTCAGGTGGCTCTACTTCTTCTAAATCCAAATTGTACATCAAGCAGCTCATTCATACAACTGCAAAATGTTTGATAATCTTTAGCATTGCTCTTTCTTTTCTTTTCTTTTTTGATACTGGGAATATAAATTCTTTGACTACTGTTGTGTCTTTCATATTTGCTTCCACCCTGCATTTAGTGCTTTATCTACATCTGCCTATAAAGTTTTAGAATTCTGCTGGTATATTATCAATTATAACTTTGCTATCAACAGTACTTTCTAGAGCCTATTTCATTTCACTTTCTATAACGTTGACATTTTTAAATCTTACTTCAGAAGATCTTTGCCTTTGACTTTTGCCTCTGTCTTTATGTCTAGCCCTTGATTTCTACAATGAATAAAGGGGGGAATTCCTTTGTCCTCCCCATTTAATTGTTACCCTTGCATTGCATTGTTTTTTAAAATATAACTCTCTTTTTTTTTTTTGCTTTTCTCTGGAACTCAGTTATTAATTTTTTCTATGTTCTTTTTTGTTTTCCACCTTTATTCACATGAATTTATATTCAGATTTCATTTTTTTTCTCTATTTTGTTGATGTCAAAATATCTTTTTTGTCACGATTGCATCCAAAAAATGCAACATTTTCCAAGTGACATAACTTTAAAAAAAATTATCATTGCAGACTTGTTGCTTTTATGTTATGCAATACAATACAATACAATACAATACAATACAATACAATACAATACAATACAATACAATACAATACAGACCCAGGCCTGCCATGCCCCTGAACCAGTTCTCCGGGCGATGTGTAGGTACCGCCATCTTTGTTTTTTTCTTCTGTGCATGTGCAGCGCAATTTTACTGCACTGCGCATGTGCGCCCTGCACACCAATGAGCAAACCAGCAGTAGTGACTACTGGAATCCATCCCTGGTATCAATGTTAATGACATAATCAAAATCAAAAGTAAAAAACATAAATCAAAATGTAAGCCTATATAAACTGGCAATCTAAACATTCAAAAGCAATAGAACTAACTCATCAAGCAAAGAAACAAGTCATAACACTCTATGGTTTGGTGAAAGAAACAAATCTTTAGTTTTGTTAAAAATGTGTCCCCCAATTTTAACTTTAACTGAAGGCTGATTTGGTGTCAGTTTTTGAACTGTGAGCAGAATTGTTTAATTCTACTTTAGTGTTTATCCAACATTTTCTAGTAAATTGAGTGGATTCTTGAAAGAATACTTTTTATTGTTTTTTGTGATATTTAATTTCATCTTGAACTAAGAATGATACTTAAAAAGGGTGTGAGGTAATGGCAAAAGGTCAGAAATAAATAGATGCTAAATGAACATGGACGAATGGTGTACAGTATGTTCAGGTGGTTGGCTCTTACATAGAGAATGAATTGGGAATAAATTATTAAATTATGAAGGAGGAGTGAAGGGATTAAGACAAGTGAGAAGAATAAACATTGTTCTTGGATGGAATTCCTCAAGATAGAAAAGATGAAAAACTTAAAGGCCAAAAGACAATTTTATTTAATTTATTTATAAAGTTTATTGGCCACCCGTATTACCACAGGGTAATTCTGTACATTTGTGTACAGAAGTAGCAGAAAGAAAAAAGTTTGCAAGCAGAGAAAGACACGAAAATATTTTGTATGCTAAATGGCATTAGATTTTTGTTATATTTCTCTCTTTTATATCAAGTCTTTGATCTTTTTTCATTTCTATTTACCTGTTTCTTGCCCTTTGTATAACATTGTTTAAAGAACACATTTTTAAACTATTATACAGACAATAAAAAGACCTTGAAAAATCTATTCAGGGCATCAAAACATAGTTTTTTGCCAAAAACCTATTAAAAGCTTAAATATTATGGATCAATTTTAAGACTAATTGGACAACTTAGCTAGATTAATGGATGTCTATCTATGTCTGAAAATGAAAATGTGACTTGTAATTAAATATTGAAGAAATTGTCATTTGTTGTTTGATTATGTATTGAACTACAAAGAACTCAAAGGAGCAATTTTTGTAAACTAGAAGTTTAATATATGTTGAAAATTAAAAATATCAAAATAAACTAAAAGTTTGCATCTATGTCTAGTTTTATTTTATTTGTACTTTTTATATGCTACTTTGCTAGTTAAATTAGTTATTCAGAGTAATTACTTTGTAATCATTGTTAGTAAAATAAAACACAGATTTACTTAACAGTTTCCATTTATACATCTTACTGATCCATACTGTGCTTTGTTTTTGACTTTGCTTTATACTGAACTGAGTCCGTGTATGAACTCTAGCTTGTTTAGAGCAATGAATATTTTTAATACTAGTTGTGATAGCCTAATTTATGATGAGAATTATTGATTGTTTATGCTTTTCTATTTCATATCTGATTTGATTTTGTGGTCCATCCTAGTCTTTAACTAGCTTACTGAAGTAGGAAAGGAAAAGAGGACAAATCAGAAAGAGATAAAACAAACCACGATTATTTGTTCATCTGACTGTTCATCTGGGTGTATTAACTTCAGTAAACCAAGTTTTTAATTGTGGTACATTGAAGTTATATTGGGTTGACTCTTAATAGATTCAAGCATAGTTTTAAATCAAAAGTCAGGCATTATGGTTTAGCATTCATTATGAAGCCAGGTACTGCTGTCTCTGGCTTGCTTAACAAACCATAACTCAAAGTGATGTTGGATTGCATCTTAAGAGTTTGTACTGCCAGCATGGTAGCCTAATCTGGCTTGAGCACATTTTCATCTGGTAGTATTTACAAAGGACTTAAACATGAAGCAAATTTACTAGGGATAGAGTTAATGATTAATAAAATAGATTCTCAATGATAAGCCCTAACATATATCTTAATTATTCAGCTCTAAAAAATATGTAAGCATTAGTTGCATAAGCATTAGTCATCCAGCACTTTTCTGTTATTAGTTTTTTTTCTGTCTTATGCAATATACACAATGTTATGTTAATTCTATGTGAGGATCTACATGGAAAACAACAGGTTTAGACTCAATCCTAGCAAAACCAAAAGGCTGGGGGTTGCCTTAATCTGGAGAATTTCCATACTTAGTTCTAGATGGGATGGCACTATCCCAGACAAACTACTTTACAAACTGCACTGGTTACTGGGAGCTTCCTGCAGCAATTCAAAGCACTAGTTATCATCTATAAATCACTTGATGACACAAGGCCAGGTAATTTCAGAAACTCTGCTTGTCTGATAAGCCATTGCAAAGTTGGCTTGTTGTGGATTGTTTCTCTTGTGCAACTTCATCTGGTGGGACTCAAGAAATATGTCTTCCCTGTCTACCAACATACCTCTGAGATCCAGATGACCTGTTTTCTGAAGGAATTGAAGATCTGGCTTTTCCTCCAGTCAGGCTTGATTTGCCTAATTGAGGTCTTAGTCCTTTCACCTAGGACCGAAGTGGGGAACTATGGCCCCTCTTGACTTGTGGACTTCAACTCCCAGAATTCAAATCCTAAAAAGACCATAGTTCCCCAGCTCTGACCTAGGACATCTCCTTTCAGCCAAGCTGTATGAAATTACAAAAGAAAAGTTGCTTGATATTTTTTTTTTGCCCAAATCAGGCAATGTAGACTTTAACAAAACTTGTGCCAGTCGTGAAGCAACAGTATGATCTTCCAAGTGGGAAAGTTTTAATGAGATTTTAATGAGAAATTCCCTTTATGAATCATTGAAGTTAATTTCTGTGTGATAAAAATGAGTGTATGGGGAGAGTGAGCAAATATTGAAAAAACATTAATAATAGGCAACAATCACATACAGAGAATTGCAAATCAAATCTATTTATTCAGCCAGGCTACTTATTTATCACTGGCTTACAAGTAGCCCTATAATGAGATAGGCAACAATTAAATTTAAAAAAATAAAATAAATAAATACTCAACATAGTATGATAATTTACCCAAATTATGTCTCTATTAAAAATGTTAATAGCAGAGAGGCTTATGAGAAGTTGAGGAAAATGAATTCCCTCTATTCAGACCTCTAAGCATTGGGTTAATACAACTAAAGCTTCGGAACCAGAGATGGTATTCTACCGGTTCGGATAGGTTCACCAGAACCGGTAGCAGAAATTGTGGGTGGCTCCACCTACCTGCCCCGGCTCTATGGCATCCCATTTAGGCCTTTTTTCCTCCAAAAGAGCATGCGTGGAAGACTGTTTGCATGTGCGGAGGCGCATACTCATATTTGTGAACCGGTAGGGAAGGTAATTGTGTATCACCTCTGTTCAGAACAAATACGGGAATAGAGTATATAAATGCAAGACAGAAATAGAAAGATGAGATATAAGGCTGACCTCCCATCTTCTCAAAAGTTCCAAAAATCAACAAATATTACTACAAGCTGAAAAAAAGTTTCTTTAAATGCTACATCCCAATTTCAAATGCAGCATTTTCATGTCTACGGAGATTCTCAGTCATTCAGGTCATGGTTGTCCTGAAAGTGCTTTTTCAAAAGTCAACTGGATTTGGTTTTTCCTTGAAGACATTTCACTTCTCATCCAAGGAGCTTCTTCAATTTTCACTCAATGGTGGATAGAAGGATTTACATTTATATGACTGCAAGGAATATAAATCACCCACCAACAAAAGTACCTATAGTCAAGGCTATGGTTTTCCCAGTTGCAATGTATGGCTGTGAAAGTTGGACTATAAGGAAGGCTGAATATCAAAGAATTGAGGCCTTTGAACTATGGTGCTGGAGAAAACTCCTGCAAGTCCCTTGGACTGCAAGATGATCTAACCAGTCAGTCCTACAGGAAATCAACCCTGACTGCTCTTTAGAAGGCCAGATCCTGAAGATGAAACTCAAATACTTTGGCTACCTAATGAGAAGGAAGGACTCACTGGAGAAGAGCCTAATGCTGGGAAAAGTTGAGGGCAAAAGAAGGGGGGGATGACAGAGAATCAGGTGGCTGGATGGAGTCACCAAAGCAGTAGGTGTGAGCTTAAATGGACTCCGGGGGATGGTAGAGGACAGGAAGACCTGGAGGAACATTGTCCATAGGGTCGCAATGGGTCAGACACGACTTTGCAACTAAAAACAAGAAGGGACATAAATCCTTCCATTCTCCACCATTGCAGTCAGAACTGAAGAAGCTTCTTGGATCAGAAGGGAAAAATCTTCAAGGAAAAACAAAGTTCAGTTGCCTTTTGAAAAATGCACCTTTGGGACAAAACTCTCATATTTCCAAAATGCATCATGCTGCTGCAGAAATCTTATATTGTTTCCTCTCAAGAAATAAATGATTCTAATGCTTATTTGGGACAAAACCTTCAAACACATTAAAGGGCTTTGGCTTAAAAGACATCCAGTCTACCGAACGCGCACTATCTTCCAAGAATCTGAAGTCCAGATCAAGAAACACCAGAAGCAAACACTCTGCAGAGAGTTTCCACAGATGGATTATATTTTAGAGAGATGCATTCTTTAAACAGATTAAATATTTATTCTATTTATCAGATTGGAACAGGGTGTGCTTTGGAAAGAATATCCTTCCTCAATCATTTACCCTACTGATCAGCAGCCTGCAAAACAAAAAGTTTTCATTATTGAAAATCTATTTGCCTTGTTTAGCAAATCAGTGAAATCAAAAGACAAATATCTTATTTGTCATTCTAGTTAGTGTCGTGGCTGAAAATAAGAGTAACACATCTAATACACGTAACAAGCTCCATTTAGGGGTTGTAACAAGCCTAGCAGACAGAGAACTAGTTGGCCCTATTACCTCCAATATATCTTTGCTCTTCTCTTAACACAGGTTCTGCAAAGGAAAGTTGTTCTGCATGTATAATAATCTTTCTCTGCTCTTCATGTTTGTGACCTCAATGGTATAGTGCAGAGGTACCACAGGAGCTTCTCTGTTGCAAAATCCCAAGAACATCATTGACAGGGCAGGAGGTGACTATTTTCCATACCATAATTCTACATATTATATAGTTAGTATATAAATGCCCCAAATTGTTCTTTTTCCAGAGTGGGTTTGCAGGATGGTCCAGAGATGGTATTATCACAGCCAATTGGCCTCGAGACTGGGTTGAAGCTGAAGCCACGCCTCTGGGCTCCTCTCCTCTGACTCCAGTTTCAATCCAGGCTGGCCAAAGAGAGGTTGTAAATTCTTGATTCCTGATCTGATTCAATTTTTCTGGACCATCCTCAACTCAACTTGCTTCCTTCTCACAAGGAGACCCTTCCTTCACTTCCCAGTAAGTCCCTGCTATTAGCTGGGGTTTTTCCAGCTACGCGAGTGTTAACTCTCAGGGCTTGGAGGCTCCGGTGGCTGGGTCACTGTCCCGGTGGCCATTTTGCCTGGTGACCACATGGAGCCCTGAGAGGGAAGATCAGCGCCGGTGGGAGCTAAAGGGCTCTGGTTTCCAGCCCGACAGCTCAGAAGCCTAAAAGGAGAGTGTGCCTCACTGCAGCAGCATTAAAAGAGGGCGCAGAAGAGTGTGTGGGCCGCACGAAGGCCGCGGCAGCCCCAGGAGTGGCAGAGGTGGCTGGGAAGCAGTGCGGCGGCAGCAGACTCCCTGAGAAGCCGCAGCAACCCCGAAACGCGCCTCGGTGGTGTTTTAAAATTTGGGGCACGCGATGAAAGGAGTCAGAACCTTGCCATTCTAGCTGCGGAAGTGGGGGTGAGGAGCGAATCGCAGGAAGCATGAGGAGTGGTCGTAAGTAGTTGTGTGATGGCGAGTAGATCCCCTTTCCCCCCATGTCTCCTGGGGAGGGGACTTCCACCAGGCAGTGTCCCACTGCCTCTTCCAGGAGGCTTTAAGCCTCGGCTGACACTCGCCCTTCCCGTGCCAGCCAAAGAGACAAAGCTAGAAGGCATAGGACCTTGGTGAGAACTTTCTCCAGGGCAGAAAGGTTGAGGGCTCTGCAGGGCAGGATCAGTCCCTCCCCCTCCAGGTTCAGGTCACCCCTAGGGGGCCCTTCCAGGCAGGATTCTCCCCCTAGGTCACCAGATTCCTTGAGGGAATGCAGTGGGGGGTTGCCCATTCGCCTCCCCTTTCCTTGGAGGATTTTGACCAGGTAGATAACCACCCTGGGTTTCTGTCCCTAGAGACTCAGCTGGGAGGTAGAGATCCATCCAGGCCAACCCTGGCACCTACCCCCGGCCATAGTCAGGTGCCTGGGGCATCCAGCTGGGACTCCTTGGATATGGAGGACCTGCCTGTGAGTCTTCGGAACCTCATTGAAAGAGCCATTGCATCTGGTGTGGCTGCAAGCATGCAACACCAGGGGCCTCGCTCTGCCTCTCAGGGCAAGGTCATGGTGCCCAGCTCTTCATCAGCCTGGCAAGTGAGGGCTCTATCCTGGGGGACAAGGCGTAGCATGACCCAGATCTCTCTGAGGGCGAGGAGGAACTGGAGCCTGAATCTCCAGCCTTCACGGGATTGTTCCCTCCTAACTTGTTCCGGTCCTTCCTACGCAAGGCAATTACCACTGCTCAGCTGGGAGGGGGTGAGGGGGCCAAGGCAGGTGAGCCAGCAAGGAAGCCCCAGGGCACGGTCTATTCCAAGCCCAAAGAGGTTAAGGAGGAGATTCCTGCTCCCAACCTTTTCCTGGAAGTAGTTAAGAGACAGTGGGAGACACCCGGGGCTTTCCCCACCCCAGGCAGCAATGACAGATGGTTCTATAACATCGAACCAGATTTCTCCCAAGCATTGCAGATGCCCTTTGTGGATCCGCTGGTGGTGGCCTTGGCTGCCCCAGCATTGCTGGTACCCAATGATGTGGCAGACAACCTGAAGGCAGAGGACAGGAAGGCGGAGATGATCCTCAGGAAGACCTTCCAGTCGTCGGCTTGGGCCATTAAGGGAGTGGTCTCCACCTCATTTTTCGACCGTACGGCCATCATATTCAGGTGCGCATTCCACCAGAGGACGTACGCCTACCCCAGGACATCAACAAGTTAGCGGGTTTTTTTTTCCGTATTTCGTGGCCTCAGTACAGGACCACCAAATATGGTAGAATGTGCCATCCTTTCTTCCACATTTCCAACACAATGGAGATAACCCAGGGAACATCTTGGCTAACCTCGTTGGGGAAAAGTGCCACCTATAAACCATCTTGTATATGTTTTCTTTGAATGCTGTAGATATTGTAAGTTTAATGGTCTTACTCCATAGATCCCACCATTTGCCCATTTCAATTTCATAGCCAAAGCTTCTCTCCCATGCTATTAGAAGGCTTTTGTCCATCTCTTCATTAGCATCTTGGCAGGTCAAAAATTGGTAAATCTTCGATAACATTTTCTTGTCTCCACCAAACAAAATCTTATCTAACCCCTGAGGGTTTGGGTAGATCCCAAAACGTACCTTATCACTTTTAAACCTGTTTCTAACCTGTAAATATTCCCACCATTCCAGATTCCTGCCCTGCTGCTCTAATTCCATCTTTGTTTTCATGTTGCCATCTTCTGTCATGATGTCTTTATATGTTATGTTTCTTGTCCAATTAAATACACTGGGATGCGTTAAGGCCTCTAATGGTGCCAACCAGCACGGAACCCTAAGATAGTATTTTTTCCTCATCTTTTCCCAGACCCCCATCAAAATCTTCCGAATATAATGTCCCATGAAGTACCTATGGGGGGTGTCTCTTTCTTGCCAGAGGGAGGCATGCCATCCCTATAGCCAATAGGCGCCTTCTACTCAACATCACCCAATCCTTCACCCATGTCATAATTGCTGCATTATAGTATGCTTCCCAGTTGGGTACTCCGAAGCCTCCCAGTTCTCTACGTTTTTGCAATATTTGGGCTTTAATTTGTGCTTTCTTGCCTTGTCATATAAATCGAGCCACTATTGTCTCCAAAGATGCCGTTTGAAACAGAAACAAAAATTTTGGTAATACATATGTCTTGATTGTCGCAATCCTGCCCATCAGAGACAGTTGTTTACCACTCCAATTAGTCATATCTTTAGATACCTGCTGTAGCAATTTCATATAGTTATCTACCCTGATAGAGGAACATCTCTCCGTGAGCCAAATTCCCAAGTATTGTATTTTATGGGCCATGTTAATCCCTAACAGGCTTTTTACTTCCCTTTTCTGGTTCAGAGTCATATTCTTAATTAACAGTTTTGTCTTCTCTTTGTTTATACCTAGCCCCGCTATCCTACCGTACTCCTCTATTTTACGTAAAAGTTGTATCCCAGAAGCCATAGGATCCTCCAGGATAAAAACAAGGTCATCGGCGAAAGCCTGGACCTTAAATTCCTGAGCTTTAGCTCATAACCCTTTAATTTGTGTGTCACTCCTCACTATTCTAAGAAGGGGTTCTAATGTGAGGATAAACAGTAGGGGGGATAATGGGCATCCTTGTCTTGTGCCTTTACCAATCTCAATATCACCCGCCTCTTCTCCATTTACCAATAATGTTGCGGTTTGTCGTACATAAATTGCCCGAATTGCATTTAAGAAGTTTTCTCCAAACTTCATATGTTCTAGTTGTGACAACATAAAGTTCCAATTTACCCGATCAAAAGCCTTTTGTGCGTCAAGAAACATAAAGGCCACTTGTTTATCCGGCCGAGCTTCATAATATTCTAAGGCATCCAAAATAATTCTAACATTATCTTTCAAATGCCTTGACGGCAGGAAGCCGTTCTGATCAGGGTGTATAAATTTATTAAGGAAGAATTTAAGTCTATCTGCCAGTATAGCTGCAAAGATTTTATAATCCACATTCAAAAGTGAAATGGGCCTATAGTTTTTAATTTGGGTGCGGTCAGCTCCAGCTTTAGGCAAAAGGGTTATACAGGCCTCAGCCCATGATTTCGGTGCGATAGAATCCGTCAAGACAGCATTAAATATTACTATCATCTCTTGTCCTAAGATTTCCAAAAAAGATTTATAGATTTCAACTGGCAAACCATCCATGCCAGGAGTTTTGTTGTTTTCCATTTTTTTGACTGCCTTTTCTAATTCATCTATTGTTATCTTTTGGTTCAGTACCCCTTTTGCTTCATTTGAGATCTTGGGTAGATTTGCATTGTCTAAAAATTCCTTAATTCGGTCCTCAGAAATTTCTTCCCTACTATATAGTTGCTGAAAAAAACCTTGGATAATTTCCTGTTTCTCCCCCTTGGTTTCTACTAATTCCCCTTTACTATTCTGCAGTTGAGCTATATGTCTGCTCTCTCTTTCTTTTTGAAGTCTATAAGAGAGCCAACGACCCAGTTTGTTAGCATGCTCAAAAAAGTTTTGCTTAATCCCCCTAAGTTTCCGAGCAACATCCTCCTGGTCTAGAAGAGAGATCCCGTGCTTAATTCTAGCCATTTCTTCTTTTTTCCTATCATCTAGTGGGTTCTCTTGCAAGGCTTTTTCTACCACCTCCAGTTTAGCTACCCATTTTGCCCTCTCTTCTAATTTTTTCCTGTGTGTGCCTGTTGTATATTTAATAGCTAGGCCTCTCATATAAGCCTTGGCCGTATCCCTTAAACGCCATGAAGTTTGCTTCCAGGGCTATGGCATCATCCGTCGCACCGCGTCACCTCCGGTGGCTCCGTGGCTGGCAGGCAGACAACAAGGCAAAGTGGCAACTAGTGACAGCTGCCTACATGGGGGGCTCCCTCTTCGGGACTTCCCTTGACCCCATCCTAGTGGAGAACAAGAAGGTGCTTCTAACATCAACCAAGAAGGCGGAGCAGAGGTCCACGCCCTATTATCGCAGGTCAGCACAGCGACCACAGGAACAGGACACCCACCAGAGCAGGTACCCAGGGGGGGTGCAGGGTTGATAGGCCATCTGACAGGGGATTCAATAGGGACAGACCCCACTTCCAGCCTCAGGGCAAATGGCCCTTTCAAGGAGGGGGTGGTCGCCCCTTCTGCCGGGGCAAGTAGGTCGCCACGACCCCACCCATTGGTGGCCACCTAGCTCTGTTCGCAGACACCTAGGCAGAGATATCCACGGATGCCTGGGTCCTCAGTACAGTGACACATGGTCTCCACCTGGAATTCCTTTTCCTTCCCCCCAATTGTTTCCAGGTGTTCCACCCAGCCAGGAACTTTGACAAGCGCCAGCAGATGTGGCAGGCCATAGAGAAAGACCCTGAGGACCAGGTGGGCAAGGGGTTTTATTCAAACCTGTTCCTAGTGCCAAAATCGTCGGAGGGATGGAGAGCCATTTTAGACCTAAAGCTCTTAAACCAATTCTTAGTGTATAGACGTTTTAAGATGGCCCTCCCTCAAGTCCATTCTGGCAGGGATCTGGCAGGGATCTGGGAGGGGGACTACATGGCATCCATTGATCTCATGGAGGCCTACCTGCACATCCCCATCCTCTCCTAGCATAGATGCTTTCTCCGTTTCTCCTTCTCAGGGTTTCACTACCAGTATAGGGCTCTACCGTTTGGGTTGGCTTCAGCCCCCAGGACCTTTACCAAGGTGTTAGCGGTAGCAGCCGCCCATCTGAGGGATATTCCCATCAGGCTTTTCTACTACCTGGATGACATCCTTGTCCAGGGGGCATCTCCTGCTCAGATTAGGTCAGACCTTCAGCATGTCATTGACACCCTCCAGGGCTTAGGGTTCTCGATTAATTTTGAGAAGCGTACTCTCTCCCCATTCACCCGAATCCTACACCTGGGGGCAGTGATTAATTCCCAATTGGGTCGAGTGTTTCTTTCCCCAGACCACAGTTCCAGTTTGTTGAAGTTAATTAAACAGATCCGGAAGGATCGTTGTGTTCCGTAGCCCTTCTTTCCAGCTTGCTGGGAAAGTTCATCTTATGCATTGAAGTGGTCCTGTGGGCACAAATACATACCAGGACGCTCCAATGGAGGCTGCTGCCATATCAGAGGACTGATTCCAGCAACTCAACATTCAAGATACCAGCAATGCCGCAGGTGCTGATGTCTCTCAAGTGGTGGATGTCCCCAGCTTTGCTCAAGGGCTGCGAATTCAGCAAACAAGAGCGCCTCATACTGACAAAGGACGTCAGTGACCCTAGGCTCCCAGCTGGCATAGGGCCGGTGGTCAAAGAACAACCTTCAACACAATATAAATTGGCTGGATCTTCGGGCAGTCCACCTTGCCCTATGACAGTTCCAAACCTCAGTAGAAGGTCATCACATCCTTGTCTTAACAGACAACATTGCAGCAAAGGCACACATCAATCAACAGGGGGGCACATGATCCAGGGTGTTGCACACCGAGGCGATGTCACTGGGATACTGGGCGGAGAAACACCTGCACTCCATCCGAGCAGAACACATCACCAGCATCGACAACCATCAGGCGGACTGACAGTCAACCAACAGGATTTACGATTCCACTGGGGAGACGTTTGTCTTCTGGTGCCAGGCCACCCCCGTGGCCCCCTCCAGGGCCACAGTCCCTCAAGTCCTGGATTTCCTCCAGGAGGGTCTGGACAAGGGCCTGTCCCTAGCCACGGTTAGGAGACAGTTGGCAGCAGTAGCCACAGTGCTACCTGGGGAGGGGCCTACTCCACTACCTCGTTTGCCCTGATTAAGAGGTTCCTCAAGGGAGCAGCCAACCTTCGTCCACCACCAGTCCACAGGTTTCCTACATGGCACCTTCCCATGGTGCTACGGGCCCTTATGGCGGAGCCTTTTGAACCACTCCGGACAGTTAGCCAGAAGCTCCTCACTTGTAAGGTTGTGTTCCTGGTGGCTATCACCTTGGCTAGGTGAGTCTCAGAACTGGGGGCTCTCTCCTCCAGGGAGTATCTATGCACCTTTCACAATAATAGGGTAGTGCTATGCCTGGACCTGGCTTTCCTGCCAAAGGTAAACACGGTCTTCCACCGGGCGCAGGAGGTGGTTCTTCCAGACTTCTGCCCAGACCTAACCAGGGAGCGGGAGCACAGTTGACACCGTTTAGATATAAGAAGGGCCTTACGGATTTACCTAAGGCGGATGGTGGAGTTTCATAGGTCTGAGGCTCTGTTTGTGTCATTCCAACCCTCGTTGCTAGGGAAGAGGGTCTCCTTGTCCACCATTAGCTGGTGGATCTGTCTGGCCATTGCCCTCGCCTATGAGGCGCAGAACTTGCCAGTTCCAACTGCATCACAGCCCACTCCACTAGGAGTGCGGCCACTTTGGCGGCCTGGGCTTCCCAGGCCCCTGTAGAAGACATCTGCAGGGCAGCAACGTGGGCATCCCCATCGCCATTCATCCAGCACTACAGGCTGGATGCCTTTGCATTTTCTGACACAGCGTTTGGCCGCAGGGTCCTGCAACAGGTCCTGTCAGATCAGTGAGGTCCCACCCTTGGGACGAAACTTGGGATGTTCCATCTTTGGACCATCCTACAAATCCACGCTGGAAAATGATAGTTGGTCTTACCTGAACTGTTATTTTAAGAGGTGTTTGCAGGATGGGCCAGTTCCCACTCTAAGTTAGATAGACAGTATTGGGGGATGGAGGTATCTCCTTGTGACTTATTTTCAGGATCTTGGGAGTGCATACTGCATTGAAACTGGAGTCAGAGAAGAGGAGCCCAGAGGCGTGGCTTCAGCTTCAACCCAGTCTCGAAGCCAATTGGCTGTGATAATACCATCTCTGGCCCATCTTGCATACACCTCTTAAAATAACAGTTCAGGTAAGACCAACTGTCATTCCAAGGAAACTTCAGCTTATGCAACTCAAGAAACAACATACAAATAGTTCCCAAGTTATGACCTGTTGCTTAGCTCAAAGTTATGATGGACCTCCCTTAGAGGTACATATGACCCAATTCTGAATCTACAGTAACTGTCTGCACAGTCACACGACCACATGTTGGGTGTTCAACAACCAGCCAACATTTACAACTGTTTGCAGCACTCTGCAGTCACATGACTGTGTTTTATGATGGTTTTGCTGAAAACTGGCATTTATTTTTGGTTCCTGAGAAAACCAGCCCATTGCAAACTATTGGTTTGCTTAACAACTGCAGCATCCACTTAATGTGGTCACTTTACAGCCATAGAGTTCACTTAATAACCATTGCAAAAATAGGTCATAAAATCAAGCAGCTCACATGGGTGACTGATTTTGCGACCATCACAATTTAGGTCAGTGATGAGCAGACTTCATTATGGTCACAAGTCAAGAATAACACGGAATTTCATATTCTCCTTTACCTGCTATAGATCTACATGCTAGATCATACCAAAAATCTGTTAATTCTGAAGTGCAGTTTTTCAAATATTAGAAGAAACAAGAGGAAATGATTAGATATGCAGGATTTCACATTATTGTAGGTATAAACTTATTATCTCATAAAACTAATGCCGTACTCTAGAGATTTCAGACAGACTTGCATATATTCCAAATGGGACTTTTCCCTAATGTTATGTTACAAAGCCACTTCTGATTAGATAATTCTGTTCTAAGATCTATGTGAAGAATCTAACTAGCTCTCTAAAATCCTAATCAGGAACAATTATTAGCTTTTTGATGCTTAATTAAAAATAACCCTTCTCATCTGATACACTTATATATAACAGTATTGACTTGAAGGACATACCTACAAAAATATTTCTAAAATCAGTCTGAGAAAGTTCTCTAAAAGATAAGTTGTAGAGAAAAGCATGCAACTCTGATGACTAGTTTGGTTCTGTTCAGTTTTTAGCAAAACTAAGAAAATGTTTCCTTTATTCAAAATAGCTGTGACATTCTTCTAATTATACCATATCTTGTTTAATATAAACACATAATAGCCTCTGATAATAAACAAATCAAAGTGATTATTTTCTATAAAAAAGAATGTAATTTCCCAATGTTCAAATTACAAGAAGAAAAGGGGTTTTTTTTGACATTGGTCAGTTGTTTTGCTTCAGGCCAAGGCAGAGCAATAAAAGAGTGGTTCAGCAAGTTTGGAAAAAAAAAAAGTAAAACGCATTTCACATGGAGAATCACATGGAAAGTAATAATTAAATAATTTTTAACAACCAGCAGCCATCAAAAGCTGCCTTGGGCTACTTTAACTGTTCCTTACTCAATCCATTTTCAGCTACTGACACCTTTATACAGTATAAATAGTCAGCTATGCAGTTTCTCATAGTTTAACAAGTGTATAAGAGAGAATAATAAAATTGTGTTTAAATGTTAATAAATGCTGCATAAAGGACAAGGAAAAACTGTGCATAACCACTAAGCGTAAAGCTCTATAGTCTGCAAAGGAGTTGTGTGATGTTAGTGTGACTGATACATTTCATATGATACAACCTTCCCTTGAAACTACACACGAGATACAGATGCTAACAATACTCTGTGTCTGCCTCACTTGCATAAACATTTAAATCGTCTTCAACAGGACAAAGCTGTTCGTTTCCTTTAATGACAGATAAACTGCAAATGAACTCTACTGGATTCTTTAAAAAGTTTTTTTATTCTCTCATTATTGAAATGCGGATGTATTTTATCTAACAAAATATCAATTGAAATGGAATCCAACAAGAAAAAAGAAAACATCCTTCGGTCATGCTTGCAACAACTTTCAGAAACAACTTATCTGCACATTGAGTTTTTTACGAAACTGCTTGAATCATTAAGACATCGATGAGGATTAGGATTGGCATAGTTATTAACTACTTCTTATTCACCTGCCATTAATTGTTACATTTTATCATAGTCAATATCCTGACTATCAGTGGAGGGCAATTTCCAGTTCTACCACATCTTGTAGATGATCATACATTTGACAACCAAACAGGTTCTTTTTTTTCTATTGTGGTATCCATTATGTGGATCACATTTGTTCTAAAAATAAAGAATGCACCAGTCTTGTCACTATTCAGGTACATGCTGAAAAATGCTAGTATTTGGTATAATTTCTTCAATATACTCATCCACAGTTTTACAGATGAATGTTTAAATTTATATGATGCAACATATAATGAATTAGGACAGCTGCCGCTAACTTTTCCAGCTTGGTGGACCAGCTTTGGGGGAGATGGTTCTATGTGAGTGGCAAGTAGGCACTTGAACTCACACAAATGATGCTTCATACATGAGCACCCACCACTCGTGGAAGTGATAGTGGGCCATAGCCCGTGGGGTTGGCAATTTCTGAATTAGGACACCATAATAACTAAACATGGTTGGGTATCTTCACAATAGCAGAGTCAAAAACAAGATCCTGAGTTAGATTGTTTGATTCAACTATGATTCCAATCTATACGATATATAGTATTTCTGTATAATATCACTTAAATTTCTGATCTCTTTATCTTGTGTTAACTCACTGATATTCTATTCTGTGTCCCACCCGGTTTAAAATATTGATAATTATGTCAATGGCTGTACTATAATCTGGGTAGGAGATGACTTTAGTTGGTTTGTGTGCTATGGTGATGTAGTAGTTGTAAAAGATCAGGTACTTTTTAATAAAGAAGCATGGATATCCATTTTGTTGTAAAATGCTATATAGGCAGTGTTTCCCTTTTCTGATGTTCTGGGCTGCTGCAGTATGTTTATAGTCATTTGAATAATGTTCTTGCAGGTCTCCTTTTCTGGGACGTTAAGCTGTTAGTTTGATAGTTAAGCTGTTAGTTAAGCTGGTTAGTGTTGGTTGTTTTTCCAATAGAATTGCATTTCTAATTTGCTGTTCTTTCTCTGCTGATGAGTAAATCAAGGTAGGGTAGTATGTTATTGCTTTCTTCTTCCCCTTGTCAATGTTATTCCTTTGAAAATGTTAATTGTTTCATGTGTCTTTTACATTGTTTTATGTGTCTTCCCTTATCAAAACAAAAAATAAAAAAGTTGTTCCTTCTTATTATGAGAAGATATCATCTACATACCAGATCCATACTTTCAGTTGTACATGCTAGAGTGATATAGTTTGTAGATATTGCATTATAGTCTCTGCTATGAGTCCTAGGTGCTTCTCTGATTTGTTGGTATATATTCATCAATCAAACTTGTAATAGGTGGTGAAGCAGAGGTTAAAATGTCTATGATTCTGGATGTTTCAGTTAACTAGGTTGTATTGTGTAGTACCACAGGTAAAGATTCTTTCATTAGTTATGGATCTATGGACATAAAAATGCTGTTATATGAAATTAAACCATAATGTTAACTTTTTCCATTTTTAGGTCTTTAATTTTTCTGGAGGCATCTTAATGGAAAGTTGACAGAATTTGTTCCCCTATATCATATTCCAAGCTTTTTCTGTAAGTTCTTTGGCTATGTTGTATGTTGGGGTCCCTGGTAACAATACAATTACATGAAGAGATATGTTGGGATTGTGTATTTGTGGACTAGGACAATGTGTATAGAAATTGCTGATATGGCTTGTTTCTGCTCTTCAATGTTTTGGTAAAATTGCAGCAAAGAGAATTTGAGGAAATGCCTCTTCCCAATGACATCTACGCATCCCAGCAGGTTCAGCAGAAGAGGTTTGTTGCAGATTCTGTCCAATAGAGGATGTCATTGGGCAGGACCCAAAAGTAAGGTGTTTTCTGCAGCTGCACCTGCTCTACTGAATATCAATGCCCTACCTCGTACCCATTGAGAACAGGCTGGTTGCAAATTCGATGGCCTTCTGCAAAGGCCTGCAGACTGGCTTTGTCATCTGGCCTGGGGTTCAGATAGTGGTGTGGCAGTATTGTTCTTGAATTGCTGGGCTGTGTTTGTGCTGTATGGATTGTGCTGTATGGATTTGAATTGATTTTTAAACATTTGTATTGCTTATATGACTTATATTTTTTATATTTCTGGAACTATTTATGTTTTAATTGTAAGTTGCTCAGAGTCACAAATGTAAGTTGCATAAGAAAAAAAGAGAAAGATAAAAAGAAAGAAAAAGAAAAATAAGAATATAATAAATAAAGCCAATCATATATTTCCTGTCGAGTGATTTAACCATATTTAGCATGAATATGCTTACACTCACACACACACACATACACTCACTCACTCACCCACCATGCAATAACAAGCAGAAAACCATCATGTTCACTTTCTGGAATAGTACTTTTCTAACTTTCATTGTTCAAAAATTGAATTATATTTCCTCTTATTTTGCTGAATTCCCTCTGCCCTTGTTAATTACATCAAAGAATTCTGTTATAGTTTATCCTCTTCTCCTAATATCATTGCCCTTTACCAATAAACACAAATGAATGCCCAAACCAGGATAATTCATGATTATTTGGTATTTTCTACCTTTTATATATGAAAAGCACAAAGAAATCTCTGTTTTAGGATCAAAGGTGGCTGTGCTGAAATAGCTATTATCTCCTCTAAATCAAGCATTAATCTCTGTACATGTTAGAGGAAGTCACAAGGTTTATTTAAGCCAAATAAGCTCCCATTCCCATATTTCAGAAGTAAGTAAGAAGCAATCAAGTGTTGTATCGAAAATTAAGGGTATAGATACTTCATTTGAAGGCTTAAACTGGAACTCTGGAAACAATTTTCTGTTCTCAATTTTCATGAAAATGTCTACATCTAAAGTAAGATTGAGAAAAGTAAGGCTCTTACACATAGTTATGTAAGTGAGTAACTTACATCACTATGTGAGTAAAACAGGAGTAACCTTTTTTTCAGCAGCATGGTAAGAAATGTTCAACCCAGGTAGAGTTTTAAAGAGGGATGAAATATGCCAGAATTTATAAAAATCCATGCAGTGTGTTCAAGTTATACTCTTATTGAAATTTCATTTTTAGAAAAGTCTTTTTTTTATTTCTGTGAGATAAAATTCAACAATACTTAGAGCAATAATATTCTCATCAGCTATGTACAATCTTGCTGAATTTTAAACAAATGAAATAAAAGCAAGTTTTGCAAAGAGAATATATCTTCAGAATTCCACAGAAGAAATTAATTGCTGCCAAGCCAACTCAGATTAATGCTAATCCTGACAAGATCAGCAATTGGTCAATAAACACACTATGGAGCAAATATACTACTAAAGGAAATCAGCAAATAAGCAGACATTCTTAACATACAATTTTGCCATCAGATACATAAATGTCACCAAAGAACGGCCAATTATAACCTTATTACAAGTCTTTTCATTTCAGTCATACCTGTAAGTCACTGGATCAAAACACCCACTTTCTCTGACTACCACTATGGCATTTTACATGACCTATGAAAGACTAAAACATATAAAGAATGATTTCTGGAATTTGGTATGTCTAGTTTGATGAAAAGAAGGGCTAGGGATGACATGATAGCAGCATTCCAATATCTCAAGGGCTGCCACAAAGAAGAGGTAGTCAAGCTATTCTCCAAAGCGTTGGAGGGCAGGACAAGAAACAATGTGTGAAAACTAATCAAGGAGAGAGGCAACCTAAAATTAAGGAGAAATTTTCTGACAGTTAGAACAATTAATCAGTGAAACAACTTGCCTCCAGAAGTTGTGAATACTCTTAACACTGGAAGTTTTTAACAAGAGATTGGATAACCATTTGTCTGAAATGGTATAGGGTTCCCTGCCTAAGCAGGGGTTTAGACTAGAAGACCTCCAAGGTCCCTTCCAACTCTGTTATTCTATTCTATTCCCACGTTCCTATCATCATCACCTTGTATACCATGTCAGAATTCCAAATCAGAACTTTATGGACATCAAATTATAGAATTAAAACATTTTCTGAATTATCCTACTACAATATGGAATTCAGGCTTCAGGCTAATCTAATGCATAAGAGACAGTTCACAAGCTAAAAAAAAAAAAAAGAAATACGATAAATGTGTTGTTTGGATTAGAAGCAACCTTACAAGCAGCAGAGGAAACCTCTGTTTAGGTAAAGGCCAGACCTCAACTATCAAATGAGCAATTCCTGTCACATCAGTTAAATTTCCACATATAGTTTCTGAATCAATGATAAGAATCTTGATTTTTAAGTAGTCTCTACGTGGGTATTTGAATATCTGACTATTCAAATATTGTAATATCACTCTATGAAGAATAGATTGGAATGAATTATTTGCAGTTTATCAACCAGCAGAGGGAGTACAATATACTAAATTGCGCTTATCTTTTTTTAAAATATTAAAACACATTTCAAATAGTTTGTAAAATAATTTGCTAATGCATTACAAAACATAAAAATGCATGGACAGAACAGTAAGGAAAGGATCTTATCCTGGAAAAAAGTCTAAGACCCAGCAGCTGAACAGTTTTTATTTTTACTGGACATTATATTATTGTTAATAATCATTAGATATTAACATTAATTGTCAATAATTCTTCAGATTTATACCTTCTCTTTCTTCCAGAGATCTAGGTTACCTATCTCCTTTTCCCACGTATATAAATTGCCAATTTAAAAGTAAATTAACAGGGTCAGTTTTTGACAGACTTGTTAAAATATTTATGCACCAAATAATAACAATTCTAAGCAGCTGCCATCAACAAATTTGAAATAGCTAGTTAAGATAGTAATAAAAATTTAAAAAACTCTTTATACATGGAAATAGAATCTGATGTCTTACTGATAATAAATAAATAGAAGACACACACAGCCAACCCATGAGGAAAAGTGCCACCAACTGTGTTCATATACAATTGATATATTTGTTCTTTTGGTCTTATTGATTGGATTATGCATAACTTTCATAAAAGAACTAGGAGCAATGTTTTACTTGCTGAATGTTTCCAACCCCTTTCTTCCTGATACATTTGTGTGTTCTATAAGGCAGTGAGAAGGCTAGGTACTGCAAGAAATTTGTAAATACGAAACATGTATACCTTGCTTCACTGAATTGGATTTAAATCCACATATTTTCTTATTTGTCCTTGATAGAGAACATAATCTGCCATCATTGTTACTGAATAGTTTTTATCTTGCTAAGACACCTTGAAGTCGGTGACTATGAAATAACACAGTTTGCACAGAAAGACAGAAACACGACAGCACCCTGAGATATTAAAATTACATGAAACAAGTGCCAGGATGAATTTTTGCTGTTACCCTAGATTAAAAATGATGACTAAAACAAGTGAATCTCTTTTTCTGTATTACTAAGATCAACATTACTTAAACAACGTAATGAAATCACATGGTAAAAGTTAAGTCACCGTCCTATAGCCCCACAAAAAAAATTAAAATAAATATACAGCATTTTAAAATGTTCTTTGAATTATAGATCCAACAACTTTCTAGTTAATTATAACTTGATAATAATCCATTTCTGATTTTTTTTAAAAAAAAATCCCTCAGCAATTTGTAGATTATGTAAAATCAGATCATTTGATGCTAGCACCTAAGAGTTAGATAGTAAAAGATAGCTTAGGACATAGAAGGTAGCAAAATATTCACATTACTTATGCTGCAGGGAAAAAAACAACTGTATGGAATATGTGTAGCGATATAAGTACGACTATGTGGTAGTCATACGATAAAGCACAATAAGATGTTTTAAACATATTTGCATCTCTCTGCAAATCATGCATTTTCCTGATGCTATTTTCTGAAAAGCAATATCTTACTAAATAGTTCACAATGCAGTTCTTATTTGTATCTGAATAAATATCTCCTGTTATTGCCTGCCTCAGGTCCAAAAACTATCATCAGAAAATGAGATTTAAGATTGAGTACTGAACAAACAGCTAGCTACTTGAAAACCTGAGCTCAAGATCTGTATCCTTGAAAAGCAAAGTTCAAGATCCAAATATTTACACATCCACCAGTTGAAACATAATCAGAAAAGAAGCTATAACAATTCACAGTTCCAGAATATTCAAATGATATAAAGTCCAGACCAAAAGTATAGTACTAGATGTGGGCATAGAATTTCACTCAGGAGTATAAAATTAGTACTTGTGAACATAGATTGCTCTTTCTTGCCTGAAGTCTGTCAGTAAATTTACCTAAATCTCTCTAAGGAAACGGTATCAGTCTCTTACTTTGTTCTGCTTCCAAGAGTCCTTAACCATACTGGATCTCTCTAATGTAAACTTTATAACTTTGTCTTAGAATCCAACTCTCTTGGATATCTCCTTCTGTTTGGAAACTTCTTTTTCAACCTAGTTTGGCTTCTAATGCTGCTTTCCAGTTTTATGATTGGTCACACAGTCAACTAGATGTTTAGACTGGATCTGGCAATTTTATCTACCTATTATGTCCTCCTCAAGGATCTGGAACAAGATTGTTATGGTTGATCACACCATCAGACAAACATCTAGACTGGATTAAGCACTTTTATCCACCTTTTGTGCCTTCCCAAGAATCTGGGATAGGCAATATTGTATAATGATACTAATTATGATTTGTCACATAATCACATAGTCAGCCATACATGTTGTTGTTGTTGTTGTTGTTGTTGTTTAAATGTACATCTGCTCAACTACCAGTGACTCTGGGATAATTTGGCTTAACTCAACTCATCCTACCTTAATACTGATCAGGGGTCAGCATTCTTTAAGTAAGGCATGTGCCTCCGCCTCTGCTTACTGGGGAAGAAAATATTTCTCCTTTGAAAACTATAAAGAAATCCACTTTATCAGTTCAATAATCAGCCCCCCCCCCATCAAAATGTTTCCTTGGCATCCCTTCCAAGTAAAAGATGTCCAATGTTATTTCTTATTTACTAAGCCTGTCATAATCAAACCCCACAATCTTTCATTATTTACTATCCAGGGGAAAAATATAAGAGGATGCATTACTTATACAAAAAGTTGATCTTCATGGGAGATCAGAAGGAAGTGTTTTCTGTAAACTCTTTACGAAAGTCATTTAATCAAGTATACAAAACCACAGCATGATAATTTTGCAACATTTTAAAAGAAAGTGCTTTGGACTGAGGAAAATCAAAACTGTCTGCTTTCAAGTTGTATTTGGAGAAAAAGAATGAAGCATTTGATGAAAAGAGCAATTGGTCAACTGTTTATTGCTGTATTATGTTTTGGGGTTGTGTGTCAGTGACATAGGAAATATTGGGTATAGGAAAGGAAGAATGTATTCTACTAAATATCAACATGTGGTAGAAACTAATATCCCAACAGTCAGTGAAAGAAATTGAAGATGGAAAAAGAGGGAGCTGGACATTTCAGCAAGACCACAATTCAAAATATCCTTACAAATCAAACAAGAAATACAAGAAAGTATAAAGATTTTAGCAATGCCTTTACAGTTTTTGGCAGTGGTTTGGCAGTGGTCCAACCATGTTTTAATTTAGTTTCTGAATGTTTTATTACCAGACTAGGTAATATCAGCAGGATTTTCTTGTCCTATTTTCCTTAGGTTAAACAATGTCTTATGTGCCAGTTTGGTCAGTTGGTTGTGTGATTGGTTGGTTGTTTGGACCTCTATTTAAATTCTGAGCAGCTCATTGGTTCTCTTATTGATTGGTTGTTTGAATGGTCTGGTTTCTTACATATTCTTATGCTAGATCTAGATCAATATGCTTGTTAATTGTTCCTTTGGTAGAATACAAATTTATGTATGGAAATGCCTTTACAGTCCTCAGGCTTATTACTGAAAACCTGTCGGGTTGTTTCAAACATCAATACGCAAAAGAAGAAATATTTTTGAGCTAGAAGATTTCTGCAAGATAGAGTGATGAAAAAATCCAAAAGAATGAAAAAAAAATCTTAACATTTGGAAGCTGTTGTTACTGCCCAAAGGGAATGTTACATGATACTTGTTAGAAGGATGTCCAAACTTTTGTACCTAATATTTACTTGTTTTTTTTGTTTTCATTTGTAAAGAACTGCAACTAAATAAGAAGTTTGCATTCAAATATACAGGAAGATGTTATATTGAACTTTACACTATGTTAGTTTCTGTTTACACAACAATTCTTGAAATGCACAATTTGACTAGAGATGTGTACACTCCCCATTATATTTTACCATAGCTTTATGACAAGTGTAAATGTTATTTCTTCTGAACTACTTCCTTATGCAAAATATTTGCTATATATGTTATATGCTTACATATCTATCTATCTATCTATCTATCTATCTATCTATCTATCTATCTATCTATCTATCTATCTATCTATCTCTATCTATCCATCCATCTATCTTACACACAATATGTGTGTGTGTGTGTGTGTGTGTGTGTGTGTGTAAATTAAGGGGGGGGGGGGTAATCCTTCACTTCATGATGTCTATTTCTCCCAAAATTGGTTAATGGACATTTGTAGAACTGGAATACTCACAGAGTTTAAAAGAAACATATTTTTTTTAAAGAATCAGTTTGCAAGCAATTTGGTAGTATTCTATCAAATGAAGGAGATCTACAGAAATGACCAATTACTATAACATTAGTAACATGCTGTGTGCAATTACTCCATAGGACAAAGATAGTCCAACACTTATTTATTCCAAATTCATAGAAAGTGCCAAGAACTTTTTAATTCTGTTCTAACAAGCTCACCAATTAACCCAGAAGGCACAAACTGAATGGTTGGAAAAATATTTAAATAATTAAAATCATGTGGATGAATTTTTCTATGTAATGTGTACACACTTTTGTCACAAGCCCTAATTATTCAGTCTGTTTCTGAGTTAAGGGGTCCCTTTTCTATTTCTTTGGCAATGCTGAATGGTTATATTTTAAGTCATTTCATTGCTAGCAAGTTAGTAAACAATAAACTCATTTCTCTTTCATTAACAAGCAAAGACTGTGGGCTTAAAATCTTGGTACAGCATACCAAGGGAGGTTTGTTTTGTTTCTTTGAATAGTTTTAGTCAAAACATAGTGTAGATAGATAGATAGATGGCTGGATGGCTGGATGGCTGGACAGACAGACAGACAGACAGACAGAGTGTCATCTATTCTATGCCATTCAATATGTACATTTCACCTGGGAACAAAGTATGCAAAAAAAAGCTGGACAAAACATAAATACAATTTCCAGTTTCAGAAAGAAACAGCTTTGTTTCTTTTTAACCCCCCCCCCATGATAAGTTTTCTCTGCTTTTTCCCCCTACTCTACAGCAAATATTTGTATTTTAAGATTGAAATACAATTGGTGCTCTCCGCTCAGAGAACATCAAGGACCTCTGATTTCTCTACTCTACATGTTTCGTCGGGAAAAGTTCTAAAATCTGGTGTGTTGTGTCCCAGGAAACCGCTGTGGAGAGAAGCACTGCGTTTCTTGCCAAGGAAATATGCTCTGAATCAAGCAAAGGCTTTCTACGTTTAATGCGTCCAGGAGCCAATTCTTACCCAGCCTTACATGGAAAGTCTGCACCGAGAGAAGCTCCTTTCCAAAAGGAACTTCAGCGCAGTTACTCGTAGTTTCATTCCAATCGTCCTGCGACTGGAGTCTTCTTTCTCCCCCTATCTTCCAGATGAGCAAGTGTTTCTCGCCGCTCTCTCCTTCCATCCGTAGATAGGTGGGACCCACACGCACACCCCGATACGCGCGCACACATTCATTTTTTTTCCAAGCGGAGGGTTTGCCGAGGACTTCCCAACCCAACCCGCTGCCGCTGCCGCTGCCCTCTTCTCCCGGGGATCAAGGAAAGAAAAGCAAAACCCTCCTGCACCCAAGCCACCTCTCTTCTCCCTCCCCCTCCCCGCCCATCAGCCCCAGCACCTACTTGCTCTCAAGAAACACTCGGTAAAGCGTCTAAAGCAGCTGGCCGACGAAGATCCATCTTCCATGGCTAGCCTTAGCAAAGGGGAGCAGAGACGGACGGGAAAGGGGAAGGTGCCTTTGTTGCTGCCGCCGCCTGAACACCCTGCCCCTGCCTGTCGGGCGGTCGCCACCGGCGGCCACTCTTCCTCCCGCTTGATTGTAGATCCGCGGAGAACCAGAAGGGCAGGAGGAACCGATCCCCGCTGCCAGCGACGCCGACCGGTGGCGCCTTTAGAGCTGGAAGGCAGCAGGATGGAGGAAGGGGCGTCAAGTCGCTGGCCGCCGCCGCCGCTGCCGCCGGGGGTAGGGCAATCCAGGGAACTGCTATCGCTCCACCATCTCTGGCGGCCGCCCGGCTTGGTGGATGGCTTTTTCTCCCCTCCTTCCCGCCCGCCGGGGACTCGAGAGGTTCGATAAAAGATGAGGAAGGGAAGAGGCGGCGGCACGAAGTCAAAGGAAGATGGAGAAGAGGAGGGGAGGGAAAGGAGGAGATTGGAGGAGCCGCTTTGTTGCGTTGGAGACGATGCTGCAGGAAACTGTCCCTTTTCGCGTAGCCGCCGCTGCTACAAGAGCGCGGGAGGAGCTGTCAGCAGCCCAGCCGCTTCCAGTAGGAGCGCCGCTGCCGCCGCCGCCGCCACTCCGCCTCCAGCTAGGGGAGTGAAACTGGCTGGAGCTGAAGCCGGGCTTTTCCCCTCCCGCTGCAATCGGGAGGGGGGGACGAGGGGCGGGCAAAGAGCTCCTCCTTGGGGTTGGCCATCGCGCCTCCCTCCCGCCCTTTCCGCGGAAGTTTGAGGTAGGACGTTTGCGAGAGTCACAGGAGGGCGCCGAGGAGGCAACGAAACAGAAGCCGGATGGTCATTCAGACGCTGGCGACGCCAAACACACCTACCCCTCCGCCCGGTTCCGAGCATGTGAAGTGCGGCACTTTTTCCCGGTCTTACGAATCTCTTCAGCCTACTCTCTAATGTCTGTACTTCCCATTTTTTCACCGGAATAAGACGGCAGCGCTTCGCCCCCCCCCCTCAGTTCTCCCCTCAGTTTAACAAAAAATACAATAAATGACCCGCGCGCGCTCACCCTCCACCCCGCCTTTCTGTTTCTTCTCAGCAATATAAACATTTTCCCCATCTGTAAAACATATTCGGGAAAGTGGTGGGGGGAGGGGGGAGAAACCACTGCAGTGCTTCCAATTTGCAGCCGCGGGCGCAGAAAACACCCAATGGCGGAGCTTCGCGCCTCAAAGCCACCCCCCCCCCCCCATTCCTCGCTTCGCCTCGCCTCGCCTTACCTCCGCGCTACCTCTCTGCACTACAGCAACCGGTGGGTGGGCTTGCCATCTTTTGAAAAGCGCAGAGGGGTGAGAATTTTTTTAAAAAATACATTAAATTAAATAAAAAGGACACTCGTGCGAGGATGAAAGGCCAACCCTCGACGCAGCTGGCAGCATCTGTCCAAAAGGTTTTCCCGGCGTTTTTTTAAACTTTTTTATTTGTCCCGCTTGACTGCAGTGCGTAATTTCTGGCCTCGGGTCTACCGTGAGAGAAATCTTCGCGCCCTAAATTCAGTCGGAAAGTTTTGGGGACCATTCAAAAAAGCGAAGAAAAGGCAACCGCCACGCCTCCTTCTCAATCTTTTTGCCAGGCGAGTTCTACAGTGCTGTGCATGCACTTTCTAGGCGGGTTTAAGTCCCTTTTTTCCCAACGGAAACCTGAAAGAACTCGCTCACTTTCAAGTCAAACACCTGCAACCTACAGCTGCAAGTAACCCAAGAAACTCCGCCTTTGATGTTTACCCTCCATATTCTCAGCTACTGCTTTCCACTAATGGTTTGGTGAAATAAGGGTACAGACGCAGCAGCTCCTCCCCTTAAGGGTCTTTTGGTGCGAAAGCCACAGCATCCCTCACTCCCACAACAGGAAAACAAACGAACGAAACAAACAAGAAAGCACCGTCTGCATCTGAAGCCCGTGTCCGTCGCTCCCTCCCTCCCTCCTCCTCACTCTTCCCTTCTCGGCGACCTTAAGGCGCTCGGGGCAAGTTTGGCACGAACAGGAGGAGCTGCGAAGCTAACTAGTCTTTCCTCTATCCGGAGCAGCCCACCGCCTGCCTGTCAGGGGGCGCCGCTCCGGGACAAGAGGAAAAAGAAAGTTCCACTGAGCAGTCCGGCCCACGGGCTTTTCAGTACCACCACTACCACGAGAAGGAAAGGGAGTGGCGCGGCGCTAAGGCAAGCCCGGCCTTGGCAGGGGGAGAAAAGGTAGACGCGCGCGCGCAACTCAAACCTGACCAGCCGGGTTCTTCTTCTCTGAAGCAGCCGCCGGCTTTGGAGCCGCAAACCTTTAGCGCCCCCCCCCCCAAATTTTCGGGGTATGTGTGTGTTGAGTTGCGTTATTTCCGAATGGACTCTAACCAGGGAACCAGCCAAGGGGCCAACTCCGGCAACGCGACGCGCTTCCGCGAAAAAGACAGCCAGCTCGGAATCGCTGGAGGGCGAAAGGTGCGTGGATCAGGACTTGGATCCCTATGAAAGCGAAACAGAGTTGCGCCCCTCCATGTTTTCCTTGTTAACAACTTTTATTTTCCTTCCCCAGGATATATTTCATCCTGTATA
This sequence comes from Thamnophis elegans, assembly GCF_009769535.1. Classification (NCBI taxonomy): domain Eukaryota; kingdom Metazoa; phylum Chordata; class Lepidosauria; order Squamata; family Natricidae; genus Thamnophis; species Thamnophis elegans. The sequence goes on from NC_045544.1 coordinate 62,172,874, forward strand.
CGAGGAAAGATGGCTTATTTTTCATTTTCTTCAGCTTCCCGAATCTGCTATAAGTTGCAGCTGTTTGAATGTTTTAACACAGGAAAGTTAGTATGTTTTATCCATTATTTAAAAACCGTCTCGGAGGTTGGAGGACTGGTTTCAAACACCTTTTCTTTTGTGCCATGCAGGGGAAAAATGTGTTTCCTTTGGGTTATCCAACCTGCTTAACAGAGATTGAAGAAACATACTCGAATGATTGGAGTAAGCAGTAATCAAATGAATCAAATAATAGGTCCTGCAAACTGCCATAAGATAAAATAAAACAGAGTGAGAGAGAGAGAGAAAGATTCTTCATTGTTTACTTTTTTTACTCAAGTCATTATAGACTATTCTGAACATCAATCTGAGGAAACAATTCTTCAGATCCATAAACTGTTGAATTTTATAATAAAATCCCAATCCCTTTTTATAGTTGGTATTTATTCAATACTAGTTAAAAGGCATTAATACTACAATGAAATCTTCGTGCATGTTAGCAATTAACAATAGCCTCTCTATTTGTATATCTAGTTTTTGTAATACAATGATGCAAACAGTACCAATTCTAAATATGTTTCTTTATTCTCAAAGAAATAGGTATAGGGCTGTATTGTGTATACTTACTGACTGTCTCTTAACAATTATTAAAACAAATATTTGTTCTTATTTTTGTGGAAAAAAATATGTTTCTGTTACATGGTTTTGTCAGTTTTGAATTGTTTGGTCCAGTTTTGCTTTATTATGAACATTGTTACCTTGCATTTCCCAAAGAGTTCAAGCGAAACAGTTCAAATGTGTCTTATAAAATTAAACATTCACTGAATATATCTTGCAAAAGTTATTTTTCCTTAGATTTCAGTCAACTTTTTTATAGATTTCCATAATGTTAACTTTTGAGTATAACTCCAGATGATGGAAATTTTTACTGTTATCCAAAAATTACACAGAGGTTCTTCTGTTTTACACATTGATCATTGCTGGTTCAAATGTAATCATTATGGCCAATAGGATAAGTGAGCAGAGCTCTCCAAAACAAGAACTAAAATATGATTCATGACTGGAGATATTTTACTCTGATTCCTTTTCCTAGATAAACCATTTCCACCTTATGACTTGTAGTATTTTACACCCAACAATTAGTGTATTATATAAAGCCTGTCTTTATTAGCGCAGTAACAGCTGTATAGCATTATAAATCCATGGAATAAAAATTATCTAGGGCCATGGCAAACTGGTATGTCTCATATTTTGCATAGTGCCAACTAATAACATCACCTTAAAAGCTTAAAAGCCAAATGCACTGCATTTTTCTGGACTATAAGAAAGCTCAGATATACATATACACAAACACATAACTTCTTTATTGCTTTATTAGATTATTAAATTTATTATACATATATCTTAGTCGTTCTGCTGCTCTATATGTTAATGCCTTTAAACTTAGTATATCTAATTGCACAAAAAAGTTTCAACTGATATACTTTTATATAATAATCAGATCTGTTGAAATCAGCAGGACTTTTCAAATAAGAATGAACTTGTTCTGGGAAATCGCTTTTCATTGTTAGAAAATATACTAACAAAATAAATTTCAGGCACCTTCTGCATAATGATTTCTTTCTGTTTACATATACTGGTCAAATAAGTATAAACATAATGTTATAGGTCACAAGAACTTATTTTACTTGTATTGTTTTATTTGATCTGTAAAATCATCCGTCTCAAACCAGTCTCTGTTATACCCTCATGTTAATTTTGACTTTAAAGTCTGTTCTGTTTTATGAGGGAAATATGAGAGTGGTTGAATCTGCAATATGATTTGTGCTTCCACAGGATGCTCTGGAAGTTTCTCAAGTGTTCTGGAGCATGTTTCTAGAGAAAATAGGGACAGCTGCAGAAGACAGTAGAAGTTTCCAATGGTTTTCATTTTTTCATAAGATTCCATTCAAGAAGCAGGAAGATTAACCTAATGACAACCCATATAACCTATACAAAACTGGACTCATAAACAATAACTGTTGAAAGATTTAATAATCAAGGGAATTAGAAAATCATCACTTAAGAAGAAAAGAAACAGATGAAAATGGAATGCTGTTACTGTAATGCGCTGGAAATACATAAATACAAGGTTTTCTTTTTCAAAATAATTTTTTTAGCATAATGGTTGGATTATGGCTTCAGTTCTAAAACTGTATCTAAAGCTGCAGCATACACCTGATTTCCTTTTTTTAAAAATTGCTGCAACTACAGACCCTGCAGCATCTACAAATGTTGCCATGTCACTCTCACAGTCTCTTAATGACGGGGGGGGGGGATAAAATAAGCTAAAAGTGATGTAGAAGCTTTTGGCAATTTGATATTCATCCATCCATCCATTCATCCATCCAATGTTACACATTTCAGTGGTTTGAATCTGCACTTCCAACACTAGAAAGCACACTCAAATTGCTTCCATTCTCACTAAAACATTCCCATAATGACAATATACTCATTCCCTCAGGATAGGTGTATGACATAAGGTGGAGCAGAGAAGAAAGGCAGAAATAACCTGTTACCAAATAGTTCCTCTCGCCATCAATATGGATCCAAACCAGTAGTAATGGAATTGTGGGTATACTGTCCACCTTTTTTACACATATAACTCATATTTATCTCTAAAAAAGATGTCATGATGCAAAAGTAATCCCACTAACACAAAACAGGAAAATTAAGAGTAAAAAAACAAAACGTGTTTCTCTTTATTATTATATCTTCCCATTCTGAAGAAAATTATCTGAGGAAAAATATGACTTATTCATTTGAAACCCTATTGCCCTATGCTGGCCCTTATTGACACAAATTTATTTCTTCAAATCCAAGAATTCTTAAATATGCTGTGCAAGTCTATTAAATGTAAATATGTAAGCTAGACTTCATGAATCTTACCCCTTCAGTACCATCTGTGTTCATTTTTAACTACATACCTTTAATAATGATGCTTTTTGATAGCTTGGATTTACTTGGACTCATTTTAATTCAACATTAGAACAATTTTGAAAACTGTTAGTGCTTAATAGCATTTAATCGGTAGAGAGAAAAACAACCTCAGTCGTTGCACTATATTAAAAAATCATGAATATTGAACACCTAGCAAATGTTTATTACAGTTGTTTGCAATTTCTTTGCTGCTGGAAATGCAACAGGAAATGGAGCATTATTTTGTCCTATTTTGCCATATTCTGGCCTGAAATCAGTAGAAATGTTAATATGGCTTCCGATCGAGTGTTAGATAGCAAAATGCACATTTTTCTTGGTTATATCTCTAGTATTTATCATCTATCAAAACATTAAGAATTGTGGATTTTGGGATATAAGGAGGGGCTGACAAAAGGAACAAGTGATTTGCAGCAAGGGTTTATTGAAATGATTAAGGAAAGAGGCAAATATTGGAGGTTTTTAAGAAGAGATTGAACAATCTGTTCTCTGAAATAGTATAGAGTTTCCTTCGTGAGCAGGGTGTTGGACTAGAAGACCTCCAAGATCCCTTCTAACACTGTTATTCTAAATATTTTCAAATAATATGATCAAAAGTGTGTGAGGATGAGGTGTTCTGCTTATAATATTTTAACCTTTTGTTGTTATAGCATGATGATTGTTTATTAGTTTATATTTATCTACTGAGGTTTATGTGTCACTCTAAACCAGCAGTGCCCTGAGGAGCTTATATACTTTTCTTATGGTAAAAAGGATTTTCCCCCTTTAGTGACCAGGTCATTATCCAGCCATCAATAAAGCAACGTAAATCATGTTTCATGTTTTCATCATAGTTGTTTTGCCACAAGGGTTGGATAGTTCTAGGACAGTGATGGCGAACCTATGACACGCGTGTCAGTGCTGACACGCATAGCCATTTGGGGTGACACGCACAGGATTTCATGCGATTCATCCTCGGCTCCTGCACGGCCGCCGAGGATGAAAGAATCTGTGCTGGAGGAACGGGGGGGGCGGGACGTGTGATCTCCCCTGCCCACACTCACTTACTGTATCGCCGCCGCCCCTTTCTGAGCGCAGGGGCTGCTGGTAAGGCGTGCATGCCGTGCGCACACACGTCATCAGCGCGGCGAGGGAGGACCCGCAGGAGAGGAGCGCGGGAACAGTGCGCGCCTCTCTCCAGTCAGGCCAGCACAGAGAGTCTACTCCTGGGACTGTCGGTTACGACCGCACCACAGCAGGGAACAGCGGAGTGCCAACAGGAACTGTGAGCGCCATTAGCAGCAACTATAAATTGCGCAAAATTATGTTTTTGTCGAAGTGACACACAACGCGAGTTATGCTCGATTTTTTGCCGATTTTTGACACACCACGCCAAAAAGGTTGCCCATCACTGTTCTAGGAGATGCAGTAAATTCCTAGTGGGAAATAACTGATATTTATCCTAAGCTGCCACCTTCCACTAGGACTTTGTTTTCCTTCTGAGAAAATACAGGTGTGAAATACAAATTAAGATATTCTGCTTCTCTCCATTAACAATTTACTGCTTTTTCTCAAAACAGACCTATATTATCATCTTTTTTGTTTTTAATCTACATGGGGAAAGAGGGTTCTATTTGTTTGTTTGTGGCATTTTTCACAACTCTTGAATCGTTCTTCACTTTAACCTAATCTGTGGTCCAATACAGTTTCTGACAATTGTCTTATCTCTAGTATGTGTAATTTTGAAAGTTTGGTCACCTGACATAGAAAGACCTCATTCACACCTTCTGCTTGACTACAATCAAGTCCATTAAGACATTATTTTCCAATACCACTCTCTGATCTGTGAATTTCGAAGCAAATATGCTTCTAAAGCTGTGTTGTAGTCCTGTGTTGTCTTAATAAATTGCAATGATGCCTATGGTGCCATATTTGTCCATTGGTGATATAATTTTCAATCCCTTCTCTCTTTTTCCACACCCTAGTTATAGAAACCTCTAAGACTTTGAATTTCTTACTATGGAGCCTACTGACTTTGCTTTGTTATAGTTTCCTGCCAATCTGTTCCTTCTATTCGGAAGCCTATTACTTTATTTCTTGCACCTTTTGCCCTAATCCTGGGTGATAAATCTGGTTCTGAATTTTATGCCACTCTTTCCTTTTTGCTATAGTTTATCAAGCTCCTGGTGAGATTAGTGAAGTTCCTGCCAAAAACACCTCCCTTCCATTCTTCATGAAATGTAGCCGTTTTCTCAATGTCTATGGAGATTCTCAGTCATCCCGGTCATGGCTGTCCCAAAGGTGCTTTTTCAAAAGGTAACTGGATTTTCTGGATTTTCTTTGAAGACATTTCACTTCTCATTCAAGAAGCTTCTTCAGCTCTGGCTGGATGGTGGGGAACGGAAGGATTTACCTCAATGTTTATCCTATAAAATGTCTTTATTGTGTCTTCAGAGTCCAATGAAGAAGGGTTCTTTTTAACTGTTGAAATATTGTAGTCTTCCAAACTTAAGAATGTCATCTGCTATTAGATCTAATTTTATTTTTTTCCACTGGGCTTTTAACTGATAATCACTTTTAGGTTAAGTTAGGTTATCTTTTTTATCCTTATTTTGTGAATTGGTGAGCACCATTTGGCAAGAGAATAGTGGGGCTGATCAAACAACAAATATATCTTGCTACCTATAAACCAATTCAAAATTCAGAGGAGAACTTAACATAAAATGTTTGAATCTCCTTGGCTGTTTGCAATGATGAATTATTTGGAACAGTTATAGTAAAGGAATTTATATTTATTTCATAGGTAGGTAGGTAGGTAGGTAGGTAGGTAGGTAGGTAGGTAGGTAGATAGACAGACAGACAGACAGACAGACAGACAGACAGACAGACAGATAGATAGATAGATAGATAGATACCGTATATACTCGAGTATAGGCCGACCCGAATATAAGCCGAGGCACCTAATTTTACCACAAAAAACTGGAAAAGTTATTGACTCGAGTATAAGCCTAGGGTGGGAAATGCAGTAGCTACCGGTAAATTTCAAAAATAAAAATAGATACCAATAATGTTTTTGAATATTTATTTCAAAGAAAAACAGTAAACTAGTGGTGTATTCAATGAAATACTTCACTCACCTCATGATGCTGATGTCCCGCTGTGATGATGATGTCCCGTGCAGCCGCGGGAGCGATGTCCCGCCTCCTATGACACACGGCACAGTGATTCCTATCATTGGATCACTGTACCAGAGGAGGTGGGACATCGCTATGTGGCTGCTTGCCATAACAAGGAGGAGGTGGGACATCGTTGCAGAGCGGCAGGAGGGGGAGGAAGGGGAATCGTAAGACAGCCCTGCATTACATTAGAACGTGAGGAGGGGGGATGGTGCGGTGCGCGCTGCGCGGCAAACTAACACAGAGGGAGGGGAAACTCACAGGGGCACTGGGCCATTCACGAGTGTCACCCAGCGGCATGGCCCCGCCCCTTTTTCTCCTCCATTTCGGGCAAATTTTTCACTGACTCGAGTATAAGCCGAGGCGGCTTTTTTCAGCCCAAAAAGTGGGCTGAAAAACTAGGCTTATACTCGAGTATATACAGTAGATAGAATTTTAACCACAAGAATAAGACGAATACAAATTAAATAAAGCTAAAAAAAAGTGAAAGAAAAAACAAAGTGCAAAAAAGTATAGCAGAAAATGAAACTTATTTGTAAAAAAAACAGCTTTCAATCTTGTTACAGCAATTATAAGTACCATTATTTTTAATCCCTCTGTCCATTCTATACTCTATCCTATCTAATCATCAAACATACATCATAAATTCATTGTAATCTATTGCAAAAAGCCCAAAAGAGGTTTCCAGTCAGCAATAAACAAAGATCTTTTCTTTAATAGACAAGACAGTTTGGCCATTTCAGTGATTTTGTCATCTTCACCAACCATTCCTCTATTGTACGTATTGCCAAATCTTCCCTCTTTTCAGGGTAGTAGTTGAGTTTGTGCCAATATTAGGTTAAGATTAACTTAAGAAAACAGTCTATTTTCTATATTTCTGTTTTTAAGTGAATTTTGTACTTTCAGAGATCCATTAGGTTCCTACCCTGATAATGTTACAGAAGTGTTTTAAAGTTGTTAAAAACCTGTCTGTTCCCCAAGGATTTGGGGTAGGTTGTCTATTTGTTATGGTATATGGTATGTGATTGTCCAGTCACAGAAGTTCTTTTTATTATTATTTGTTATTGTTTTTAAGTGTAAAACATTCTAATAACAAGCAATCTTTCTTCTTAAACTGTTGGGTTGTTCATATGCAAATGTAATTGATTCAATTAGCTTGTTATAAATGAGATTATTCATGAAAGGCTTCAATCTAATGGAAGAGGGTATCTCAGGACACATAGCATCGGATAGATACAAAAAATCCTTTTCCTCCAAGGATAGAATAAAAGTTCCTTTAGAGGAAAGAACACTAAATTAAAGTATGAATGTTGGGGGAGGGGGGTAATATTAAAGCAAGAATCACTGGAGAAGTCATGATGCTTGAAAAAACTGAAAACAACCAAAGAAGACAAGGTGGCGAGATACAATCACTGGTGATATAAGCAGGAGTTTACGAGTGTGAAAAAAAGCAGTTACTGACAGACAATCCTGGCAAAAACTATGTTTCTCAGAAAAACATAAGCCATTAAGCGTTCTCTCTGAAATTGTTTAAAGATTAACTGCTTTTGCTTCAGGTTTTTAATGAGGCTCTTTGTTACCCCAAATCCACTCTGTCAAAACGGTCACCTCAGTTTCTCAAATCTAATAACTGTGAATTTTGCAAAAAATGATATAACTGAGAAAGAAAAGCCAAGGGTAAGACTGATTTTTTTCAACAATTACTGCAACACTGTAATATTTGTCTAGTGAGAAAAACTGTTTATTTTAACTAAATCTGGTTCTAATAGTTTTCACTTTAAAGAGCAAGGCTTACAATCTTCAGCTTACTTATGTCTTCTTTTTGCAACCAGATATAACCAGGGTGTTCAGCCTACTCTCCACCACATTACTGTATTCATAAGAGTGAAATGCTTTTCTGATTGTTTGGAGCTACAAAAAAATCCATTTCAATTCGTAGCCATGTATATAGAATCCATGTAACTTAATTGCCTTAAGAATTGGATCTATAAATTAATGATAAAAGAAATTTGTACCAGAACTAGGAATAAAATGTTTGTTTATCTATTCCTAATAAGGAAGAAGACATGCCTTGCTCTTCATATCAGTGCATTATGTGAGCCATTACAATGGAAGTTAATAAACTGACAACATTTGTCCCTGCAGGAAAAATGAAAAAGTAAGAAACTATAATTTGAAAAAAAGACTACTATATTTTCTTACCCAGTAAATATATTTCTATGTTATCATCTATATATTTTATATTACATTAGGAGATATCAAAACAGGATTTTCTCATTGCATAGTTCAATACTTTAGGTCCCTCATTAGCCAGTTTAAAAACCTCAAAAACCTTTTAATCCAAAAGCGTGGGTGGTGCAGTGGTTAGAATGCAGTATTGCAAGCAAACTCTGCTCACAGCCTGGAGTTCAATTCTGACAGAGTTCAAGGTTGACTCAGCCTTCCAAGATCAATAAAATGAGGACCCAGATTTTGGGGGCAATATGGAGACATTTATCATCCTTTCAGAAAATGCATTATGGAGCAGTAAGTGTTATTGTTATTGTAGTCACATTGGTTGTTGGTCTTGTAATGATTGTAGCCTGACTCCCATTCTCTTTTTTCCTCTCTCCTTTCTTTTATTGATCTTGCTTCTGTGATTTTAACAGCAATCTGAGGAATAGAAATTTAGCAGGCAACAACTTTTCAGACCATGAAGTAAGTGGTGTGAAAAGCATTACCTTATATATATATTTGTTTACTTTGTATATTATGAGTTATGCTGATGGCTCAGGAACTAAAAGCAGCAAGGCATCAATTTTATTTTAAATCATTATGGTATTATGTCTGCTTTGAATTTTTGTAATAATGAAATTGATATGAACATCAGCTTATATTTATAAGGAAGGATTTTTTTAAAAAAGATACAAAAGTCAGTAATGTTCAGAAATAAAAATATGCTCCAACAATTGGCAGATGGTTTCATGAAGACTTTCACATTTACTGTTTTCAAGTTCTTGACAGTTGTACAAAAATAAATCCAAACAATAACAACTACTGCTTTCTATAGCTGAAAAGGATAACTAGGTTGCAAGAATGAGGCAAGTAGCATAGCCAATAGCAGCTACACATAGTTGCAGTGTCCTCCCCATGGCTGATGTGGCTCACCTAATTGTTAATGAATTGTCAATGAAACAGTGACGTATGTTTTCAAGTCGAGAGCTGGCTGCCTTGTTGGTTTGGGGTTTTTTTTTGTTATTTAAAACAGAACAAATAAAACAGAGAGCCTTTGCTTCTCTCTCTATTCATCTGAAGGCAATACTATCTCTTATCTGATTTTTCTTGAGGCAGCATCTCTTCATAGTGTCTGCCATTGTTTTTCTCTACCACTATAAAAGAAGATATTTCAGTTCTGTAGAGTTATAGTAACTCAAACTAAGGTTAGCCACATATTGTTGTGTTTGGAAAATATAGGCTGCTAAATATTTAATGGCTTTCTTTGGTAAGATTAATCACCCACCACCCAACTCTAGTCCCGTTATGCTGCCTCATCACAGCAGATGGGAGCATTCCCAAGAGGAATGCACAAAAAAACACTAAGAGGATGCTAAGTGTATATATTCCCAGCATGATCACTCAAGGCATGAAGGCCATCCTAATTGCTCAACCAAATTATTCTGGGCAGCGGTAATGTAGGAACATACTGAAGTTATATATGTACACTAAAAAATAAATCCCAGTAAAGTATTGTCAGGAATGTAAGAATTTGGTAACATTCTAGGTCTGCAGTTCAAGAGCAGTAGAATTTTTGGATCTCTTCCTGCAAGGAGGAGAAAGTGAAAGAGAGAAAGGGGGGGGGGGAGATAGGGAGAAACCAATTGAACTGATCCTGGATACTTAGTCCTAATGCTGAATAGTATTCATGTCAGCATGGAAAGATCTGCAACTATGCAAATCTCCTATTCTAGGAAATAAGCTAGGAAGCCAGGTAATGCAAGAAAAGTCAATGAAGTACCAAGGTTTATTGCTTTTCTGGTTCTCAGCATTGCCACAAAACTGAGAATAAATCATCTCTATCTATTCTGCCTCCCACTGAAAATGAAAAAAACTGCCCCTCCTCCCATTTCTTCATTCCCATTAGAAGCTTTAGGTTTTGGATGTTGGAGGTCTCTATTGTAAGACATGGGATTTCTCTGGAAGTTAGCTTAATTTAAATGTCTCAATAATTCTCAGCTTCCTTTACATAAAGCTCAAGTTTTTTTAGTCCCACAATTTATACTAATATATACATACACATACATATGTCCACAGTCTTGCTAGGCTGCCCTATAGTAGGGAAAGTAATTGCTCCTGGGAGAGATGAGTAAAGAATGCTGAACATGTGTGCCAAGAATACAAACACCTAGGAAGTTTACCAAAGCATGAATGTCCTCCCAGTTGCCCAGCTAAAATAAGTAGGCATCTGTATCAGGAAGCAACAATATAATTTTAATGTTAATGCCATAATTTCATACTACACTGAAAACAATGGCAAACTACTATATTTCACAAACTAAGCCATATGACAGATGAAACGAAATGATCATTGATACAAGGCCAGATGATGGGCTCCCTGATTAGATGGCGTTGAGCAAGATGCTCAAGAAAACTGAGGATCTTTCAGTGTATTATTGATGTTTATGATACAACTAGATTAAAGACTTTGAAATGTGTATTTAGCAATTGCAATAGCAGTTAGACTTATATACCGCTTCATAGGGCTTTCAGCCCTCTCTAAGCGGTTTACAGAGTCAGCATATTGCCCCCACAGTCTGAAATGAGTGGGTCCTCATTTCACCCACCTCGGAAGGATGGAAGGCTGAGTCAACCTTGAGCCGGTGAGATTAGAACCACTGAACTACAGATAACAGTCAGCTGAAGTGGCCTGCAGTGCTGCACCCTAACCACTGCACCACCTTGACTCCAACCTATTGAGGCTGCCATGCAGGAAAATAAAATCCAAATTGTAAAGATAAAATTATGGTGAGAATATGGAATGTAAGAGAGACAAACATAGAAAAGTTCGTAAAAGAGGAAATGAATCCACTACATGTTGCCATTTTAGGAATTGGCAAATTGAAACGGACTGGAATTGGACACTTTCTATCAGAAGATCATAGTGTTTACTCAGGAATGAAGAATAGGAATTGTGTGACTTTCATAAGGCTACAACAAAGATAATCCTTGGGGTACAATGACTGAATTATATCAATTAGATTTCACAGATGACCCTTTAATACAACAGTTATCCAAGTTTATGTCTTACCACTGATGTAGAAAAGAGGAGATTGATGGGTTTATGGTCAAATTTAGTCAGAAATGTAGAATAAATGCCCTAAGAAACAGAAATAATAAGGAAGAATAGCAGATTAGATTCTGCCAATCTGCTGGTTTCTTCTTTGGCAGATTCTTCAAACAACCAAAACAACACCTATATACATCATTATCCTCAGATAAAACACATAGGTAACACATTCTTTATATTATTGGTACAAGGAGATGGAAAAGCTTAAATACAACAGTTGAGATATGGCCAAACTCTGATTGTCAAGCAGGGAACAGGCTGCTTTTGTCCAAGTGCCAACTCAAGCTAAAGAACAAAGCAAACAAAGTCTCATGATATAATCTTGAAAATGCACCCCCATTTTTAAGGAGAACATCAGGAATCATTTGAAGTTCTGAACCTCATTGATAGAGCCAAAAAAAACTATGGAATGAAACCAAAGAAGTTAAGGATTAATATGAAAAGAAACTAAGAAGCAGAAGATAGCAAACTGAATGTCAGAACAAACAGTAGAAATTGCCAAGAAGAAAAAATAAGTTAAAGCCAAGAAAGACAAAAATCTAAGATAGTGGTTAGTAGAGACAAGAAGCAATACCTGTAACAACACAGAACAGGGAATAAGGCAAAGAAAAGCAGGGAAAGTCTTCCAAAATATATCTGAAATTAGAAGGAGGTTACAGTCTTGTCCTAAAGCAGTGGGTCTCAACCTTCCTAATGCCGCAACACTTTAATACAGTTCCTCATGTTGTGGTGGCCCCCAACCATAAAACTATTTTATGTTTTCTGTATTTTTTCAAAAATATGTGTTTTCCAATGGCCTTAGGTGACCCCTGGGAAAGAGTCATTTGACCCCCAAAGGGTTCCCGACCCACAGGTTGATAACCACTGTCCTAAAGGGTACAAAATGGGCAGAACATCTATTATTCAAAGCAAAGTTTGAAGGACTATTCTGAAATCTGCAACAGTAGAGATATCAATTTGTTAAAAGATATTCCCTAATTACAAAAATCTGTAATTCTAGAAAATGAAATTAGATCAGCAGTTTGGTCATTAACAAGTCAGAAGGCTACAGAAACTGATGAAATATCTGCAGAAATATGGCAAGCAACTGAAGAAGAAACCATAAAGCGTTAACCAAACCATGGCAACAAATCTAGAGAGATACATGGTATTAAACAGATTTAAAGAGTTTACACTTTGATATCAAAGAAAGAAAACCTAATAGCATTCACACAATATTATTAATTAAATATCTAAAGTCACTGGAAGTTGGATGGCATGTAAATTGAAAGTATTATTATTATTGTACAATTGTATCACAGCGGCCAGTTGTTTCGCCGGATTTGGCATTGGTTACTAGTCGGGCCCCACCCAGGAGCCTAGGACGTCGTAACGTATTTTCGTAATATGCGTGCAGATCCAAGCAGTGCAGCTTTTTGCATTTGACTGATGGTGATTTTGTCAATTTTTAACTGTTTTAAATATAATTCCAGTGCTTTTGGAATAGCACCCAGTGTGCCAATTACCACTGGAATTACCACTGCTGGTTTGTGCCATAGTCGTTGAATTTCGATTTTTAAGTCCTGGTATCTTGCGATTTTTTCATGTTCCTTCTCGGCGACCCTGCTATCACCTGGTATTGCGATGTCTATGATTGTGACCTTATTTTTCTCAACCAGTGTGATGTCTGGTGTATTATGCGCCAGTATTTTGTCGGTTTGTATACGGAAATCCCACAAGATCTTGACCATCTGATTTTCTGTGACTTTTTCAGGCTGATGTTCCCACCAGTTTGTTGCTGTTTTAATATTATAATTTTTGCACAAATTCCAATGGATCATTTGTGCTACTGAATTGTGCCGCAATTTATAATCAGTCTGCGCGATTTTTTTACAGCAGCTGAGTATGTGATCAACAGTTTCGTCAGCTTCTTTGCAAAGTCTGCATTTGGCATCATCAGAGGATTTTTCGATTTTGGCCTTAATGGCATTTGTGCGGATAGCTTGTTCTTGCGCAGCCAGGATTAGTGACTCTGTTTCTTTCTTTAATGTACCTGTTTTTAACCATAACCAAGTTTGTTCCCTGTCCACTTTATCTTTTATTTTTTTCCAGAAATTGACCATGCAGTGCTTTGTTCTGCCAACTCTCCATTCTTGATTTTATCGCATCTTTTCTGTATTCTTGTTTTGTCTGTTGGGCCTTCAGTAGATTTTTGTTCTTTACTTCGATTAATAGACGTTCTTGACTTTCTTTTAAATAATCAGCCAGTGCATGTTTTTCTTCTTCAACTGTTTGCTTCACTTGTAATAATCCTCTGCCACCTGATTTTCGGGGCAGATATAGTCTATCAGTATCACCACGTGGATGTAAACTGTAGTGCATTGTCATTAGTTTCCTGGTTTTTCGGTCCAAAATGTCCAAATCAGCTTGTGTCCAGTTAACTATGCCAGCTGTGTATCTTATAACTGGTATTGCCCAGGTATTTATGGCCTTGATTGTATTTCCACCATTCAATTTAGATTTCAAAATTTTCCTAACTCTGTTGGTGTACTCTCGTCTGACAATAGTTTTTACTTCTCCATGCTTGATGTTATCCAACTGCAGAATGCCTAAGTATTTGTAGGCTTCATTTTCTTTGCATTTAATTAGTTGGCCATTGGGCATTTCAATTCCCTCAGATGCAGTGATTTTGCCCCTTTTTATGGATACAGTGGCGCATTTTTCCATGCCAAACTGCATTGAAATATCGGTGCTGAATACTCGGACTATATTTGTCAATGATTGGATTTCTATTTCTGACTTTCCATAGAGTTTCAAATCATCCATATATAGTAAATGCGAAATTTTTTCAGCTTTTTTGGCTGTTTGGTAGCCTAATTTCATTTTTTTAAAGATTACTGATAGTGGGATCATTGCGATGATGAAGAGAAGAGGTGAAAGTGAATCACCCTGGAAAATTCCTCGCTTGATATTAACCATTCCGTATCTCTCATTCCCTACTGCCAACTCAGTTCTCCATTGTTTCATTGCCTTTTCAGTAAAGGATGTAATATTTTTGCTAATGCCAGTTGTTTCTAAGCATTTTATGATCCAACTATGTGGCAGTGAGTCAAATGCCTTTTTGTAATCAATCCAGACCATATTCAAGTTCGTTTTTCTGTTCTTACAATTTTCTAATATCATTTTATCAATTAGAAGCTGATCTTTTGTGCCCCTGCTCCTTCTTTTGTTGCCTTTTTGCTCTACTGGCAAGATGTTGTTTGTTTCCAAATAATCCATCATGTTATCTGCAATAATGCCTGTGAGTAATTTGAAGGTTGTTGGCAAGCATGTTATTGGTCTATAGTTTTCAGGTGTTGTTCCTTTAGTTGGATCTTTCTGAATCAAGTATGTTTTTCCAGTTGTCAACCATTCATCAATTTGGCCCTTTTGTAAAATTTCATTCAGTTGCCTGGCCAATATTGCATGTAAACTGGTCAGATATTTGAGCCAGAAACCATGTAATTGGTCCTTTCCAGGTGATGTCCAATTCTTTACCTTTTTAACTCGATTTTTGACCATCTCAGTTGTTATTTCTAATACTTGCATTTGTTTGTTGCCAATGCTTTTCTCAAAGTCATGTATCCACTTTGCTTCCTTGTTGTAGTCCTTTGCATTTTCCCACAATTCTTTCCAGAATTCAACTGTGGCCTGTTTTTCTGGTTTTTCACTTTTGGTGTCACCATTTACACTAAGACTTTGATAAAAACGCCGTTGGTCTGATCGAAATTGCTGATTTTGTTTATATTGGATGATTCGTGCCTCATATCTTTCAATTTTTCTAGCTGTTGCTGTTATCTGCTGTTTTACAATCTCTACAGCTTCATTGATGTTTCTTGTATCCAATCTATATCTCCTGATTAGCCGATCTATGATTTTGTTGTTTTTAAGCCGTTGCTCATGCATGTTCTTTAAGTTACTAGCATCTGCCCTTAATTTTTTTATTTTTTGTTCTAAACGGATTTTCCACTTTGGCTTTGATGCTTTTTCTGTTGTATGACTAGGTACTTTAATTTTAATGCCTAGTTCATTAGTGACTATTACAGCTGCGCTGTACATTAACTGGTTTGTTTCCAAGATGGATCCTGGTTCAATTGTTGAAAACACTGCATTAACCATTTTCATGATAGGGGCCAAAATTTTCTTTGGCACAGTTTTTAGTGATGGTAAACGTTGCCTTTCCTCATTAAGCAGAAAATGCTCCATGATCTTATCCTTCAATTCTTTTTGTTTTTGAGTTAGTTCATCAGTTGGTTCAGTGATAACTGGTTCTAGTGGTGGTGATGTTATTTCCTCCCCAAGAGCTTCTTCTGGGAGTTCTACTATAATGTCTTTAGTTGTGTCTTGAATATCAGTTATTTCCGCTTGTGATATTGTTTTTTGGGTTTTGCAATTTGCCTGAATTTCCTCATGTTCAACTTCACTAAACACTTTATTCTGTATAATAAATCGCCTTTGATCTGCTAGTCGTTGTTCACTAACATTTGAATCTGGATATTGTTGTTTCCATAATTCATACATTCGCTTTAAATAGCCTCTTTTTTCTGGCTCTGAGTTGTAGTAACAGGCCATTATGGCACGGTTTTCATCTGCACTATATTTTTGTCGTTTTGTTGGCTGGTCCACTTGTAGCCCACTTGTCGACGGATGTCCAGGGACCCCAACATCCGCCGCGGCCCTTGTTAACCCGCGCGATGACCGATGCGGTATGGAATTTTTATTTGTTTTTTTCACCATATTGTATGGGTTGGCGGGGTTTTTTTTACGGGACCAGATGCCAACCTGATCCCAACCTTCCTCCTTTCTCATCCGGGCTTGGGACCGGCAATGGCGGAGTTATTATTATTTATAATTATTTATAATTTATAATTATTTATTTATAATAATTATTATTATTATTATTATTATTATCATTGCAACAACAGAATTGTATCACAGCGACCAGTTGTTTCGCCAGATTTGGCATTGATTACTAGTCATTGATTACTTATTATTATTATTATTATTATTATTATTATTATTATTATTATTATTATTATGCAAATTAGGCTCATCCAGTTTAGGTTAGAACTACGTGAGAAAAGAAATGTCAGATGTCCAAGCTTTTAAAAAAGGCTGAGGAACAAGCGACATTATTGTTGATGTATGAGAAAGCTAAAGTGCCAAAAAGAAGTCAATATGATTGTACAACTTCATTGTCTAGAAGAAACACTTCAAGTGGGTTGAACATTTCAAGCTATATAACATCCTTTAAAAATGGCAATCCCAGAACATATGTGAGTACTTGTGCAAAAATTATGCATAAAACAGGAAGTCACAGCCTGGATAGAATATGGAAAAACAGACTGGATCCAGATCACCAAAGGAGTGAGGCATTGAAATGATAGTTGGGGTGGCACAGTAGTTAGAATGCAGTATTGCAGGCTGATTCTGCCTACTGCCAGGAGTTCAATCTTGATCAACTCAAGGTTAACTCAACCTTCCATTCTTCCGAGGTCGGTAAAATGAGGACTGAGATTGTTGGGGGCAACATGTTGACTTTGTAAACTACTTAGTGCTGCAAAGCAGTATGAAGTGGTGTATACAGTAAGTCTATGCTATTGCTATTGCTATAGTTTCAGTCTTTTATTACTGATTTTTCTAGAAAAACCAGTAGTTAAGAAATACACTAAAATGCACTAGCACTTGAAGGTCTTTTCCAAGACATTCTTGGAAAAAACCTTCTTTGCTGCTCTACCATGATGTTCTATATATTCAGTGATTAGAATCATAGAAGCAATGATTTTCCTTGGGACACTTTTATGGATGCTGTTACCACAAAATATAGATGATATTTTAAAAAATCAAATCCATATGAAGACTAAAACTACTGCTATAGTGACCGGAATCTTGCAAGTTTTGATTTTGATTTTTTTTTATTTTATTAACATTTGTAGGCCGCCCTTTTCCCTGAGGGGACTCAGGGCGGCTCACATAAAATCAGGGAGGGGAAGTACAAACAATGACATAGACACATATAATAAAAGTAATAAGCAACATACATTCATCATTCGGGAGGGGTAACTATCCTTGTCCCCAGGCCTGACGGGCTAGCCAGTTCTTGAGGGCTGTGCGGAAGGCCAGGACGGTGGTGAGGGTACGAATCTCCACGGGGAGTTCGTTCCAAAGGGTCGGGGCTACTACTGAGAAGGCCCTCCTCCTTGTAGTTGCCAGCCGGCACTGATTATGTGATTATGGTTTAACCACATCTTTTTCTTTCACTAATATAAATTATGTATGCATGTGTATATTCACATTGCTCCATTCTTTTGGTTTAAGGAAAGTTTGCCATTGCCTTATTTTGGTATCGGATCTCTCTCTCTTTGCTGCGGTGGTGCAGTAGTTGGAATGCAGTACTGCAGGCCACGTCTGCTGATCACCAGCTGCCAGCAGTTTGGCAGTTCGGGTTGTTGGGGGCAATATGCTGACTCTGTAAACCGCTTAGAGAAGTCTGTAAAGCACTGTGAAGCAGTATATTCATCTAAATTCTATTGCTAATTGTCAAAGCCATGAAAATATTATGGTTAATCAAGAAAATAAATGGATGATTTAACAAATCAAATCATAATTCTCACTCAGGACACAAATCATCCAGCTCAGATTACTATATTTTGGTCATATTATGCAAAGGCACAGCTCCCTTAAAGAAGCCTACAATACTGGGAAAAATGTAAAGAAAAAAGAAGAGAATAATCAACAGCAAGTTAGATGGACCCTATTACAACAGTAATAAATTCACTATAAGACAAAAATATATATATGTGTGGTCACCAAAAGTCAACATCAACTTGGTGGCATATAATCAATTAATCAATTAAGTTTAATCAGCAGTATTAGGCTATTTATCTGCTACCAATTAGAAGTTTAAATAGTTAATAAGCAACCCAGTCACAGACAGCCTTGAAAAAGGCGTTGGAACTTTCCATCTCAGTATTTACCCACAGATAAAATTATTGAATGTCCCATGCAACTCTATTATGTCAGTATTTGGATGTGCACCTGGATATATGTGTAAGTAATTCTGTTTAAATAAACTATAGCCATATTAAATATGCACCCATACTATTCAGTACATATCTGAAGATGTAGATTCACCAAGTGGTACAGACATAACAGTTTTCTTTCATATTGTGATAGTATGTGGGAATGACCTTGGGGGACAGCAGGAAGACCCTGCCCCAGCCCAGAGTCTTCATCCTGCCTCCCAAGTTCATTCTTACATACTGTCATGCATATAGCAATAGCAATAGTACTTTGACTTATATATACTGCTTCACAGTGCTTTACAGCACTCTCTAAGCGGTTTATAAGGTCAATGTATTGCCCCCAACAATCTGGGTCCTCATTTTACTGACCTTGGAAGGATGGGTCAACCTTGAGCCTGGTGAGATTCAAACTGCCAAATTGCAGTCAGTCAGCAGAAGTAGCCTGCAGTACTGTATTCTAACCACAGTGCCACTAGGGCTCATAATAGGGAGCTGGGGTTCCAATAGCTAATCTGTTATGCTTCTATCATTTTGTTTTTCTGCATGCTCAACCCTTTCTTATCATCAAATCAGTATCTGTATTCTGTAAAAACAAATTAAATGATATCAAAATTCAACTCCCGTTGAGATGGTTATGTACTCTACATAACAGAAGAAATACCTTGATAGACTGTCCAATACAGTCAGATTTGAAATAGGTAAGTCTAAAATACTAGCAAGAAACTTGAAGGTGTCTGTCAAAATTAACAAAGGAGACTGAGGAGACATATAATTGTGATGAAATGTGCTTTACAGTATATAAGTGTCAGTAACTATTTCTATAGTCATAGATTGCTTCCTTCTGAGCGTATGTGTAAGAAGCCACTCTACTTCTTGTCTCCTAAACTCTATAAGTCATATTGCTCTTTAATTTCTTTTCTAATAATTCAATTTCTTGCTTGCATGAGCACCCTATCTAAACCCCCATTTCCATTTTCAAAATATTGTCTTGAAACTGACTTTGACAGATTTGGGCAACTCATATCTTCTCCCAGCTCCTTGGGTTCTTTCCTTAGGGAGCCAGACTCTAGCTAACTTGGACCATGACCTTACTTTTAGTCAGCAACCAAATTGCCAGCAACTTTTCATCTCAAGGCCCAATGATCTACTGCAAGGGTCTGATATAATTAAATACATGTTATTAAGGAATACAAAATTGGACATAAATCCAAATTGATATTTTTCTTTGTCTTTTTCATAGCAAGCAACCACAAAATATCTGAAAATAATCAAGCAAACCTCCATTTATGCAATAATGTTTGGACTTGATCACATAGCTCTTGACGCCTACCACCTACTAACTTTCCACAGTCACCACAGAGGATTTTTGCTTTAAATAATTTTAATCTCCAAGCGAGCCTTATGGCCAGCAGTATTTTAGTGAGGCATCCATGCACTCACCAATTCTCTCTTGGGATAAAGAGGATGAATTTTAAATTGTCCCACTCCTTCATAATAAATGAAGGCATTGAGAATGCAAGCCATTGCACAATATTTTCTCAATATATCTGTGCTTTATTAAGGAAGAAGTTTTATGGATACCTTTCATACCACAAAAGAAATTAAAATGTAGTTTAGGCTATCTTGACCCATTCCAGTCCGGCTTCAGGCCTGGCTACAGCACAGAAACCGCTTTGGTCGCATTGACCGATGACCTCTGGAGAGCCAGGGACGGAGGCTTCGCCTCCATCCTGGTTCTCCTTGACCTCTCAGCGGCTTTCGATACCATCGACCATGGTATCCTTCTGCGACGACTGCGGGAGGTGGGGGTGGGAGGCACTGTTTTGCAGTGGTTCTCCTCTTACCTCTCGGACAGGTCGCAGTCGGTGTTAGTTGGAGGGCAGAGATCGACCCCTAGGCCCCTAACATATGGGGTGCCGCAGGGTTCGGTCTTGTCCCCCCTACTTTTCAACATCTACATGAAACCGCTGGGCGAGATCATTCGGCGGCACGGGATAAAATACCACCAGTATGCGGACGATACTCAGTTGTATCTGTCCGCCCCGTGCCAACTCAATGAAGCGGTGGACATGATGAACCAGGGACTTGAAGCTGTTAGGGACTGGATGAGGGCTAACAAACTCGTGCTCAACCCAGATAAGACCGAGTGGCTGTTGTGTTTCCCTCCCACCAATCCGGCAAGTATTCCACCTCTCAGGCTGGGGGGTCAAACATTATACCCCTCAGACAGGGTCCGCAACTTGGGAGTCCTCCTGGACCCACAGCTGACTTTCGAACACCATTTGTCAGCTGTGACCAGGGGGGCATTTGCCCAGGTTCGCCTGGTGCACCAGTTGCGCCCCTACCTGAACCGGGAGGCTCTCACAACAGTCACTCATGCCCTTGTGACCTCTAGGCTGGAGTACTGCAATGTGCTCTACATGGGGCTGCCCTTGAAGAGTATTCGGCAACTTCAGCTAGTCCAGAATGTGGCCGCGCGAGCGATTGTGGGTGTACCTCGCTTCACCCACATAACACCTATCCTCCGCGAGCTGCACTGGCTACCTGTCGATCTCCGGGTGCGCTTCAAGGTGCTACTTGTCACCCATAAAGCCCTACATGGTAGTGGATCTGGGTACTTGAGAGACCGCCTACTGCCAATTACCTCCACGCGACCTATTAGATCTCATCGATTAGGCCTCCTCCGAGTTCCATCTGCCGGTCAATGCCGACTGGCAACTACGCGGAGGAGAGCCTTCTCGGTGGTAGCTCCGACCCTATGGAACGATCTCCCCGTGGAGATTCGTACCCTCACCACCCTCCAGACCTTCCGCACAGCCCTCAGAATCTGGCTATCCCGTCAGGCCTGGGGCTAAGACTGTAACCCGCCCGAATGGTATGAATGTTGTGTTTTTTAATTATGTATTGTCTTATATGTTAAAAAGTTTGTCTCCCCCTCCCTCTTGGATTGTGAGCCGCCCTGAGTCCCCCCAGGGAAAAGGGCGGCATATAAATAAACTTCTATCTATCTATCTATCTATCTTCTATCTAGATATATAGCTGGGATAATTGTTGAATGGGAGATTAGGGAAAAATAAAATGGATATCTTTGCAAATTTATCTCATTGTTTTTTGTTTGCATTGTTATGTATTGTTTTTCTACTGTGTACTACCCAAAGTCATTATGGTATGGATGGCCTAAAAATGTGATTTATAAATAAGTAAATAAAGTCCCTTTGAACTACAGATTTTGACTAAAATAAGATTGTGTAGATCAAGTATAATTCTCTTTGTTATTCCATCTTTGAAATGCATGAGCTGCTGTTTTAAAATCTTGCCAGCCAATGGTTATCTTATCTCATTTAAGTATTTAAATATTCTTCTCTAAAAATTGTTGTCTGGTTCAATGTGTATCTATGGTGAAAGATATTCCTTATGCAGGATATGTCACATGATTCCTTTCCAAGTAAATGGAAAAAATGCTTCCTTATGTTGAAATCAGACTATTAGGTGGCACAATTGGACCAATAGTAGTTTGATTTCACATAAATACAAACTTTTGATTTTTACACATAATAGAAAGGAAGCTCTCCATTTACCAGTTTCAGATTCAAAATAATGAATCCCTGAAGGATAAGGAGATATTTGCCCGGGCTGGGGCTACTCTCGTTTCATTGGTGTAGCATTCAAATATTGAATAATTAAAAATTAAATAACATTGACTTCAAGCAAAGAGTCAGCCAGAGTTGGTATCACATAGCTATGTCTCTAGGCACGTGTTAGCCTTTCAAGGTAGTCCAAACAAGAAGGAATATTAGTTCTATCATTATTGAAAGGTTACAAATCTGTAAGTACCCCTCTTGTCTCTCACTTCTATTCTCTCAAAAATTAGGGCGGGCCCCTTCTGAGATGCTTTTTCCATCCAGCCTCCTTCAGACTCAAATTTCATTTATCAGACCATTGTCTTGTCTCATTCATCCTACCTCCCAAGCGCTTTGCCACAGACCAACAGGAAACAGCATTCGAGAAACCAAAAAAAAAATCTGCTCTGCAATCAAGTCTTCCTTCTCTATTTTGATTATCTTTAGCACACAGCTGAAGGATTTCCATAACTATTACTTAATTGTTAATTACATACAAATCATGAATTCTTTACATTTTGGGCCACATATTTACTTAGAATTGTTTTGGACCATGCATCGTCTGTCTGCCGTTCAACTGAGCAGCCACACGTTTCCAGGCTTTGTCTAATCCTCCAGAATGCTACTGCTGCTTTAAACGTCACATTCTCTTTAACAAGTTAAAGTGGCAGGAGTTTCTAATTCAGCGTCCCCCTGAAGCTTGAAAAAGTCTTGTGATTAAATGTCTAACATAGAGGTGTAAGACTTTTAAGAGGTCTGGAACATTTCTTCCAGAACATTTTTGAAGCATTTGTAGTCCTATTACTCAGCAGTGGTTATGAACTGGCAACTACCTAGCCTACATAATTCCCAGAGTCCACTTAAATTTATCACAATTTAGAGCAGGGATGTCCAGCCTTGACAACTTTAACTTGTGGGCTGGTATAGCTGACTGGGGAATTCTGGGAGTTGAAATCCACAGGTCTTAAAGTTGCCAAGATTGGACACCCCTAATTTAGATAACCATCCATCCATCCTGCAATGTGAAATCAAACTCTTTTTCTATGTGCTACGAAAGTTCATACCAAATTTAAACTAAGGATTCTCATTTCAACTTGTATTAACTAATCATCATCAGAATTATAGAAATTGGATCAGAGCTATCCTCTTTGAATTTTATGTATAAAAGAAAAAAAAGGTAGCAGTAATCATTTTTTGAAAACCAGGGAGTGGGGGGCAGGGGATCTGCAGAATGGTGAAGATACATGTGTGTAGGAGGTAAATAGAAGGGTGATGAACATTTTTTTTAAAAAGAAAAATATTTTTGTTGATTTATTGCTACTCCTGCAGCCTATTTTATAAAATCTTTTTTCCAATGATGCAATCTCCAGGGAGAGAAATTGGTTGGCAAGAAAAAAATGAGCAACTATTTCATCGTGTCATCTACAGCTCGCATGTCAGCAGTTATATAAGCTGTTTCTGAAGCAACTATGGGAACTGCCAAGCCCAGTGCACAGAAAGAAAGAAAAAAGTGGGGGAAGAGAAGGGGTCCTTTTCCTAAATGTATACCTACTGAAAGATTTTAAGGAAATATCATAAAGTTTTGTCTCTGTAGAGAAACAGATTAATAGATTAACAGAACTGGAAGGGACCTTATAAGTCATCTAGTCCAACCCCCCCCCCCATTCAAGCAGGAGACCCTAAACCATTTCTGACAATGGCAATCCAATATCTCTTGAAAGTCTCAAATGATGAAGCTCCCACAATGTCCAAAGGCAAGCTGTTCCATTTGTTGATTGTTCTCACTCTCAGAAAGTTCCACCTTATTTTTAGAATGAATCTCTCTTTGATCAGTTTCCATTCATTATTCATTGTCTGACCTTCAGATGCTTTGGAAAATAGCTCCTCTCTGTGGCAGCCCCTCAAATATTGGAACACTGCTATCATGTCTCCCCTGGTTCTTCTCTTCACTAGACTAGCCATGCCTGGTTCCTGCAACTGTTCTTCATATGTTTTAGTCTCCAGTCCCCTAATCATCCTGGTTGCTCTTCTCTGCACTTTTTCTAGAGTCTCAACATCTTTTTTATAGTATGGTGACCAAAACTGGATGAAGTACTCTAGGTGTGGTCTTACTAGGACTTTATAGAATAGTATTAGTACCTGATTGTATACCTCTGTTAATGCAATTTTGGATTGCATTGGCTTTTTTTGCTGCTGCTGCAATTGCTGGCTCATGCTGTATTTTTCGGACTATAAGACACACCAGAGTATAAGACACACCAAGATTTTCAAGGGTAATTTTTTTTTTAAAAAAAGGTTTTTGACCTCCCCAGCCCCCAGGAGCACTCTGCAGACCTCCCAAATTCTCTGCACATCCCATTTTTTGTTTGAGAGGTTGAGAGGCCTGAAAAATGCTCCTGGAGATGGGGAGGGCAAAAATGTGATACATGGGGGGTTTGGGAGGCGAAAAACAGGCCAATTTTCCACAAAAACTGGCTCATTTTTCACAAAAATGGGGTGTGCAGAGGGTAGGGGAGGCCTACCCCCCTGGGGGCTGGGGAGGGCAAAAAATGGCCCATTTATTGCAGAAAACAGGGTGTACAGAGAGTTTGGAAGGCCTGCAGGCTGCTCCTGGGGGCTTGGGAGGGCAAAAACAGCTCTATGGTTTTGAAAAATGGGCCCATTTTCCACTTGTTTTTGCCCTCCCCAGCTCCCAGGAGCACTTTACAAGCCTCCCTTTGCGAAAAACAGAATGTGCAGGGCAGGTTTTCGGGAGCCAAAAGTGCTATATTCAGTGTATAAGATGCACCCAGATTCTCATCCTCTTTTTTTGGGGGGGGGTATCTTATACTCCAAAAACTATGATATTTAGCTGGTTGTCCACTAAGACGTCAAGATCCCTCTTACAGTTACTGCTATTAAACCTGGTCACACCCAGTTTGTATATGTAGTGTTTTTTTTTAACCTGAGTGTAGGACTTTACTTTTCTCTATATTGAATTTAATATTGTTAGATAATGACAGCTCCTTAAAAATCCCCCAAATTGGTGTCCTCAGAGCTAATTTGAACACAACAAAAACTGGCCTCATTTTACTCATAAACTCTCCCTGAAGTATCTCTTTCCAAGGGTGCAGTTGTTAGAGCAACTACTGTTTAATGTGAGTGTAGCAGGTATTCAGAAAGTGTCAAGCACCAAGGAGGAGGCCTAGCAAGAAGAGACATGACCACGAGGAATGCCTGACAGCCTATCTTTCTCAGCATGAGTTTTTCCCAGGTTTATATTTTATGGAAGCTGAAAGTAATCTACGAGAAGAATGGGAACATCACTACCAAACATTTGTAGTATAGTTTGCCCGGAGACCTTGTCCATTTAGTCTACTACTTTTATTATGAACCAGATTTTTTTTTAAAAAATGTGAGCATTAACCAACTTTTTTGCAGATATGCAAAAATGCAGAACTGGTTAGCAAAATTTTCCTAAATGTGCAACCAAAAGCCATGGTGGCCCAGTGGTTAGAGTGCAGTACTGCAAGCTACTTCTGCTGACTGCCAGCAATTTAGCAGATCGAATCTTACCAGGCTC
Source organism: Thamnophis elegans (assembly GCF_009769535.1). Taxonomy (NCBI): domain Eukaryota; kingdom Metazoa; phylum Chordata; class Lepidosauria; order Squamata; family Natricidae; genus Thamnophis; species Thamnophis elegans. The sequence continues at coordinate 62,198,571 of NC_045544.1, forward strand.
AAGGTTGATTCAGCCTTCCATCCTTCCGAGATGTGTAAAATGAGGACCCAGATTATTAGGGACAATATGCTGATTCTGTAAACCTCTTAGAGAGGGCTGTAAAAGCTCTATAAAGTGGTATATAAGTCTGCTATTGCTATTTTAATTGGATGCCGCTAAATTGAATGCCACCTGGCTGAACGCCCTTTGAATCAAAAGTGATCTGGCTGAATCAAAGATGGAGCTTGTATGTAGAAGACAGGTGGGTACAAAAATAAAGCAATATCCCTTGACTAAAGATTCTTTGATTTAGATTTGTTGGATACATCATTCCATTCATGATTTCTTCCCTATCATTTTGCAGAAGAGATGATAGACCATCTGATGACCTACTCTCCATTTCTATTCTGCTACCTTATGTATATAAGAGGGTTAAAGCTGGAGTAACCAAAATCCTCCTCCTGTGCATATTTATTACACAGAGAATTGTTTGAAGTGTCTCTGGAAAGTTTTGGGTAGGTAAGGTAAATAGATTGTTCTTCCCTGTTAATTCATGTTTGTTCGTTTGCCTACTCTTCTGTCTTGATTTTGCCAGTTAAATGCTTTTTAATGTTTGCTGACATTTAATAAATGAAAATCAACTATACACTTGCTAACTAAGCTGAATCCTTGCTCTGATCTTGATTAGGAGTGGGCAGGGTAGAAAACAAATTGGAAATTACCTACAACAATTTTCCAACAACATTTCCCATGAGCAGTTTATTCTCCATACAACACCTACACACGGGCAAAGAACCAACCAAAACGTAAATCCTTCAACTTTAAATGAATTATGCTTGGAAAGATTTATCCTCCTGACCCATTTTCTAGATACAGAATAAATTCTCTGGATACAATCCTCTATGCACATCTCCAGCTGCACACAAATGCTCCTCTCTCAATAATAGTTTCATTGATGCTGATTCACACATTCATTGAATACCGAACAAATCTTTAAAAATCCCATGTTAAGGCAAAATGATAGCTGATGTAATTGAGCAGACTGTCCCATTCACTCCAGACAATAGGCAAAGGCCAGTCATATCTACCTGACCCATTAGACCCAAGGAATGTTGCAGATCCCACCCCAGAAGAAGGGCCTTCTTCCTGGTGGCTCCCTCTTTCTGGAACATCATTCCCCCAGAGATTAGACTGGCTTTGACTCTAACATGGAAGGTTCTGCCAGCGGCCCTGGGGAACCCAGAGAAGGATAGAGCCCATTCAATGGCTTGTGTGATGTGTTGTCACCAGGGTAGGGGAATGTGGGACTATTATATTATTTTATCATTTTCTTCTATTAGTTTTAATTTTTATATATGATGTTTTATAGCCGTGTAAACCGTCTTGAGTCGCCATGTGCGCATAGGCAGCAATATACATTTTCTAAATAAATAAATATCTTTTAATGCTGTCCTGGTTACCAGTTCTTCTCAACCACCAGAAATTAAACTTAAACTTAAACTGCCTACCGTGGACCTCACCCCATTCCTAATAGGTCCGTAAAGGGGGTGTGCGTAAGCGCACTAGTGTAACTACAATCCCTATCCTACTGTCCCCATTTATTTGTATTCATTTTCTTTGTTCATGTACATGTTTATACTTATACCTGTTATCTTGTACATGTTTTAAAAAATAAATAAATAAACAAATACAATTAAAAACAGTAAAAGGTTAGGAATTAGAACAAGTTTGTCCAAATGGGGTGGTGGTGGTGTACATAGGCGTGGTATTGTCCCACCCCTCTCTTCTTAGGGAGTTTGTTCTGTTCTTTTAAAATTGACCTTTTGCCCCCCATTAACCTACCATTGTTTTCTAGAAAGTGAATGTACAAAATAACTAAGGATCTTTCATAATTGCTATGTTGTTAATTCATTTGTTATGCTTAACTATAGCTAAACTAGCACAAGTCATCAGCAATAGCCTGTCCTAAATTCAGTAACAAAATTGGATGGTGGATAGAAATATCTCATCTGCAAACGGCTAACTTTCCACAGTACTAAGCTACATATTTTAATGTTTACATCTGTACTTTATCAGAACCAGAGCTTTGCATCTGGTGGGAACACTAACATGGAAGTAAGATTTGTTAAACAGGCTACATAATTTCTATATACTATAAATCAATATGGATGTCACATTAGGGGAGATGCAAAGCTTCTTTTAAAAAAGCTCAAGTTTCTTCCTGACAAAGTTTAAATAAAAGATTAAACCCAGAAAAATCCGAAATGTGGTTGTAGGGATGGCATTGATTTTTAACCTGAGAAAAGAAAGCCAATACATAAATTTTAAAAACTTACCCATTTAAAAAGCAACTTTTAATGGGTGTTCTATTTTTAACCTTATATGTCCTTGTCAAATTATTATATTTGTGAAATCAGGTCAAAGATACTAGTATTAAAACAACTCACAACCATAAACTACTGAGTAGTGGGACAACTTAGGGGTTTCTTAAAAGATTGTTGTTCAGGGATATTAAATTTCATATAAATAGTCAAAGTGGCTACAAATAGTTGAGCTAGTGATTCACCCATATTTGCTTTATAATAGATGAATACTCAAATTTTCTTCAATGTATTTGAGTATAATTAACCACAAGTATGTAAGGCTCTTTGAAAAGGTATGTGTAAGAGACCACCTGAAATTCTAATTTGTGATGCTGTAATATTCTATAAATCAAAGTGAGAGTTATCTAAGCTACATTGTAGTGTACTGAATTCTTCTATATGTCCACTTCACTTATAGCTGCCAGAATATCACTCAAGTAATAGTAGTGGTGCCTTTACATTATAAGTAATAGCTATGTGTCTTTATCTAAACACATTTAAAAACTTACCTTTAGGTAAAAATAAAACAAATGCTTCCCTTTAAAGCCGTATTAGCCAACTTGTCTGGCCTCCAGGTGATTTGGAAAATAGCTTGACCCCCTCCTCTCTGTGGCTGCCCCTCAAGTATTGGAACACTGCTATCATGTCTCCCTTGGTCCTTTCCTTCACTAGACTAGCCATGCCCAGTTCCTGTAACCATTCTTCATATGTTTTAGTCTCCAGTCCCCTAATCATCCTGGTTGCTCTTCTCTGCACTTTTTCTAGAGTTCCAACATCTTTTTTATAGTGTGGTGACCAAAACTAGATGCAGTACTCTAGATGTGGTCTTACTAGGGCTTTATAGGTTGTCTAGTATTAGTACCTCACTTGATCTTGATTGTATCCCTCTGTTAATGCAATTTAGGATTGCTAAGAATTAGGATTCTAATGCAGTTCCTAATTGCTGGAGCCAATCTCACAATAATTAGACACTCTAGAGTTAATCTCCATAATGAAAGACATGACCCCAAAATGAAAGTCTTCTTGGAATGCAAAAGACTCTTAGTTTCAATAAGCAATGAGTCACATATCTTTTCTTTCTTCAGGGTGTGATGACTTGTCTTTTCCATTCCAGCAATACAAATTTACCATAGACTAGTAGACTACAGCAAACTCTTCAAGGACAGAGTCTTTCCTATCATTTTTATTGTTTTGGTCCTGCATCATTGATACAAATAGTCTGCTGCATATCCTCTCTTTTTTGCATACAATGTTTCCTCCCATCTTTCCCATGCTCATTCTGGGAAACAGTATTCTCTAAAGCCAGCCTGGCTCCAGGCTTTTCTATTATTCACACAATTTTCATATCAAAGATCTGATATGTATAATCTTAATTTTTTTAAAAAATATTAAACAGACTTTGGAAACATAATTGCTCTTTTCAGGAAAATAGAATTCTTTGTTGTTTACTGAATCAGCCCAAAACTCTGCTGGCACGTGTGCCATGGCCCCAGGTCAGATCTCCATGGCATTTCTTTCATGAGCTTCTGTTTACCTGCAAACAACGAAACAAGCTCATGAAAGAAAAAGATCTTACCTCTTGCCATGCTACCAGTGTTGGGATGCCCTGCCTCCCACTGAGCAGCTTGTCTTTGGGTCTCTATTGCACATGTGTGCATGCCTGAACATGCCCGTCCATGCATATCTGTACAGGCACACGTTTGCACACATACACACACACCTTTCTGTTTGGCCATACACGCAAGCAGTTTGGACTCTCGGTGTCTAAAAGGTTCACCATCACTGATATAAAGCCTTAAACAGTGTAAGGCAGTTCTAGCAACTGGTTTCACAAGACCACAATGCCCAGCATAAAGAAGCCTCCAGAAACAAATATCTGAAAATAAAAATATTATTTTTGTATGCCATTCCACCACAATCACTAACAGTTGTTCCTAAAAGCCTGATTCTTCATAACCATCTCTTATCAAATTAAATATAAATGCTATTATCATAAAATGATGGTATCCTTTTCAAAAGCAATTCATCCATAAAATATTTCTAATGTCTCCCAGTCCTGGAAGTTCATCGGGCAGTGTAAAATACAAAAAGGAAGCGCATTGTTGATGACTGCAAATGAGTACATTTGCTTTGTTCCAAAAAATTATTGTCTCTCTTTCATATAAATCAGACATGTTCCAGCTCCTGGAGGACTGAAACGCATAATCGTTAATATGTGGCAAAATACCAATTTTTGTTTCAATTTTTCTTTTGAGAACTGTCTAAACCTTTGCAGCTTTGAGACTCATGGACTGGGGAATTGTGGGAGTCCAACTCCACACACGGTTGGATACTTCTGGTCCAAAAGATCTTTTTTTTCTACACACACAAACACACACACACACACACACTCCAGAGAAACCAGATGAGAAAAATCTGAACTAAACTGTTTTCCTAACTGGTAGTTTTGTCATCTCTTCTTAAAAAGATCCCCAAATGACTGTTGTGAAATCTCTAAAGCTTATAATGATACTCTTACCTTCATGTGTGCCATTTCTGTCGTAAATATATCTGCATGCAGCAATCCTTATGAGAGCTCTTGTTCCCACCCAAGGCAACTAATTTATGATCATTTGTAATCCCATCGTGCAGGCATATTTTATTTTGCCAATCTGCTTTGTGGTTTCTTTCTGCTTGCTGGGCAAGCTAAAAATCTAATATTTTTTCACTTTGTGAAAGTCTTTTGATTGATTTGTCTTCCACTTCTTCCTAGTTTCCCAAGCTGTTTGCCCTGGGCCAATAGCAATAACCCCATTGCAGCCATTTTGTAGAAGGAAACCACAAAGCATTTCAGCAAAATAACATTAAGTTTGATTGTGCAGATCACCAAAGACGAGCTATATTCTTTTCTTGCAATGCATGTCTTTTCCAGGGGTGAAATGCTACCGGTTTGGACCAGTTCACCCAAACTGATAGTAAAAAATGCTACCGGTTCGGGCAAAGCAGTATTTCTGATGATCAGCTGTGATGCGTGATTTATATTAGTTGGAAATTGTCAGATTTCCTGCTTTCTAGTTAATCTAAATCACATGGCACAGCGGATTCCCCCTGTTCTACTTACCTTTGCAGGCGCGCTTGGTAGCAGGTTCCACCCATCCGCCTGAATGTCATCACATCCCGTTTTTGACACTCTGTGCATGCACAGAAGGTCATGGGAACATTTGCAAATCGGTAGCGAAGGTAAGTTGATTTCACCCCTGTTTTTTTTCTTAAATGGATTGCATGAAATTTAAGCAGTCCTTCTCAAGGATCTAATGGACAGTGTCTTGAAACACAGTCTGAGTATTTCACGTATGGGTTCATCTTAATTTCAGAGTTCAGGGTGTACAATGGGATAGAGCCAGGAGTGGGGTGGGCTTCAAAAATTTTAGCAAGAGGTTCTCTGTCTGGTTTCTGGGTGGGCATGGCCATGGTGGGCATGAGCTAGTCGACCTCCTGCACCATGGTGGGGGCTCTGATGGCTTTACTTGGGCCTCCAAGAGGGTGGAAACATCTTCCCCAGACTCTGGAGGCCCTCTGGAGGCCAGAAACTGGCCCTTTCTGGCCATCCCGAACTTCCAGTAGGTCTGTTTTTTACCCTCCCTGAACCTCTGCGTGCACCCTTCACATACCTGCATCCAAAAGGGGCCACATAGGGACTCCCAGAAGGGGAGGGGAGGGGTGGGTGGGGCCAGCCAGGAGTGGGATTTGGGGGTTCTCCAAAGTGCCAAGAATCTTAGCCGAAGGGTTCTCCCAAACCCCTGCAGACCCCCAGCAGTCCACCCCTGGTAGATCTCCCCACTCCTCAGAAATACATGTAGCTCATGTGCTGTAGATGATACATCTCTGAATTAAAGTTAGAGGTTGCAGGAACAGAAGAATAAGCTTCCCCATTATGAGCAGGATCTGTCCCCTTGGTGCAGCAATTGAAATGTGAGGTGGTCTCATTTCATTATCTCACTTTTATGGGAATTGGAAAAAGGCTGGCAGTGGCTTTTCTTAGAAAACAGAAACTTCATTACATCAGATAGAAGAGTTAACTAAAAATGTTTTCCAAACCTTGCTAGAAGTAACTAAAGTGTGTGTGTGTGTGTGTGTATGTATACACATATTTGCACAGTTCTCAGGTGGCAGAAAAACTGCTGAAAATAATGTCTGTACTGAGTGCTCAAGGCTGTCGAAGAACACAATGTCTTGGACTGGGTATACTAAATATAGAAAGATCAATTGTTACAGAGGTGTTTTTTTCTAAATGAGAGAAGCCAAATGTGCAAAATGCAGGTGCCAAAAGAGAGATCACTTTGTGAAAATTTACTGTAAAAGACTACTGTAAGAATTAAAAAATGCTAAAAGAAAAAGAAACCTTTAATATATCCAAAATTGGTAGCAGGCTTATCTCTAAGATAGGTTTGGGTACAGAACAGTTAAGCATGGCTATTTTTTCTTTTTATATTTACGCATCATTCCTAAAAACACAGAGGTGCAGACAAGGGGTGGGGGGACAACGTTATGTAGTTGGTAACCATCATCACCATGGCAAATCCTGAGAAAATTTTTGCCGCTGTGCAAAATTAGCTTCTCCTTGCTAAATTGTTAAACTAAAACAGACATGATAAACATTTCAGTACAAGATCATTACTTTCAAATCTGTTATAGAGAATAATATATAATTATAATATATATATATATATATTATATATATATTATATATATATTATATATATATATATATATATATATATATATATATATATATATATATATATAAATAATATTTATGAAAATTGTACAGCTTAAATAAACAAAGGTCTCTGTATATTATAAGTTGTGTGATATTATCGTTAAAGTTTAGTCTTAGTTGTTTCCTGCCACGTAAAGACTGCTTCTCTGTGAATGTAAAGTTCCTGCATAAATATTATGTTAAAAGTTGGAAATTCAATAATGAACAATTGTTACAACATTGTTACATTTTATTTCCAAAATGTACATGTCCAAAATCTCATACCCATATCAGAGAACTGCCGGCTGTAATTAGCAGCATGTTTATTTTGAGAGGAAATTCCTTTTATGCAGAATGGCATGCCAGTGTAAAGCATAGCAGATGCATCTCGTTTCAGAAAAAGCACAAGCTCCCTTGAGCTTTGTAGTGAACTGCATTTAATGTGAAGCTACCATTCAAATTCACAAGAAATAATCCTTGCATGATTTTACAGAATTAAAGCTAACTCTGTAGGGAGTTTCCTTCCCGACCACAAAGTTATAACTGAAGGGGCTTAAGATAACATGCTGGTCCTGTTGTATTAAGAAAAACCACCTGGAAATCCTCCCACTTGGACACTTAAACTTACTAAAGAACAGTAGAAAGTTTCCTTCATCCTTCAAGATAAGGAATTAAAGTTCTACAACTGATTAACAGTATATTATACCAGCAAAGGAGTATGCTAGCATTGAAAAGACCTAAATTTATGCTAATCCTGAGTCATGGAACTTTATTTGATGCCTTGGGCCAATCATTAACCTACCTCACAGGGTTGTTGGGGGGATGAAAATGAAGAAGTAATGTTATGTCTGGAGCTCCTGAGAAAAAGCAGAATCAGACTGACAGCTATAGAAATCATTTGTAAAGATGAATATGTTCAGTTCAAGGATAAAATCAAAAAGGAGATTGAAATGAATCGGTCAAGCTGACTTTTCACATCAGATCACAAATCAAATCAAATAATCATATTGGAAGCCTCTGCAATCACAGAAATAACCCAACCCTAACCCTGATGGAATCAATCCAATTAGTGATATGGTTTGAACATCCAGATGAAACCAAAGTGATTATCCAAATCAATGTGGCACTTCTAATCACATTTTTGCATGAGTTGCAGAAGAGTAATGAAGTACATACAGTATGCAAGAGCAGAATCATAATATTCCTGGATCATAGTCATTAGTATTTTTAACTCATGTTTTTGCTCTCAACTCATGTACTGAAGATTCTTCCAGATTTCACTTTATAGGCATCATTAACTTGGTTGAAAGAGAAAGAAAAAGAAGAATAAAGTATGTTCAGAGCACAACTGAAATTGTGACTGGTTGGGACTCTCTTGAGTTGAAGACCACCTATCTTAAAATTGCCAATGCTGAGAAATACTTGAAATAGACAAGCCATGCTACATTAAACCCATCCAATGTTAATTACTTTAAAAAATGTTTCTTCCCTCCCCCTTCCAGAATGCTTTTATGATGGGTCTTTATGTGAATGGGTTAGTGCAAGCAAAATATCAAGACATTCTACAAGCCTTGTGAAATTGACCTGAAGGGCTTGTAGGAAGTTAAAACCCACTCCTCTCCTAGAAAAATGAAATATCCTAGGAAATATTGAAAAGGCAGAATATTATATTTTCCTGGATGTGAAAAAAGGAGAAACATGTTTTAAAGACAAAGTAAATTCCTGCAGCTTCCTGCCCACCCCCCTTTTGTCAATGGGCCATTAAGATGCCCAAGCCGGCCTATTTACATAACAAAGACCCCTCCCCTTCAGCTCCAAGTGATGGAATCAAGGCATTAGCCCTTTACCCAACTCACCACATGGTATCTGAGAACTCAACCAAACCTGGACTCAGCCTAAAGAGTTGCTCCTGCATGGCCCCATGGGAATCTGACAACCAATTAGAATACATTTCTTACACATGAACAAGAAACAAAGAGGTGGGGCTGAACCAGGGAAGTGCAGTCACTAGAGGCAAGAGAGGCGGAGCCTCACCAGTCTCCTCAGGAAAAAGAAAGAAATTTAAATATTTTTTTTTAAATAATTAAAGCCAAGATAGTTGCTACCAGATTCCAGCTCACAGTGGCTTGGTGTCTGCTTAGTGTTAACCAAAGCAGGAGGCGAGAGAACTCGGGGCCTCTTTTCCATAAGGAATTTTTCGCCTTCTAAAAGTTAATAAAGAGTTAAAAGGCAAAGAAGTTCAGATGGAAAAGAGGCACTAATTCTCCCGCCTCCTGATTTGGAAGCAGCCAATCATGTCTTCTTGAGCACGCTTACGTTGGGCGGGGCGTGCTTCAGAGGAGAGAGGAGTGGGCGAGAAGGAGGAGGCTGCCTCTTTGCTGCAGACCTGGGCGCTTGGCGGCTCCCGCGATGCAAAGTGCCCCACCATCCCCGATGCTGCCGCCCACTGCCCCGGCCTGCTTCTCCAGGCTCCGCCGCTGGAAGTCCCGGATCGCCTCTGGGGGAAGGCTGGGTGAGAAGCTGAGCGAAGCTTCTCTGTGGCCTCCCGGCGCTGCCCAGAGGCTCTTGCAGGAGCACGTGTCAGCGGCCGGCGGCCTGGAGTGGCCCCGGCTGTGAGACAAGGGAGCACTTAAAGCAGCCGCTGCCGCCGCCGCCACCACCCCTCCTTCGCCCGGCGGGGTGGTGGTGGTGGCAGCGGCAGCGGCTACTTTAAGTGCTCCCTTGTCTCACAGCCGGGGCCGCTCCAGGCCGCCGGCCGCTGACACATGCTCCTGCAAGAGCCTCTGGGCAGCGCCGGGAAGCCGCAGAGAAGCTTTGCTCCATTTTTCACTCAGCCTTCCCCCAGAGGCGATCCGGGACTTCCAGCGGCGGAGCTTAGAGAAGCAGCAGACGCAGGCCGGGACAGCGGGGGGGCAGCGGGGCACTTTGCATCGCGGGAGTCACCAAGCGCCTTTGCTGCAGACCCGGGCGCTTGGTTGCTCCCGCGATGCAAATTCCCCCCCCCCGCTGAGGCCGACCGCTGCCCTGCTGAGCCTCACCAGGTATCAACCTCACCGCACGTCACTGGGCTGAACAGAATATTAAAAACCCAGCAAGCCCCTCCTCTCGCTCTCTTCTTTCTTCACCCAACACCTGGAAGCATGTGATCACCTTTTTCCCCAGGACCACAAGCCATGTGGTCCTGTCAGGGGTGGGTTTCGACCGGTTCGCACCGGTCCCTGCGATCCGGTTGGTCGCCGAACCCGGAAGTAAGTAACTTCCGGGAACGGCGAAGCCCCCCCCGCGCCCGCACGCGCCCGCACACCCACGCCCGCTCCTTACCCGGTTTTTACGAATTCTGCGCTTTCCACGCATGCGCAGAACGCATACAGCGCCTGCACGATCCTCCAGGAGCAGCTGGAGCATCGCGCAGACGCTAGTACGCATGCGCGTGCCGCGTGCGTGCGCGAGGATGCCGCGTGCGTGCGCGAGGATGCCGCGTGCGTGCACGAGGACGCCACCGGCCTCGTTCCAACCGAACCGGTTGGAACGGGGCGAGAAACCCACCCCTGGGTCCTGTCCACCATTAAACCATCTTTCTAAGCAGCCTCCATGTTTCCAGTGTCCTTTTTCATCACTTCGAACTGAACCCAGAAGGACATTTCTTCCAACAGGCTTAAGAGTCCATAAAAACAGCATCCAAAATTGACAGGAAAGGTGAAAAAATAGAGGGAAAACCAAAGGCAAAGAGTGCTCTAATTTTTGATAGTATCAAGGGGCTTTGGAGCAGGAAAGGTTGGTTTCTTTTTTTTTTAATGTAGTCAAATGTTTCAGGAATAAAGGAATGGTCATTTTAATCTGTTCACATTTGCAGACAGGAACTGGATTAAAATAACAAACAGGGCAGCAGCCACAGTGCCCTAGGCTATGAAAAATGTGACTTTTGTAAGCCTTATGTGCCTCCCCATTTAGGAGTATGTACCTCTTGACATTTTGTTTGGATGACATTCCAGGCAAAAATATCATTTCACTCTTCTATTTGTCGTTATGCTAACTTAGTGACACTTCTCTGGGGGTTAATTTTGTATAAACTTGGATAAATAATTTAGGTATCTTAACATTAGAAACTAGATGGCTGTCAGGCCATGCCAATTCCAATTTTCAGTCTCTTTGCTTTCTTCCACAGGAGCTCTTCTTTCTCTCTCAAATCCCATATTTATTTTGCAACAAATTCTCCATACTTTCTTCTTCCTTTTTTCCTAACTGATAAATCATGAGATCAACATAAAACTATCTTAAATTTTAAATGTCTTAGGAATTACAGTTCCTTAGATGCCTGTCCTAATCATCATGGGCTCAGAGGAGCCCTAGGAATACAATCCAATTTCATGTGGAATCCGGCACATTCTGGAAAAACCAAATGCTGAAGCTTTGTAACAAAATGCTGAGGCTTTGTAGCATTATTGTCAGGGTAAAAAAGAAAAGAAATAAAAGAAAGTAGAATAAAAGTAAAATAACTACAGATAGTCCTCAACTTACAGCCATTGATTTAATGAACATTCAAAGTTATGATAACACTAAAAAAAGTGACTAATGACCATTTTTCACACTTATGACCATTGCTGCATCCCCATGATCACTTCATCAAAATTCAGTTGCTTCACAACCGGCATGTATGAGCCAAGGTGGCGCAGTGGTTAAATGCAGCACTGCAGGCTACTGCTAGATCAGCAGTTCAGCGGTTCAAATCTCACCGGCTCAGGGTTGACTCAGCCTTCCATCCTTCCGAGGTGGGTAAAATGAGGACCCAGATTGTTGGGGGCAATATGCTGACTCTCTGTAAACCGCTTAGAGAGGCCTGAAAGGCCTATGAAGCGGTATATAAGTCTACTGCTATTGCTATTGCTATGTATTTATGGCGCTTGCAGTGTCCCAGAATCATGTGATAATCTTTTGCGGCTTTCTGACAATCAGTATATGGGGGAAGCCAGATTCACTTAACAACTGTCTTACTGACTTAACAACTGCAGTATTTCATTGAACAACAGTGGCATTGAAAGTTATAAAGTGGAGCAAAACTCACTCAACAACTGTCTTGCTCAGCAATGGAAATGTTGGGCTTAATTGTGGTTGTAAGTCAAGTACTACCTATAGAGGAAAAGAAAGTAAGAGTCCTTTCTGAAAAGCTGTTAGAAGAAGGGTGAATCTCCCAAAATAGCAATAGCAATAGCACTTATACTTATATACTGCTTTACAGTGCTTTTACAGCCCTCTCCAGTGGTGGGATTCAGCCAGTTTGCACCACTTCGGGAGAACCAGTTATTAACTTTCTGAGCAATATGGTGAACTAGTTATTAGAAGAAATCATTAGCGCAGAAAACTGGCTGTGAAATTATTTCAGTCCCACCATTGGCCCTGCCTAAGTGGTTTAGAGAGTCAGCATGTTGCTCCCAACAATCTGGGTCTTCATTTTACCCACCTCAGAAGGATGGAAGACTGAGTCAAACTTGAGCCTGGTGAGATTCGAACTGCCAAACTCTGGCAGTTAGCAGAAGTAGCCTTCAGTACTGCTCTAACCACTGCACCACCACAGCTCATAAAAGAATGAATGGACATAAGGAAAGAAGATGCAGAAGATGCTGGGAACAAAATTACAGTGTGATACGTAAGTGCATGGAGTTATTCTAATGAGAAAAAACATGGAAATCATAGAGGTTTTGGATGAAAAAAGTGTTTATAAGAGAATGGCAGTTGCAAAAACAAGGAAGAAACTATATAAAGCGTACAGAGAAAAGAAAACCTGAAACAAACCAGGCTATTAAGGGTAAACAAGGGAAGGAATAACTTATCCAATTGTGTCTCCTCTCTTTCTCACATTAGAATGGAGGAAATGTTTTGCTACCCTGCTGCAGGCTGCTTACTCAGAGGCAGGATCCAAATTTCATACATTGAGAAAAATCTTCTCTCTGCACTCAGAAACACATTAAACCATGATATGATTTTGCTTAGTGTGTCACGTGACCCCTGCAATTGCAATGTATATAATCTGTGGATTATATCTCAGCATCAATCCAAGGTCATTATGGCTTATTCACAATCAAGTAAATTATGACTTGCAGCAATGTGTGGACTTTGATTTTGTTCTCAGCACAGCCAAGAAAATAAAAATTCTATTTTCATATGAATATAAACTATTCAGCCATGTAACACAAGCAAGAGAGCCAGTTTGATGGTGTTGTTAAGTTAGAAACTGGGGCAGTCTTGCCTTATGCACAAAGCCAGCTGGGTAACTTGGGCCAGTCACTCTCTCTCATCTCAGCCCTAGAAAGGAGGCAGTGGGAAACCATTTGCAAAATCTTGTCAAGAAAGCTGCAGGGATTTGTCCAAGCAATGACCTGGACATGAATACACACACATACTGCATCCAGTTTTAGTCGCCACGATGTAAAAAAGATGTTGAGACTCTAGAACAGTGGTTCCCAACCTTTTTTGGCCATGCCCCACCTAAGCATCTCTAAAATCCTGATGCCCCCCACTGTGACATATAATTCTTACTTTATTCAAAAAGTGAACTCCACTTTGGAGGAAGCCTAAAAGGCCATTGACTCAAATTGCCTTCATTAAAAATCAAATGCCCCCCCTCCCCTGTGGGGCCCACGTTGGGAACCACTGCTCTAGAAAGAGTACAGAGAAGAGCAACAAAGATGATTGGGGGACTGGAGGCTAAAATATATGAAGAACGGTTGCAGGAACTGGGTATGTTTAGTTTGATGAAAAGAAGGACTAGGGGAGACATGATAGCAGTGTTCCGATATCTCAGGGGTTGCCACAAAGAAGAGGGAGTCAAACTATTATCCAAAGCACCTGAAGGCAGGAGAAGAAGCAATGGATGGAAACTAATCAAGGAGAGAAGCAACTTAGAACTAACAAGAAATTTCCTGGCAGTTAGAGCAATTAAACAGTGGAACAACTTGCTTCCAGAAGTTGTAAATGCTCCAACACTGGAAGGTTTTAAGAAGAGATTGCTTAACCATTTATCTGAAGTGGTATAAGATTTCCTGCCTATGCAGGACTAGAAGATCTCCAAGGTCCCTTCCAACTCTGTTATTCTATTCTATGCACACATACAACACAGACAAGGAATATAGGATGCTTTCTGACACCACAAGTAATCACAGAGATTATGGGAGAGAATGGAGAATTATTAATGCCATTAATAATATGCAAAAATATTTTTAGTGAATGAACCAAAATTACCCAAATATCATCTGGGAGAAAAAATGTTGAAAATTCAGTATAACTTACTTGCCCTTCAGGTGTATGTGCAGCCTGAAAGTCTCTCTCTCTCCCTTGCTGCCATAAACTTTCTGAAGGTTAGATTTTATCTATTATTATAAATATATCTTATTATTTATATCTTGCATTTATTATTTTTACTATTAATTCAGCAAACATATCTAACATTTAGAATGGAATGTATCAGGCCTGCAGCCAGTTCCTTTTGGGATCTTTGGCCTGCCACACTAATATTCTATTCTACTATGCTGTTTCATTAGTGGGGAATTGGGAGGGGGAATAGTAAAGAGTAGAATGTGTTGTTGTCAAAATAAAATTCCTTTCTAGAAGCCAAGGTCACCTTTTGTCTCTACACCTCTGCATCTGACCGGAACTGGATGGGTGGAATTGCCAGCATGGCAGTGGAAGATTGGACCATGTGACGGACTTGTAGGTGTGAGGGCAAAATCATGAACTTTCAACTGGATGGGGAAAACCGGGAAGCTTTCAGATTCGGGTCTTTCCAGATGTGCCAACATGACTCTCTTAATAAATTAGAACTTTGAGCAATACTTTGCCTTGGACTCTGATTTAATTTTGGATGTTATTTGGAACCCTGACAGAATGGAATGGAATGGAATGGAATGGAATAGAATAGAATAGAATAGAATAGAATAGAATAGAATAGAATAGAATAGAATAGAATAGAATAGAATAGAATAGAATAGAATACTTTATTGTCACTTTGAATGTACACCAATCAACATACATTAAAATGAAATTACGTTGCATACAGCTCTCAAAGGGTCTCCACCTCGAATATAAACATACCTTCCTCCCCCTATTTTCCCCAGGACAATCACCCTCTGAGTGAGTTGGGTTGAAAGAGGGTGACTGACCTGAAGTCACCCAGCTGGCCTCCAGGGCTAAAGCGGAACTAGAACTGACATTCTCCTGCTTTCTAGCCGGTGCCTTAACCACTAGACCAAACTGGCTCTCAACATGTATTTATATATATTTTGACAGAAACAGTGGGAGGCCAAGTTTGAAATGCCTCACATTTCTTCTTAAAGATACTTTTGAAATGACTTTTCTTTTCTTTCCAAATTTTATTAATATTCAAAATAGTAATACGATGACTCATTCATCATAGATCACATTTACGTGCAATCTCTCCATGATTATTCATCCTATTATATCTTAACTTAATTCAACGTTCTATTAATAAGAACAAAAAGATCAAAAGAATAGGCATTGATCACAGCAAAGTTAAACTGATATTTAATAAATTCTTTTCATTTATTGTAAGTGTGCTGCATTGATTACATATGTTTATATTTGTTACTTCTTCTGCTATGTTTTCTCATGTTGTACAGTAAAGCTATCAATATACTGAATTATTAACATTGAGAAGGGATTTCTTTGTATCATTACTATTGCTATGATAATCCAAATACTGTAGATTAAATGAGCTATACATGAGTGACAACTTGATAGTACTGTAAATCTAGACTGGATCTAGGCACATATACACAAATACAGATTTCAGTTTTGCAATTATAATAATAAAATCATAATTAGTTTATACAAATTTTGAGCCAGCATTTTTCTGTAAAATATGATATTAAAAGGAAAGAAGTTATAGGCAAGACAAATAATCTTATTTTTAAAAAATAATTGCAATCATTTATCTCCTAGCCTCCATATAATATCTGAACAACCTACGTTGAGGTAATTTTCATATCCCTTTGGATAATTAAATCAACATCTATTACAATTGTTTTGTTTAATTTTAAAGGACTCAAACACACTTAATTTTTCATAGTTGCTTTCTCCCTAATTAGAAAGTGCTTTTGTAATTAGTAAAGATAATATAATTTCATTATGTCAGTTTTACAACCAAATTCTATTTTCATTCATTTTTTTTTAAATTTTCCTTTTTATTGGTATTTATTGCCATAACCCTGGACCTGAAAAAAAGACCCTCAAATGAATTTTCCCAAAGAAAATTATTCCATTAAAAGTTTATTCCATGTTCCCTGAATCTTATTTTGAAGCACCTAATTTTAAAATATCTGAATCCCCTCCCTTATCAACAATCAACCTTATACTGTAAAACTATTAAATCAGATTGTCTCTAGGCTACAGTTGTACACTTGCTCACAAGGGGAAATGTGCATTTAACCAAATAAGACTTATATACTGCATAGTATTATACTGTAAGTCTTTTAATTGTTTGGTCAAGCTGTTGAGGCACCAATCTAGAGTTTCAGAGAAGGTGAGTTCTAGTCCTGCTGGGGGGACTTTATGTGAGTCATTCTCTCTCAAACTAGCCTGTCTCTCAGGGTTGTTTCCCAAAGGTGCTTTTTCAAGAGGCAACTGGACTTTCTGGCTTTTCTTTGAAGACCTTTCACTTCTCATCCAAGAAACTTCCTTAGCTCTGACTGCATGGTGGGGAATAGAAGGATTTATACTCAGGGTTGTTGTTGTGGGGAAAATAGGAGGAGGAATGAGTATTATGAACGTTCGTTGCCCTGAGTTATTTATAAGGATAATAGTGAAACTAAATAAACAACATTTCAAGCTATTGTTGAAATTTGAGTATTACACAAAAGTTAGAATAAAACAGGCATTTCATTGAAAGACTAAGTATCCTTGCTCACCATGAATTAATACTATATTTCTGTTTACTTCTGATTTGCTTTTCTCTAAGAATAAGTATCTAGAGCAGGGGTGTCAAACTCAAGGCCTGGGGTGTTTAGATCTGGCCTACAGGCCACCCTGGAAACAGCAAAGGACTGGCCCACTGTACTTTTGCAAGCCAAAAATGAGCTTAGGAGGGCTGGATGCGTGCCCCCCCCCAAGCTCAGTTTTCATTGGCAGAGCAGAAGTGGGTTGCTCCCGGTTCAGCTCCACCCACCTACCTGGACACTTCTGCGCATGTAAGAAGCATCACACGTGAGCATGCG
This sequence comes from Thamnophis elegans, assembly GCF_009769535.1. Lineage (NCBI taxonomy): Eukaryota > Metazoa > Chordata > Lepidosauria > Squamata > Natricidae > Thamnophis > Thamnophis elegans. The sequence continues at coordinate 62,215,874 of NC_045544.1, forward strand.
CGCAAGAATGAGTGAACCGGTAGCGCTCGGATTTGTAACCCACCTCTGTGACAGAGGATTGCAGGAGGCCATTGCAGCTGGAAAAAGCTCAGGAGCCCATTTTCACTGGCAGAATGCTTGCCCCCCCCCCCCGGGCATGCTCCCCCCCCCACCTCCCCCCCGAGAGTTAAGATTAGGGTCAAACACAACCTTAATGTGGCCCTCAATGAAATTAAGTTTTGTAACCCTCATCTAGAGCCACCAAAAATCAAAAGCTGACTGTAATTCAGGATCCAAGTATGACACCCTTTACCAGCATGAGCTAAGAACACATTTTGCACTGATGGCTTGAAAGGATGCAACAATGCAGGATCCACCATTTGAACTACACAAAAATCCACTTGTTTGCACTAGAAGGAGATTAATAAGAGCTCCTTCATATTAATCCAGAACTCCCTAGAATCCTAGAATACTTTTATGTCTGTCTTTTAATTTTTCCAACTCTTAAAACTTAGATTGCTTCACATGAAAGCTCCCCTTTTCCCCTTTTATCATTTAAAGTCAATAATGGAATTCAACCCTTTGTTTTAATCTCTTGAAGGAATGCCTAAACTAAGGTACAATGGCTACTATTTGTAAAGTCATACATCAGAGAAAATGTTGATATACTCCTTATTTATTCTTTCTGAGTACTTTTGGAATTACACTTTCACATGTTATTATTAATTGATCAGTTTTCTCATAATGGTCTCTTGTGGGACAGTCCTCTGTATTTATAATCAGAACCACCACTGTCTTCCATGGGGATTCCTTTCTGTTTTAGAATTGTACCCTTTTTTTCACTTAAGAAAAAGCAGCATAAGAAATAGTCATTGTGTTTAGGATGGGTTTGTGTAAATTGCAAAGTAGATCAGATTTTCTGAATTCACAATGGGATGGTGGGGAAGGAAAGTGACTGAAGGTTTGAAGGCTGCAATCAGGAGAAGGGAGAGACCACTTAACAGAGCTTACATCTCAGAGGGAATCATTTAGATCAGGGTGTCCAAACTTGGCAACTTTAAGACTTGTGGACTTCAACTCCCAGAATTCCCCAACCAGCCATGTTTTGCAGTTTATTACTTAATCTAAATCAGGGGTGATTTAGATTAAGGGACAAACTCCAAGACATGAACAAAGTCTAGCACTTTTGCACAATGAAAAAGGCAGGCCTTTGGGGAATATCCGTGCCCTAAAAAAGCTGAAGGGCAATAGATTTTAGCTTTATGCATTGTGTCCCACCAAGTTGCATTTCAAGTCCAAACAGCAGCAAAGGTGCTACTTCGTTCATGGCATCATTTTGGTCTAATTCCTTTCTTCTCCTTTGTCCCCAACCTCTCTCCAATAGCATAACTTCTTACTTTATAAAACTGAGTACAGAATTGGCTCAACTGATGAGAGATGCTTCAGGAAACTGAAGATGCAAATTTAAAAATAATAGCTATGGTTCAAAATATATCTCCTCCCTGTGGGTAAATATGGCCAGATGGTGGTTGTGTCTATTCACTGTTGCCCAGGAGAGCAATTTTGATGGCCAGCTTGTTAATCCTCTTTTGTTCTATCATATAGTTCACCCTCAATATGTTGATTGAAAACCTCTTCAAATTGAATATATTATCAAGTAGACCTTTACTGAAAAGGATGTCCTCTAAATCGGGAGTGTTAACTCACGTCATCATGGTGGTGTCACATGATGTATCAGGACTTTTTTCCCTTTCACTAAACCGGGCGTGGGTGTGGCCAGCGTGTGATGCATCCTGCCCACAGGCCGGGAGTTTGACAGCCCTGCTCTAAATAGTCCATTTGAGTTGGGCAGCTAATAAATTTAAATAAGTAAATAAGTAATACTAACTTCAGTCAGTTTTTCACACATACTGAATAAATCCAAATGTTTGAAGCATTTTTAAAAATCCCTTTAATTAATACATTTTTATTATCATTTTTTAAAAACCTAGAACTGAACTATACTTTCAGAAAAATCTTGTTTTCCTCAACAGAGGCCTTGCTACCTTAAGAAAAAACAGCATATTTCTCTGAAATATCTTTGTGTATATATATATTCTCACTGATACTGGACATGGGCTTCCATGAGATGGAGCCAAAGAGGACAAATGACAAAACATGCATCACAACATTGCAATACAAACTAAAATACTTTCATACTTGCATACAATATTGTGACATGTATAAAAGAGCAAAGGCGTGGTGTTAAAATTCCACTCACTTTGCTAAATTATTCCCAAACATGGTACAGCAGATTGAGAGGTGAGATTGGTAGGTTTATCAGTACCAGTACCAAGTGTTTTATAGATAGATAGATGATAGATAGATAGATAGATAGATAGATAGATAGATAGATAGATAGATAGATAGATAGATGATAGATAGATGATAGATAGATGATAGATAGATAGATAGATAGATAGATAGATAGATAGATAGATAGATAGATAGATAGATAGATATCATATGTACATAATACATATCAGATGTATATAATACATATAGATCAACCTAAGAATCCTGATTTTGATTCTGATTTATTTTCATGGTTAGAATGTAAGAAATAACCCACACAACATATTTCTAGTGAAAGATACAAAATCACCATGATCTTTACCAAACTGGTGCCAATTGTTAGCCGTAAGAGCTACTTAGTAGGTTTTTCTAAAAATTGGGACTTCCTCAGGATAAATCACAAACTGAAGTTAGCTTTGCAAAAGCAGAGCCAATGACTATGTGGATTAGATCTTTGTAATCTCTCTGGATAAAAAGAAGATGGGAGGTCACCCAGATGTGTCCTGGATGACTGATCAGACCAAAGGACAGTGGTTTTCCATTGGTTTGAGTTTTGGTAGATGACAGGATCAGCCATCTTACCTGCAATTGTGATGGAGCCTTTTAAAAGACACTAAATTCATTTACTTCCTAATCACTTTCAGAAATTGTCAATTAAACATCTTAAAGCTAAATGTCAACTTGTAAAGCATTGCCATGACTCTTATCAGGTTGGCATTGGAGGGAGGATTCCATGCATACCTTCGGCCACAGTCGGATCTCATATTTCTACATCTTAGTTGGTGGATATGATTTATGACACAGACACAAGGGAGGAGATAGAGGAGTAAAGTTCAAACGCAATTAAGCGTAAATCAGTTTTGGCTCTGCAGAAGAACATGCCAGAAAGTTGATTCTAATAAATGAATGGATTTCTTTTGAACTTTGTCTCGAGGCTCGTAAATTAATTAGGTCATCTTCTGGGAACTTCACACTAGAATCTTTGTAACAACGTTTGAAAAGTCTTCATTGGGCGAATATTTTTAATGTGAACAAAAGAAAATTAATCATAAGATTAAGAACTTAAAAGAATTTGAAATAAACAGAAGAAAGCTAAATAAGATTTTGACCTAAGAAAGTTATAAACAGAGTAAGGGTTCAGATAAATTTGGATTGTTGACTATCATTATAAGATTTTGGAATTAACTATTTTTTTAAAAAAACAGTTTATTGTGACAAAGAAAAAAATGGCTACTCTGGTTATTACAAGTCATAAAAAAGATAAATGATAATTTTAGAAACTGGACAAAAGAAAATTGGGGAGGGGGGGACCACATGCATGTTCCTGGTGTTAGTTAATACTGTAGCTTAAAAATGAGATATTTGAAGAATAGAGCCAGACATTAGTAACTGCAATATCAACGTAGTCAGTAATGATGTCTGCTTCTATATATGGGCTATATCTAAAAGGTGTCAATGACAGATATGGCACACATTTTATCTGATAAGAGAAAATCCTAAAAGTAGAATTACAAATGACAGGCCAAGAGAATTACTTGGAAAATGTTTATTTATTGGATTAACAGAAGAGGCTTGTTAAAGCATTGAAGAATTCTGTGGAATGAAATAAAGAACTGAAGAGAAATACAATCCTATTACAGGTAGACTTCAACATACAACCACAATTGAGCCCAAAATTTATGTTGCTAGGAGGAAAATGTATTAAGTGAGTTTTGCCCCATTTTACGACTTTTCTTGCCACGTTTATTAAGTGAATTAACTGAAGTTGTTGAATTAGTAACATGATTGTTAAGTGATTCTAGCTTTCCCTTTGAATTTGCTTGTCAGAAGATTCCAAGAGATGATCACATGACCCCAGGACACTGCAACTGTCATAAATGTGAGTCAATTGCCAAGCATCTGAATTTTGATCATACGACCATGGGATGCTGCAACAGTCATAAGTGTGAAAAATGGTTATGTCACTTTTTTCAGTGCTGGTGTAACTTTGAATGGTCACCCAAAAAATGTTGTAAGTCAAGGACTACCTGTACAATATTTGATTGCACTAAAAATTAGGACTGACATAAAAGGAACATATATACAGTTAGTTTATCTGAATGCCATGAAAATAAAATGAAGATTATTGTGTAATTTGATTTAGATGCCAATACATATTTAATCTTTTTTTCCATATCTTGCAATCTAAAACCAATCTTAGAAGTTGTTTGTTCTAACAGTCTAAATATAAATGCAGTAAGTCAATTTCTCCACAAAGTCTTCCGACTGTTAGAGTTATAAACTTGTTAAGAAATAAAACAAAACAAACTCTGATGATTCGTTTCTTGCTTTGCCAGCTGCCTGAAAAGCAAGGCTGCACAGTTTTATTCGTGTTTTTTTTTATTTAGTTTGTTTTTCCATGTAATTATGTGCACATGGCTAGAAAAAAGAGCAGGTTACTGAACAAGGCAGCTTCAAAATTTCTTAAAGTTCAGTACGTCAGTTTCAATTATATGACTTTTGTGATTTGGACTATTAATATTTTCTTTTTGAAAGCAGAAAAGAACATATTTGTGTCTTTACATAATAAATTGTACACATTTTAATTCAAAGATTAAATTAAACAAATTAATGCAACAATATGAATATCAATGGAAGACATTGAAAATTCATTGTGAATATTACATTTAATGAAAAAGTTCAAGATATTCTGCTGCTGGCATATTCCTATTGTGTCAACTGCCAAAATACATAATTCATTTTTTTAAATTGTTGATGTGTAATAATCAAGTCAGGAGCCTTTGATAATTGGTTGACATGCTGTAAAGTCCAACAGTTTTGGAAGATCATAGAATGAAAAATATTTTAAAAATTGAATTATCTTTCCTGAAAATTATTTTTCTATTAAGCTTCATTAAACCTTATATCCCTATAAAGTATATTATCTGTATATGATAACAGCTGCCAGAATACCTTACGCCAATTAAGGAAATAACTATAATTGCCATTGTTCTAAAGAAAAGCAATAAACTAAACTATGAGATTATGCATCAATGTCAAAAATAACTTCATATCTGAAAAACAAATCTGACACAGAATTTAATTCACCCTGGAAACCATTTATGTATCACAATTCTAATAAATTCCTGTTTCATTCAAAATTTGGGTTTCTTTGATATAATCATGTTTACCTGAAGAGCCAAATAAAAAAAAATAATGTTGTTATAAACTTTCATTAAAGGGTCTTTCTGACTTTTGATTCATATTATACTGCGCATTGTGGTTAACTTTTTAATATTTGATCTTAATGATTTTGAAATATCAAATTATTATAAGAAATATTAATATGAGACACTGATATAATCTTTCCTTGGTATGTTAAATTAATTTTACAAAGGCTTTAACTCTCTTTTCTGTCTTATTTCTATCTTTCAATTTTGTTTTTTGTTTAATATTTCCTGTTGGTGGTATTCTGAAATATCTACTAAAATAATATATTTTTATATGCACACATATAAAAATAATTTGAGTCTTCCATTCCTCTGTGTGTGTGTGTGTGTGTGTGTGTGTGTGTGTGTGTGTGTGTGTGTGTGTGTATGCATATATATATAAATGTCAAACATATAACTCACAATTTTCTAGTTCAATTCTGGATCAGTTCAACCCAAGCTAACATACTAAGATAACCTAAATTAAGTAATATTTGTTGACTATTCTAATCTGTAACTAACACATGTCAGTGGTATAGTTCAACATTTTGACATGCAAACATTCATTCTACCCAAAGAAAATTGCATTTTTTTCAGAAAGTTTTGACCTGTAGGCATCTATAGCCATAGATGGGCCTCTGTGTGGGAGGTGAGGGAAGGAGAGGGGGAGGGAAGGAGAGAGGGGGGGCAGAGATTTAGGTACATTATTGTAATTATGGAATTAAATTCACTAATGTGACAATTTGCAATCAGTTACTGATTAGGCTCAAACCTTATATTCATAGAAACATAAGTTTGGAAGAGTCCTTGGAGATATTCTACTCCAACTCCCTGCCCAAATCAGGAGTCCTTATACCATCCTGGATGATTCTGGACAATGTTTAATCTCTTCTTGAAAACTTCCAATGAAGCTCACAATTCTGGGAGACAAGCTGTTACATTGGTTAATTGTTTTCACTGTCAGGAAACTTCTCCTTAGTTCCAGATTGGATCTCCCTCTGACAGGCTTCCACGAATCACTTCTTATCCTGCTCTCCGTATGCTATGGAGAGTAAACTGACACTCTCTTCCTGTGACAGCCCTTCAAGTATTGGAAGCGTGTTGGATGTTTGGTTAGAATGATGTATAAAGCTAAAGTAGAGCAACATACATCTTTCCTTGGCTACCTCACATTTACTTCTACTTTTATTTTACTTAAGAATTATGGGAATTGTTCCATACATCTGGAAGTTGCCAATATTTAATAAGAACAACTTAGTAACAGTACAGTACTACTCCTGCTGGGGTTTTTTTTTCAACCATTTTCAAAAAATTGCTAAAAATTGATTGGGGTTCCAGCAGTGAGACTTATAGTTCTTCAATCCATCAAGAAAGGAATGGACATTATAACAGCAGGGAGGCTGGCAGGAAGACCCAGACTCTACAACAAAGCTCATTTTGAAAAACTCACCAGATATTAAAAATAAAAACTCAGCAAAAATTGATGCAAAGTAAGTCGAGTTTTCTGGTGGACAATTCTGAAACAAGAGAGATTTTAGCATTGGTATTTTTTTACTTCTGAACGTTTAACAGCACAAACTCCCAAAGGTGAGAGAAGCAGCTCAAACTAATATAGTAATTTTCCACATTTAAATGTACTCTGAAATCGAATGTCACAGGATACTACAGTATAACTTGAACACTCACATAAACCAGCCCAACCAATGTTGTACTAGTAGTCTCTGACATTATGCAATCTCCACAGCATTAACAATTCTATTGGAATACCATAGCATACATTTGCATACAAAGAGAGTCATATAATATACACACAGAACAATTTTTTGTAATATCTGCCTTAAAAAATCATATGAAAACTTCAAATCACCTGAATTTAAATCCCAACAGACTAAAACAGGAAGGCTCACAACCACGTGTTTAGCTCCTCTTTTCTGCTCAACACTTCAGTCTCAGATAAATGATCCTCCTTTAACAACCACTCATTCAGTGACCATTGAAACTTACAAAGGTGCTAAAGTAGTGGTACTTACAACTGATCCTCAGAGTTAACATGATTGCCAGGCAGGTGCTTGGGAACCAGCTTGCAATTACAATGTCTCAGCATCCCACGGTCATGTGATCACCATTTGCAACCTTTATTGCTGGCTTTGGACAAGCAAAGGCAGCATTGGGGAAACCAGCAGGAGATCGAAAACGACAACCACATTACTTTGCGCTTAATGATTTGTGGGATTTGCTTAACAATAGCAACTGGAAGTGCTAAAGCATAATGTGACATTATGCTTTATGACTACATGACTTAGCAATGGAAATTCCAGCCCCAATTATCATCATTAAGATAAGACTACCTGTATGTGGTCTAAGGAGTTTTCCCCCATGTTTCTCAGCTCTTCCACTGAAAGAGACTTAATTTAGGCTATTCCAGTGTTATAGTAGTATTTCCCCATTTCTTCTTTGGAATCTTCCAAAGCATCTCCAAGGTGCATAAAATCTCTTTGGTTTTACCATCTACTATCAATGATTGTAGCAACTTGAAATGAAGGTCAGATCAAGATGAGCAAAGCTGGTCTACTTTTCTGCCAACTCAAGGATGGGTGAAGAGCACATCCATTTATCCATAGAGAAAGGTTATAAATCTATAGCTGTTGATCAACCCTGCTGCTATAATGCCTGGGCAGGAAGAAAATTTGGAGAAAAAGCATCCAATCGCATGACAGGAAAAAAGGACCCATCCATTTACACCTTGCAGCACTGGTGAGACCATACTAGGAATACTGAATCCAGTTTTGGACAGCACAATACAAAAAAGATGTTGAGATCCTAGAAAAAGTGCAGAGAAAGGCAACAAAGGTGATTAAGGGACTGGAAGCTAAAGCATATGAAGAATGTTTTATGCAGGAACTGGGAATATCTGATGAAGGAAGAATTAGGGGTGGTATGAAATCAGTTTTCCAATATTTGAGGAGCTGTCACAAAGAAGAGAGGATCAACCTGTTCTCCAAAATACTTGAAGAAAAGACAAGAAGTAATGGATGGAAACTTATCAACAGTTAGTTCCAAGCTAGAAATAGAGTTCTAGTTCCAATCTAGAACTAAGAAGAAATTTCTTAACAATGAAAACAATTAACCAGTGGAACAGTTTGCCACCCACCCAGAAATTGTGGGTTCTCCAACACTGGACATTTTTAAGAAGAGAATAGCCAGTAATTTGTCTGAACTGGTATAGGTTAAGCAGGGGGTTGGACTAGAAGACATTTAAGGTTCCTTCCAATTCTGTGATTGGTATTTTGTTGTTCTGTCTTCTAAAACCGTGCTGCTCAAAATGGCCTCCTTTTGTGTCAAAAAAACCCAGCCCTTCAGTCAGCTCTTAAAACAAATCTCTTTAAGCAACATTTTTGATGTTGGAATATATTGAGATTGAAATGTTTTACATATCCCTGTTGTTTCCATCTGTCACTGACTGTCTAAACTGCAAGACTTTTAACAAAAAATAGATGGTGGATCTTATGGGTGATCACAGAGGGACACAACTGCAAATCTTATGGACGACATTTCAATATTTTCTGTGTATATTTAACCTGTTTTCTTAACAGTGCTAAAATGTGATCAGGGAAACATTTACACAGACTGCTATAACAAATAACAAGCCAAACTCAACAAGTAGTCCTTAACAGTACTAATCTGCATGAAGGGAAGTAAGCAGTGGGGTACCACAAGGCTCCGTCTTAGGCCCAGTACTCTTTAATATCTCCATAAATGACTTAGTTGAGGGAATAGAAGGGGAACTCATCAAATTTGCAGATGACACTAAGCTGGCAGGAATAGTCAACACCTCAAAAGACAACCTCAGGATCCAAAAAGATCTTGACAGACTTGGACAGGAAAAAACAATGGTACAGGTACAGATTAGGTGAAACCAGCTCAAAAACAGTGGAATCCTAGTGGATGACCACTTAAACATTAGCTAGGTGTGTGCAGCAGCAGCCAAAAAAGCTAATGCAATCATTGGTGGTATAAACAGAGGCATAGAATCAAATCACGTGAAGTATTAGTTCTGCTTTATAAAGCCTTAGTAAGGCCACACATGGAATATTGCATCCAGTTTTGGTCACCACATTACAAAAAAGATGTGCAAAGTGCATAGAAGAGCAACTAAGATAACTGAAGGCCTGGAGACTAAAATTTATGAAGAATGGTTGCAGAATTTGGGTTTGGATAGTCTAGAGAAAAGAAGGCCTGGGAGAGTATGATAGCAGTATTCCAGTATTTGAGAGGCCACCACAAAGAGGAGCGGGTCAATTTATTTTCCAAAGCACCAGAGGGCAGGACAAGAAACAATGTGTTATGACCCAGATGGTCATGGCAAGGCAGGCCTCTAGAGAGTTCTTTATTTCTTTTAATGCATGTGTCAGCCAAAGGCCCTCAACAACTGATAAGGATCCACCCTCACGCTACCCTGCATGCAGTCAATCTCAGACTCCCAAACACAGCTCCGTAGTGCAAAGAAAGTCCACAGAGTAGAAGCAAACTCACAGGGCAAGGTCCAGGGTTCCAAGTCAAATCCACCAGGCACAGTCCAGGCACAATACAAAGGTAGCCTTCAGGACCACAAACAGGTCACAGGAAAAAAAAACAGTTCCAAAGTGAAGCAGAGAGGCCATATGCCAGCCATAGAAGAAGGGATAGGTCCAAACCAAAATGTGAAGAGCAATCTTCCAAGCAAGGCAAGGCAAACAGCAAACAGACACAAGTCGAAGCCGGAAGAGTGTAAGCCAAAGCAAACAATTGCTCCTGAAAAAGACTAATTCCTCATGGCTTCTCCTTAAGTTACTCCCCTCCAGGTGTTCCTTGTGAGGAGAGGCGACCTTCTCCCAAGTAGCTTTGCAGCCCTTCTCAAGGTTTGCCAATGCTCCACTCTCCTTGCCCTTGGAGTGAGTGGAGTGTCTGAGACAGCTGTTCCTCATCAGAGAAACACCACTGCTGGTCAGCAGCCAATTCTCCTCTGTGTCTGGGCAGGCAGGCAGCTCTCCATCTATTGGCCATTGTCTGGTCAACCATGCCTGAGGGTCCTGGGACAGCATCGTCCTCACCCCCTGGCGTGCCTTCCCTGTCAGACAGTTGCAGACTAGAAGACCTCCAAAGTCCCTTCCAGCTCTATTCTGATTGATTGATTGATTGATTTTATTTCCAGGAATGTCAAAATTTGTCATGAGAAAACAAATGTTATTTTTCAAAGAAAATAACTTTACAATTTGTTTAATTACCACAGTATTTATATATTGTTCAAGCTGCAGAAATCGTAAAGCATTAGGAAAGATAGCTAGGGAGAGAAAATTATGGGCATGTAGAATTTGGTTAGAGTTATGGGGAGAAAAAGTTTGTAACTCCTGGATCTTCCAAGTATTCAAGAATCTATTTATCAAGGTAATGTGGCTGCAATTCAGACTGAATTAGTATGATCTCTACTTTGATCTAAAACGCTGTCTGTAGGCGTCATGTTAAATAACGTGACATGCCATCTACTTCCATTTTGCACAGAGCTCTTTTATCTTCTGTTAAGAAATTTTTTTTTTAAAGGAAGAAAAAACTTGCCACGTATTTTGTAAAATTGCATCTGCCATACTTAGATCTAATGCACTAGCCCTTATATAACACAGCAGTTATGTGCAGTGCTATATAAAATAAGTAGGCTGACCTTCCACAGATGGGCAACAGATTTCTGAAAGAGAGAGAGAAAGTTCCAAGTGTACCATTAATACATTTTCATACTCACAATATTTTGAAGAAGTACTGTGTCTTGTTTCCAACTTAGCAGTATTAATGCTTTGAAAAACTGATTGACAAGACCCCCTGGGATACTAAACATACAAAATGGGCTCAGCTAGACCACTTAAATGACCTGATCTATTTAAAAATGTAAACAAAAATACCCTGCACCTTGTCCCTTATCCCAGTTTTTGTGTGGTCTTTAATTCTTATGAATCATCCTCTGTACATAGTATACAGTATACTTCTCAGTGTATAATTCACAATCCTGTTTTTGAAGCCATGAATACAATTTCCAAAATGCAGACTGATCATTCCTGGAATTATAAACCCAACAGTTCTGCAAGGTATAAATTAAAGAAGGTTGACATTGATTAGCCGGCAACAGGATCAGGTTAATTACCAATGTACTGTATATGGTGATCAGGAATTCCCATATATGTGTGTACACACATACACACACACACACACACACGATAGATCTTCACTTGTCCCATATTGATCCTAGTCAAGATTTCTCTTTCTCTTTCCCCATTAATAATGGGGAAACAACTGCATTGAGATTACTGGGAGAGACATTAAAACCTCCCAACTCCCAGCAGTCCTAATTATAGGCTTTCTAATAGTAGCACAAAAACAGTGATTTCCCCCCCACCATTCAGACCAGCTGATCAATGAAACAAAATGGGAGAACAGACCAGCCAAGGCTCATAAAAGACACACACACACCCCCAGGCCACAACCTTACTTACTCAAAACCGAAGTATAAAACGCTTGGCTAGAGGATGGGTAATTCAGGATAAGTGTCTCATGTGTTGAATTGATTGAAGCTTCTATATAACATTATCTCAACATGAAGTGCTAGTATGGAGCACAGAGCAGTATTGCTGATGCATTTGATTATTTTCACACTGTTCATATTTTGGTTTCCTGACTTTCCCCTTTGTGTTTTTCCACTCAAATAAGCAAAGGAAATTTAGCGTTTATCTCCGTGCACCTACTATCTGCTTTGTGCTACAGCCAAAGAAGCAGCCATTATCTAGATGAATATTCATTCTTTGTTCTTCAGCCTCTTCAGCCTCTTGAACAGCCAAAGTTACAAAGATGTAAAAGAACTCATTTGGAGAAGGGTTATTACTTCTTTTTTTTTTTTTGCTACTGTCAGCTTCTGCTTTGCTGTTGCTTCAGCTGCCATGAAACGGGGAGGGGGGGGCGTGTATGTGGGAGGGATTTAATTGATGTGCTGGAGGAATGTTCTAGGATGTACCAGTCGTTGGGATTACGCATGCGTACGTGTTTCCCGCCTGCATCAACAGCCTACACATTCCATCTTCGGCCTGTCTTTTTGAAGTTATCTCACACCTGACATTTGAAGGACTTTGATCCTAAGGGGGGGGAACGGGTTTTCCTATATATCAATTGCTTTCGCGCCATATTATTCAGATCTTGCTTCACTACTGCTCGCTTACCATTTATAATTAGTAAAAGTACTTTGGATTTCCAACCCATGGAGTCTCTTAGTCTTCTTTCCTAATTATGGAGTGGAGTGGGGCGTGACAAGAAGCAAGATCTGAATATATCCCTTTCCAGGAGATTTACGTCTACCGAGAAGGGAAAGAATGTCTTCTCCGACAAGAGAGGAGGAGGCCGCAGCTGGAGGGGATTCCAGTGAACTAGGACCTCCCGACCTTTCTTTACACCAGCCCAGCCCGTCTGACCGACCTTTGCACGAAGATTGATTTCAACTGCAAATTTCCAGTCAGCCTGAACCTTCCCCCCCACCCCGTTGGTCAATTTCAGCGGGGCAAAGAGAGATAGAGACAAGCTGGAATGCTGGGCTCACCCAAAGACCACCTCCACAAACTTCGCTGGAGCCAGGTGCTGTGAGAAAACTTCAGGCGAGTGAAGTCCCTGACTATTGGAGCCAAAGGTACTGTGGGGAAAGCAGAGGGGGCGATGAAGGAGAATGGAGAGGCTATCAGCACCGGGGCCCGATGAGAAAACCCCAGCGGAGTGAATTACCTGATTATTGGGGTCAAACATTTTTGGAAGAGAGAAGGGGGGAGGAGGCAAGAGACTGGAGAAACTGGCAACGTTACCCACGCCAGGATTCTCCCCCACCCACCCCCCTCGGCCCGTGTCTCCCCCTGCGGCTAGAGGTTTCGCTGATCAAAGAGGACCTCCCCCCCAGCCTCCCCCCCGAAGACATCGAATGGCTAAAATCCCTCCCTTGCCTGTACGTTTTAAGGGGGATTCTACTAGCCTTCCCTCCTTTCTTATGCAGGTGTTTAACTACATGGAAATTTATGGCCGGGACTTTGAATCTGACACTTTAAGGGTCAGAATGATTCTTTTATCTTTGGATGGTGAGGCGGCTACATGGTCGACTGCTTTGCACATGTCTGGCTCTCCCCTCTTGGGGAATTTCAACCGTTTTATGGAGGCTTTCCGCCAACGTTTTGATGACCCATTAACTGAGAAGCGGAACAAATTGAAGTTTTTAACCTTCGACCAAGACGATAGACCTGTCGCCCAATACATCCAGGAATTTCAGTGTCTCTCACAATACATGAGAGGATGGGGGGAGGACGCCCTTCTGGACAGATTTGCTGAAGGGTTGAACGCAGACATTTATCAACAATGTGTCAATCGTAACCTGCCAAGACGCTTAATCACGTGGTTTGAGCATGCTGCAGACGCCGAGCTTGACTTAATCCGTCTGCGTTATGCCACAGAAGAAAGAAGGAAGCGGAAAGAGAGGGCTGCCAGGTCCCTCCCCCCTCCTACTACGCAATCGTTTTCCAAACGACGAGGCGACGCGAGAGGGCCCCCTTCTGGCTCCTCCAGACCGTTAACATGCTTTCGTTGTGGCAAGCTCGGGCACACCGCCCCCGAATGTCGCGCTAAACTGCCTCTCTCTGCCCAACCCCCTCCCAGACGTGATGACAAGCCTGCCAGAGGCCCTGACAAGAAGAAGAAGGAGACAGCGTTCGCTGGGGAAACCAACCCCCCTCCTGTTGCCCAGCCATTAGAGGGTGACGCAGATGCTAACTCCTCTTCTTCTGAGGACTCTGATGACGACACATCGCCTCGCTGGGTGAGTTCAAACAAGGGGCCCCTTCTCATCCCTATTGAATTAAAAGTTCCTCCTGAGGGGACCCCTGCCACCCTCCTAGCTTTACTTGATTCCGGCTGTTCCCGATCCATGATCAATCCCGCCATGGTAGAAAAATTGGGCATCAAATTGCGCACTTTGAAAACCCCGATTGTGTTTTGCCAAATAGATGGATCGATTGCGGGGGGGGGGCGCCCATTTTTTTACTGAGCCTTTGGAAATGAGGATGGGTACGCATACTGAATTAATCTCTTTTGTGGTCGCGCCTGGCATGGACAGGCCACTCATTTTGGGCATCCCATGGCTCCGAAAGTGGAACCCTCACATAAATTGGCGGACAGGCCGCTTGCGTGTTCGCTCGAAGGTGCCTCCAGTGGGGGAAGGCTCTCCGGACCGACCTGACGTCACTAACGTTCCTGAAGTAGCCGCTAGAGGGCAGGAGAGGATTGCAGGAGAGGACAAAATCCCGAAAGAATATTTGGATCTTAAGGATGTCTTCAGCGAGCAATCTTCGGACATTCTACCCCCCCACAGGCCTACTGATTGCTCCATTGACATTTTACCCGGGGTCAAACTCCCAAAACCCCGCATTTACTCCATGTCACCCAGGGAAATGGAGGAGATGCGTTCTTTCATTGACAAAAATTTGAAACGTGGGTTCATTGAACCGGCTCGACCCAAAGTGGCTGCCCCTGTACTATTTCGTGAAAAGAAAGATGGGTCTCTTCGTTTATGCTGTGACTTTCGCAACCTTAACGCAATCTGTACTCAAAACCTCTACCCACTGCCATTGATGAAGGACTTGTTAGCGCAACTGGGGAAGGGCCGCATCTTCACAAAATTGGACCTGCGAGAAGCTTACTATAGAGTACGCATTAAGGAAGGGGACGAATGGAAGACCGCATTCAACTGCCCTCTTGGTTGTTTCCAGTTCCGAGTTATGCCTTTTGGCCTACAGGGGGCTCCTGCTGTGTTCATGCAATTTATTAATGAGATCCTGCACGATCATCTCTATAAGGGCGTTATCGTATATCTGGACGATATTCTCATTTATACTCGCTCTTACGACCACCACGTCAATCTGGTGCGCACTGTTTTGAAAAAACTCCGTGCTGCCAACCTGTATGCCAAATTGTCTAAGTGCGAGTTTCACCAAACGACTATTGACTATCTGGGCTACCGTATCTCCTCTGATGGCGTTGAAATGGACCCTGAAAAAGTGAAGGCGGTCACTGAGTGGGACGCACCCAAAACTCGTAAACAGTTACAAAAATTTTTGGGTTTCGCTAATTTCTACCGTCAATTTATTCCCTCTTTTGCCAACATTGCTCTCCCTATTACTAATTTACTCAAGACTAAAGGCGACCCGAAGCCTAAACCCAATAAGCCATTGGACTGCACCATGGAATGCCAGGCGGCCTTCGAAAAACTTAAACGCCTTTTTGCCGCTGAACCGGTTCTTAAACATCCTGATCTCGACCAGCCTTTCGTCGTGCAGGCGGATGCCAGTGATGTCGCCGTTGGGGCCGTTCTGCTACAAGCCAATGACCAAGGTAACTTACAGCCTTGCGCGTACACCTCACGTAAACTCACTGACACAGAGCGGCGCTGGGCGGTTTGGGAGAAAGAGGCTTTTGCGGTCCGTTGGGCCCTCGCTACTTGGCGCCATTTCCTCGAAGGCTCTAAACACCCATTTGAGGTGTGGACTGACCACAAGAACTTGGAAGCGTTACGCACACCTCGTCGTCTCTCCCCCAAACAGATGCGTTGGGCCCAATATTTTAACCGTTTCAATTTCACTCTAAAGTATATCCCGGGCGGAAAGAACTTCATGGCCGATGCTTTGTCCCGATTACCTCAGTATAATTGTTCCAAGCTGAGTATCGTCCAACCGCTCTTGGCAGCTCCGGTACTCACACGTCAACAGACCAAAGCTCAGGAGGAAGTGCCTCACGATCTACTTTCTGACCTCAAAGCGGCTCTTCCTCAAGACGACTGGTTCCTGACCCATCGGGACGAGTGCACCATGTGCGACGATCTACCGTGGATAGGTGCTAAATTATACGTTCCCGCTTCCCTACGACTTGTCGTCCTTCGTTGCGCTCATGACTCCAGGATGGCGGGTCATTTTGGGTTCGTCAAGACTTTGCACCTCGTGAAGAGACAATTCTGGTGGCCTTCTTTAAAAAAGGACATTGAACTTTATGTGGCCAGTTGCCCGGTTTGCGCTGCCGCCAAAAAGCCGCCGGGGAAACCGCAGGGACTTCTACAGTCTGTCGCCCGCCCGGTTGCACCTTGGAAGGAGATTTCTATGGACTTTATTGTTGAGCTCCCCGAGAGCCAGGGGCACACCGTCATCTGGGTGGTCACTGATTTGTTTTCCAAGCAAGTTCATTTCGTGCCTTGCCACAAAATTCCTTCCGCCAAGGCGTTGGCTAAATTATTTCTTTCCCACATCTACCGGTTACATGGGGTTCCCGACCGTATTATCTCCGATCGTGGAGTCCAATTCACATCTAAATTTTGGAAGGAGTTCCTCGCACGCATTGGTTCCGCCCAAGGCCTTAGCTCCGCCTACCATCCTCAGACTAATGGCGGCTGTGAACGTACTAATTCCGTCCTTGAACAATATTTACGTTGTTTTATCAATTATCAACAGGACGATTGGGTTGACTTGTTACCACATGCTGAAGTAGCCTATAACAATTCGGTTCACTCCAGTACGGGCTTCACCCCTTTCCGGGTCGTTTACGGCCAGGATTTTGTTCCTATTCCCGAACTGCCTACGGCCCAGCCTCAGGTTCCTTCCGTTGCAGACTGGAGTGAACGTCTCAGTCGCCTTTGGCCCCTGACTCTTTCCACCTTGGACGCTGCCCATAAGGCTCATAAGAAGCAGGCTGATAAGAAACGCTCTCAGCCCTATGAGTACCACGTTGGAGATTTAGTGTATTTGTCCACGAAATTCTTGCATACTACACAAAAATCGAAGAAATTGGGTCCCAAGTATGTTGGCCCTTTCCCAATTGTGAAAGTTATCAATCCTGTTTCTGTTCGTTTGCAATTGCCCAAGCATCTCAACCGTATCCACCCAGTGTTCCACATTAACCTCATCAAACCAGTTCGGGTGTCCAACCTAAGGCCCACAGATGACCCTCCGCCTGCTCCGTTACTTGTGGATGGGGAACATCATTTTGAAATTCGTGACATTCTTGATTCCCGTCGGCACCGTAATCGCATCCAATACCTTGTGGCTTGGAAACATTTTTCCCCCTCCCACACGGAATGGGTTGATAAGTCCCACGTTCGTGCGCCCCGCTTACTCCAGAAATTTTATGCTTCTTCTCCCGACAAGCCTTGACTTCTCTCCCCTCCCTTTTTCATTTGTTTTGTTATGTGTCTGTTTTGTTTGTTTTTTCTTCCAGGCCTGACAGCCTTTTTCCGGGGGACGGCCGGATGTCAGCTTCTGCTTTGCTGTTGCTTCAGCTGCCATGAAACGGGGAGGGGGGGGCGTGTATGTGGGAGGGATTTAATTGATGTGCTGGAGGAATGTTCTAGGATGTACCAGTCGTTGGGATTACGCATGCGTACGTGTTTCCCGCCTGCATCAACGGCCTACACATTCCATCTTCGGCCTGTCTTTTTGAAGTTATCTCACACCTGACATTTGAAGGACTTATGATTGGACTGGAGCTTTGATCCTAAGGGGGGGGAACGGGTTTTCCTATATATCAATTGCTTTCGCGCCATATTATTCAGATCTTGCTTCACTACTGCTCGCTTACCATTTATAATTAGTAAAAGTACTTTGGATTTCCTACCCATGGAGTCTCTTAGTCTTCTTTCCTAATTATGGAGTGGAGTGGGGCGTGACAGCTACTCTGGGGAAAACCATAGTGGGTGTCCCTTTTAATCACGTTTTTCAATAGACATATCTTATCTGTCTCCTGTCACTCTTCATTCCAGATCAGGGCATCAATATGATTGCTACCTTTCTGCCTGTCAGCCTCCTGTCAAAAGCAACAACTATAATCTTGCAATGTGTCAATCTATGAGTTCTGCACATTTTGCTTTTTCTTGGAGTAAGAATTTTATACTTCAGATTGATTTCAGGCCACCCCAAAACATACGACAGGAGAGAATGTCAGAGAGACAACATAATATAGTCAAAGTACAGACATAGTGGATCTCTGAAGGGCTGAAACCAGGGGTGAGATTCAGCCGGTCCGGACCACCAGCCCCTGCACTAGTCTGTACCATATTTCCTTTGTTTGAAGCCCAGCTGATAGGCGCAGCAGAGTGGATTGCCACGCCTCAGCTGTTTTACTCACTGGGACTGCCCTCGAAGGTAAGTTTTAAAGCTGTTTTCAAACACCATGTGCGTGTGGAGTGGGTGTTTATATGTGCACAAAGCTCATGCTCAGTGAACTGGTTGTTACACCAGCTGAATCTCACTACTGTCTGAAACACTTTGGCACGTGGGGAATTTTTAAGAAATGTGGAAGGGCCATAGTTAATATTCCCTGCTAAATATGCAGATGGCAATCAATGTAAAAAAAAAAATCCGAGTATAGAATTCCAAGCAGTTCAGTCACTTAAATGACCTAATGTATTGGAAAAGGTAAAGAAAATGCTTTTTAAAAATTCTCATCCCTTTCTATTATAGAAAACTGATGTCTGACAAGATTTTAATTACCGCAAGAACTCTTATACAGAACAGAGGTCAAAACAATTTTAAGAACAAAGACTTGGACAACACAGTTCTCTTTGAAGAGAGCTAATATACATCAGAAAGATAGGTAAAAGGAAATGCAGGCTTAAATCCACAGGTTGTGCCACTGAATTATTCATTTTATAGCAATATTAAAACATCATAATTAATGTAGAGTTCAGTAGGTGGGTTGTGATTTGAGTAACTTTTTCCCCTAGAAAATTTCAGACAAGTCTTTTGTATGACATTTGCAACACCCACATTCAACGAATCTATGGAGACCTGGCAAACACGACTTTAGCATATTTATTTTACAGACTATGGAAGGAACGTATTTGTTCCTTCATCTTCTATTACTGGAGACAATAAAAATGGTATTTATTTAATATGAAATGATCAGAGAATCCAGGCCACCCCTTTCACAAGCCAGAAGGAACATTACAATGATAAATTCCACACTTGACCTTATTGTTATCACTATTGCTATATAGTAATCTATTGATTTCTAGCTTTGGTTTGGAGAGAAAGAAGGTGATAGGTGATATACACCCACATATACCTTGTGCTACCTGTTTGTGCAAAGTTATAAATAAAGCATAAGGAAGGTAAAATACATGAGACACAAAACAGCATTCTCCAAACCCAAGAGATAGTTCCCATGTGAATTGGATGAAGTAATTGCATTCAAATAGCATTCAAATAACAAAAAAATATCAGGAGACATGGGGAAAATAAGCTAGTTCTGGATATGTCTTGTCAGAGATTATGAAGTGGATGGGCTTTATAATATTCTATATCCATCCCACAGTCTTGTATAGTGAGTTCTTTCCTCAAATCCAGTCTGCTCAGATATATCTTCAGTTGATGAAGTATGCAAGTAAGAGAAAGAGAGACAGAGACAGAGAGACAGAGCAGAGAGAGAAAGGAGAGAGACAGAGAAAGTGAGGGAAAGAATAAGAGAATAATGATTTTAGCTCAAAAAATTAATAATATATTTCATCAGGTCATAAATCTCCAGATAAAAACAAGTAGTAAACCTCTGTGCTATCTTCCTTATAACATCCCTTACCAAAATCCTGCCCTGTACTCTTCCATACCTTAGGATAAAGATATAGGCAAAGAAATAAGAGTTTTAGAGGTATGAGAAAGTAAGGTCTCAACTGATTTATCTGCAAGAAAAGGTATATGAGAAACCTAGAGACTGCTCAAGGAATATGGAGTATTAATGACCTTCATGATTGCCTAAAAGTCTGCTAGCACAGCAATGAAGGTCTCCGGTCATCCAGACCACTGTTCTCCCATGCCACATGGGCCGAACACTGGGAAGCAATTCTGGGACCAGGACAGGTGTTCCGATCGGAATCCCCTGGGTAGGGATTTCATCTATTGTGCAGTTAGATTATTACATTTACCTTTCCAATCAGACAGCTGGCCAAACTTAATGGAAATTAAAATAAGCTAAGGTCATTAATTTTCAATATCTCCATGCGTTCCACTATTTAGCTGTGACATTCTAATTGAAGCAAACTGATAGAGGAGATTTTCCAGCACCCTTAACCTTGGGCATCAGGAAAAGCGTGGGAGGGTAGAATGGATGAAAAACAACTTGCTAGTTTAAAGATGGGAGGAAAGGTACTAAACCTGAATGGAAGACAGAAGACAGAAGAGGGCAAAAGGATTGACCATTTCTTCACCTAACTCCAAGAAGGGGGATGCTATGTATGCCAAACTGCTTCTGCCAGATGCCTATAGATGTAGCAGTGCCCCCAATTTTAAACTGACCATTTTGCAGAGAAGGTGGGCACAGTCATGCACTTTTTAGTTACAAATGAAACGTCTTGAAACATTGTGGGATATATTTCAGGAAGAAAAAAGCCTTACGATACAAATACAAATTCCAAATAAAGGAAAGGAGAGACAGAGAAGTAGGATGACATGTCCTATTTAGTCCATAATAAGACAGGAAAGGAACATTTTTGTGCATACATTTTTTTGTGCATAGAGACCATCCATGTCTAGTTTCTTGGTACAAACCTTTATGTTGGTCTGTTCAGATCTGATATAGTCATAGGTTTACTGAAATTGAGTAAGCCCCTTTCTTCCTATGGATGTAGTTGTGTTTATGTATACCTATTTTAATCGTTCTGTCCATCAGTTTCTCTATATGTATATAGAGAATGACAGATGTCCCATCATCTGTCTGATATATATACCCCTGACACAATATTGATATATCCTAAAATTTCCTAATATGTTTTAGATTTCCCCAAAAAATATTTTTCATGAATAGCTCCAAGAGCTCCTAAACCATACTCCAAGAAGAAACACTTGACCAAGGCGTGTCCATCTTCCAGAACAAGGCTCTACAAATTTGGTGTGAAGACTTGTGGGCTTCTATTTCCATAATTCCTCAGTTAGCCATGCTGGCTGGGGAATTCTGGGAATTGAAGTCTTAAAGTTGCCAAGTTTGAAGATTCTGGCTCCAGAAAGAGAAGTCTGTTCAGATCTGATATATTCCATGCTTCCCAGGTGGGTAAAATGATATACATTAGGAAAGTATACATAAGCAGAAGCTGCACCAGGCACATGGGAAAGAGGAAGTAGACCAAAGAATGTGACTGGAGGGCTGACACTCCTCCAGATCATGGTATGCTGCCCCTCCCTGTCACCAAGTCATTGCATACTTGTTCTTCAATTTTCTTCCAGGAAAATAGTTTGGCCCATATGCCAATCATCAGCGTACTGTCCTACGTGTTAAATGTTTGTTCCCCCCCCCCTTTTCGAGTTGTAAGCCGCCCTGAGTCCCCCCAGGGAAAAGGGCGGCATATAAATAAACTTCTCAAATCTTCTCAAATCTTAATTTTACAACAACCCTGTGAAATAAGAGAAGGACATAGAAAAAGAAAATAAAGCAAAAATTTGACTTCTTAGGACTGTGGCAAGTCTATATAATCACTATATTATACTTGCAGTCTATTTCCACCTGTTACTAACATTTAGAGTGTGAAGCAACTATTTCTCTTACTTCTGCTTCAACTCCAATCAGAGGAAAGTTATCAGCATACATTTAGCCGAGGAGGAACCAAATCAGATTCAGTTCATCCCAGTTTTGGCTCTTTGTTACTCCCAAGATAACTCTTCTCACTCAAGCAGGTATCATTTCAGCTGATGAATCTCCATATTCTCTAAAATTTGGTACATATTTTTTTTGCTGATAGAAGAGTAAATGTGCATATCTCAAAAGATATGAAATATGAAACTGTGCATTAAGAAGTGCACAGTTCCAGCCTGGATATTATTACACCTTTACCCACCACCCCATCCCACCCCAGCTAAAATTGCTTTCAGTATCAAACTTTCAAAAATACAGGGAAAACTCTGTTAACTGAACTATCAATAACAGTGGGGGAAATATCATTTCCATTAGTATGGATGAGAAGACCATATATGGAAATGAATTCATAAAGTTCATTATATAACTCTGAGAAACTACTTATTTTAAGAACTTTCATTGGGCCAAAGAGAAATATTTCATGATCCAAATGTTACATAAAAACTTAACAATTTAAAGGCAAGCCATTTAAAATGTGAATTCCTGTTGCTAAACAGTTCATCCTTAAACTTACCATCCAATATGAGTATACCGTAAGTCTCCAATTACCAAGAGATTTATTAGATACAGTAAATAGCCTTGTAAAAGTGATTTAGAGGAAACAGATGACAACAGTTCCGTTCAAGCAGTTACTTCATGTGTAAATCTCAACTGTGAGGAATGTGTCTTCCCTCTCCAAGCCAGACTGGTGAGTTGCTGAAGTACACATAAAGTAGACACACATTTCTAGGTGAGTTGGAACCCAGAAAACACACCAGTACACAATGACACTCTACTCCACCACAGGTGACCAGTCCTCGTGTGTGGAGAAAGAGGGTCTGTTCACTGCTCCTTCCATGTTGAATTCTTTTTGCCTTTTAAGATCACCCAGAAAGAAAACGAATATGTGTTTGCAGCTGCTTTCCAGATAAATCTCTAAAGATTAGTATGGAATAGTGGTTGACACAGTTGCAAATTCTGGCCTCTCTCAATAGCTGGAACAACTCATAACAAATATTTCAGACTGTTGATACCTTGAGTGAGTTTATTCCATTTACACCTTTAAGACAACCAAGCAAAAAAGATGAAAGATGAGAATCTGAACAACATCAGTAGATAATCTTTATTTAAACAAACAAAAATATTATAAATTAAGATAAATGAGGAAATGGGTAACAAGACATCTCTTAAGACTTTGTGTTTATACATTCCCAGTGAAAGCTGAGATTAAAAATCTTTGTAGCCTCTGAATTAAGTTATGGAAGGGTTACCGGTACATAACTTCTGAGAATTTTCAGAAACCAAAATACTATAGATAAAAGCAACATTTCAACACAGAGAAATCAAAGCTAAAGTAAGTAATTGTGTTGAAAGTCACGAGTCCCCTAAAGTAACACAATTATTTGAATTCTAATCTCTCAAGATCAAATCTATAGCACACTTTATGAAAATGCATCATGTTAACATGCATCTCAATTAATTCAAAATGCTGACTTTCACCTTTTTGCACTGCACGTCATAACTAGGGCACAATAATTCATGTACAAACCCCAAGAGGGTAAGATAATAAGCAGACTATGAGGAAAGATGTAAAGATTTGGGTTGAACACTCTGAAGATGAATTATAAATTCTAATATGCATTACATCATGCAAATTATATTATTAATGTAAATGATGCAAATAATTTAAATTTGAATTTCATTGACATTCAAAAACAATGGATACCTCATCTCCTCCTAAAGTAATCCCTTGAACTGAGGTTTTACTCAATATATCTGAAATTTCTACAAAGATGTAGGGAATGCCAGTTTAATCAAGAATGCTGTAGCAAAACTTTTCCTGTATTTAAGAGTTTGGCCTAAATGACTCCCGAGGTTCCTATCCACT
The DNA here is from genome assembly GCF_009769535.1 of Thamnophis elegans. Lineage (NCBI taxonomy): Eukaryota > Metazoa > Chordata > Lepidosauria > Squamata > Natricidae > Thamnophis > Thamnophis elegans. Next base: position 62,239,943 of record NC_045544.1, read on the forward strand.
CTATAATAGTGTCATAGTAGTCTCTCTCTTTTTTTAAAAAAAGGTGGCTCTTTGTAGATGAAAATTGTCACTCTCTTTATTCCTTCTGGCTAGAGTCTTTATAGCTCTCGTTCTACAATTATTATTTTTTCCCTCTTACATAGACTCAAAATGAATCTGGTGATGGAAATGCCATTCAGTGCTATTCAGCATGTGCGCCTTTTAATTCCCATATATGTGGGATGGATGGATGGATGGATGGACGGACGGACGGACGGACAGACAGACAGATAGATAGATAGAGACAGACAGACAGACAGACAGACATGGGTGGATGGATGGATGGTAAATGATGGATGGAATGGATGATTAGAATAGATACATATGAAATAGGGCAACTTTCTCATCTTGTGTCCCTCCCGCCACCATATATACGTCATGCAACTCCCATAATCTTCAAACTAAGAAGTTAAGCAGCTGTAGAATTGTACAATACACTGTATCTGGAGTTCTCTAAACCAGAAAGGGCTGAATTGAGAGACATAGTAGGGCTGTGCACATTTCAAAATGGTTTGAAAGAACTGCAAGCACAGCATCTCTCCCTTGTTCATAAAAGCAACTCCTTTTATTTAGGGTTCCATGTGAGCCTGAAAAAAGAAAGAAATGTGCAGCCTCTTTTAGAATCACATCATCTTTACTGAATCAATCTCAATAAATAGTTGCACCTTCTCCCCACTCACCCACCCACCCAGATCTCATGCAAAATCGGAAATAAGAAGGCTGCCATATAGGGCTGCAAAAATCTGGAAGACCACTAAAGTCTACATCTCTCAACTGACATCTAGTTGTCATATGATTTTTTGCAGCCCAGAGGTGGTAAGTCCTCCTTGCTGTGTTTATTCATTATATGAAATATTTATTTTGAAATGTAATTGATACATGCAGAGCTAATACACACAGAGACACATATAGACAAATTCATGTTTAGGTTTTGCCTCCAACAGCTCTCTCTGAGCCTGCAAGAGAAACAATAGCACATAACTTAGGAAAAATAACTCAAACTATCTATAAAAGGGAACTGTGTGATGCCCCTTTATTTCTCATTGGACATTCTATTTTCAAACACCTTGTTGCAAATGAAGACAGTTTGTGTAGTAATCAGCTCAAGGTCACCAGATTTTGTGTAACAGGAGTTAACTTGTACAAATAAGTTGAGGAATAAAAGTAACAACAAAAAGACACACATAAATGAACATTGGTTAAACTGAAGCTTTAAAAAGTTGGCTCAGGGGAGGCTTTCCATAAAATTAAGCAGAGAATTAATTTCACAACCACCAGCCCTGAGTGACAAGCTGCTTAATGTAATTGCAAGTAAAAATTAAGTTCTTTAAAACTGAAAAAAGCATTTAAAAAGTACTGCATTGTTAGTTTTAAAAGGAAAAATCAAATGGAAGATAAGATTAGGTTTGAAGTGTATTAAGGCATAATGAGACACAAATAGCTAAAAGTATTAAGGATAACAATAAGATTCTTAAAATATGCTGTATGACTAAAAACTCATGAGAACAGGCAGTTTCATATGTAAAAAGACAGTTACATAATTTTTAAAAAAAAAAACCTTAATATCTTAATTTGTCACCAAGTTTATAATTTTCTAGCACACATTGAACATTAAGGATGTAGTTAAGTTATACCAAAATCAACATACCAAACCTAATCTAACTTATTTAGCAATCATAATAGCCCTCACAAGACAATCTGGCGGATTGACATTTTTACGTTGGTGCTGACAAATTTTATATATATATATTTTTTCTGAGTTCTTTCCATCATTGGCACAGAATTATAAAGTTCAAAAGGAAAATTTGGATTTATATCACTGATCAACCATGACACTTGTAAGTCCTGTTCCCAGACAGCTGTAGTCTGTCATTATGCAAGTCAAATGTTCATATCAATAATTCTGGACCACATCACACACACCTTTAACTAGGTCAAATGCTGTCACTTTGGAATTAGAGTCCTCAGCCACTTTTTCTAGAAAGTAATATTTCGTGAACCTTCAAATAATTATTATTAGCAGTAGTAATAATCTGCAGTTAGGTTCACAGTCTAAGAGTGGTGAAAACGTAATCATTCAAGTCCTGAGCAAGGACATAGGAATTATTAAAATAGGTACTTCCAAGCAAGGTGGTATTGTAGTAATAGTTGTTTTGTAAAATTAGGGTGTTCAGGTCCAGTAAATTCAAAATTTCCAAAGAAGGAGTCCTTTAGATATGCCCCAAAGATTCTAAGTCATGATTGGTATAAGGGCAGGCTTCTTTTTCCCTAAGCATTTAACTTAAAAGTGCAATCCCCTGTGTTTCATATTTTTTTCCAGTTGCTTTTCCTCTAAGGTAGCAGTAACATCCATTGTCACAAATCAGCATCTCTTTTTTTCAATAACTGTTTATCGGGCATGTTATGAAAAACATGTCTGTCTGTTTGAATTTTAAAGTCCCATAAGATCTTACCCCAATCATTTTCCAAAACCTATTCAACTTGATGTTCCTGGTAGTTTTTGCTAGATTTAAATCCAAACCCTTGTAGAATTTCCAATGAATAATTTTGGCAACTCAATCATGACACTGTTTATACTAGTCAGTTTGCAAAATTTTAGTAGCACCACTGATCAAATGGTCATTGCTTCATCCTTTTCTCTACAAAGACAGCATTTGCTGTTGTTACATACTGGTCACTTTCATGAAATTAAGAGGGCAAAGTTGGCTAGAGATGCTTCAATGAGATAGGCATGATAGACATTTAATAATACTGTATATAAATAGATATCTTGTTCTTGGCTGCTAAAATAAATTCTTCAGTTTCTTTAACCTTCCCTAACCAGCTCCATGTGGGTTTTCCCTTCTATATCTTTCCAACTGACTGTGCATGGTTCTTATTCTTCCAATTTACAAATCACTTTTTAAAATTCTTCATAGCCAATTTGTCAATCAACAACTAATTTTTATTTACCCTCAATTTTTTTCACCACCTTTTTTGCTCTAAAGGAAGGAAATCATAAAGTTTCAGATACATATAAATTTGATTTGCCATTATGTTTGTAAATAGCTCTTACAAACCTCTTGTTTGCCATTCAGAGAAGGGACAAAGGAAGAGACAATTGCATTCCATTCTACTATCTCATAGACAGATTTGATTATCACCCAGCACTGTAATTTTGCAGTACCATCTCTTATTGTTTGGGATCACATTTTTTAAAAAATCATTTTAAGGTGAATCACATCTTTTGAAAGATGCCTTGAGCAGCAACAAACTGAGATCAGCTTTTTTGAATTTTAAAAAAATTAAAATTATGGGTTCAGAAACAATAACTTGTATCTGGAAAAGAAACTTCCAAGATTGTTATGCAGAATTAGTACAATGTTTTGTGCCTAACTAGCATATGTGTAATAATAAAAATTAATGCAGTTGTGCTATTCTTCTTGAGCAGCAGAATTCTTAAGGCATGGAGATCATATAGTTGGGAAACTTTTTCCAATATACCAAGGAAATTGTTTTAAAATATACTAGAGAATTACTGCTGGAAAGAAAACTAAATTTTTGCTAAAGATGTATCTTCTGAAATGTCATAGATCTTCTGAGCATATGGTAAAGAGCATAGACAAGGGGCTTGGTGTAATGGTGTTTTTTTCTGGAAGATTATTTAACATCAGGATTTCTCTTCTTCCAGGCAAATACAGTATTTATACCTCTCTCAATGTATCTTAATATCAAAACAACCTCTTGGGGGAAAAACTAAGCTTAATTTATGTTGGGTCTTCATTACAACAAAATCTCAAACAATTTCTCAAGAAAAAAATTAGCTGTGAGCAAACAATTATTTTGTCAACCTCAGATTGATTGGCATTTAGGAATAATATTGCCAATCTACCTGTTAGAAATTGTTGGAAGGATAGCTGAAATAAAGTGAAATATATTATTCTGTTTCTGTTACTTAATCTTGCAGTTGTTCCCTGATTATGCAAAGACCTTTCCTTTTCCTAACACTCCTTATAGTCTTAAATTTCAGGTACTGCAGCTCTTTGCATTCTACCTTTTGCTTCTGAGCATGCAAGAGTGCTACATAACACTAGTTTGCAAGGCCTCAAACCTGCTTGTGCGATCGTGGAAAAAGATACCACTGTTTTAAGGTGTTGCAGAAAAGTGCAACATCCACTTTCCCATATGCTCCGGAGCATATTTGGAGATCAAATATAGAACAATGCAAATATATTTAGGAAGTGTAATTAATAAGCTAAACAAGTTTTACTTTCCAAATACTGAATAGCTACCTAGAATAGATTTCCAGCTGGGAATAATATAGATGAGAACTATGGAAGAGTCTTATGCCAAAAATATCTTCTACATTTGCTGGGCATTAACTTGGACAAAATCACACTTTACTACATGAATTTTATTAGGAGATTGTAAGCCTAAAAGTGTAGTTGCAACTGTAGGAGAAACTGAATCCAAGGAGGAAAAAGAGATCCGAAAAGAACAAGATGATAAGCTGAGTATCAACCTTTTTAGGGTAGGGGAATGGTTAGGATTTTGAACCAGGATTGATGATATCCACACTCAAGGTACTACATTTGCATGAAGTTCAATGGATGACTAAGAATCAGTCATAATCTCCCAATCTGAGAAATTTTACATGGTTGCTGTGAGGATAAAATTAAGGAAAACCTAGTTCTCTGCCTTTATCTCTTACAGAATATCTGGGTGATAATTTCAATTCATCAATTAATTCAAAGTAGAGACAATAACACCAACACAGACCAGCAGATTCAGTTTGCCACAAAGAATACTTTATCTCAGAGGGTGAGAAATTATACTTTTGGAGAATTAGAAATCTATTCTATTATTCAGAATATAGCAAAAGTTTACAGCGGCACATTCCAAAATAGAAATCTTTTTTTCTGATTTGTTTCCCCTCTTCCTTTGTAAGGTAGTTATGCAACTTATATAGCAGCTGTTGTATAGTAAAAGTTAGTCCTCGCTGTTACGAATGACAGCTCGGCAGCAGCCAGGCGCGTCTTAGCCAATCAGACGCGCCTGTCAGTTGCCGGGCTGTCAGGCGCGCGAGTCTGAGGAACTATAAAAGGCAGACTCGTTCAAACTGTCAGTTGTTCAGCACCAGAGCAAACGAACACTCCAGTCCAGCTGGAGCTGCTTCACTGCCTCTCTCTACACAGATCATCCTTCTGTTGCTACATTGTTAAACCAGCACCCTGCCTGGTTGTTTTCTGTTACTGTTACAAGTTGTGTTAAAATAAATTGGTTACAGAGTTACCAGACACGAGCCTCTGTCTCATTCCTGAAGATATAATACTGGCGACGAGGATGGGATTGATATGCGATTCCCGCAGAGCCTAACAACATCAGCCAACGTGAACGCAGTGAACGCAGGAAAAAAAATTTCTTTCCTACATTGAGGACCTGTCAGAGCTGCAACAGCAGTTGCCTCGCCTCAGGTTTCGCCTCCGATCACGCCAACCTGAGCAGATCCACAGGTGTGGCCTCCATCAGTCACAGGGACGGGCCACTACGCTTAACCTCGACTGGAGCCGCCGCCGCTACTCAGGGACGAGCTATGGACCGTGATGGCTAAACTGCGCCAGCTGTGCCTGCCTGCCTGCCACCAGCTGTTCCTACGGCATGCCTGCCACCAGCTGTTCCTACGGCACTCCAACCACCTCGTTCCAACCGCTGCGTTCAACAACAGCCTCGTTCTCCAAGCTGCCATCTAGCACCACCAGCTACGCTCTCTCAGCCTGTCTAAAGCCTCTCCAACACTAGCACAATCACAACATACACCAGACTGTCCTCTACACCATGAGCACGTCCGCTCCTATGCAACACTGCCACCGCTTGCTTCTCGAACCAACGAGAGCCTTCTTAAAACCAACGAGAGCCTTCCTACAACACAACGAGAGCCTCCCTGCTGCAAAGATTCCAAAGGACCTGTTTTTTTTTCCTGGTTCTAAAATTTAGCTGGGCATGCGCAGAACTGGGGGGAAGGAGAGAGATTGAATATGCAAATACCAGCTGCGACGTGATTGGCTGGTCATTTGGTCTTTAGAACTGGGGGGAAGGAGTGTTGCATATTCAATATGCAAATACCAGCTGCGACCTGATTGGTTGGTCGTTTTGACAGTTGGTCTGAGTGCTAGTATAAATACCCTGACAGTTGCAGGGAACGTTTGAATCGCTGTCATCTCTGTCTTAATAAAGGTCTGTCTTGCATTCATGGCTCCTGCGTGTCTTTCCCTCACAACCCACAAGTTACAATACTATTCCTGAAGATATAATAGCAGCAACACTATATAAAGCCAGCTGCTGCCCAAGGCACCAGGTCAGCCAAAAGGCCGGGGGAATGAAGAGGAAAGTGAGATAAAGCAGTTGTAAACATGCTGTCTGTCCTCAAAGCAACCACTCCATCCATTGAAATCAAAGGAGGCACTCAGCTGGCTGCTTGAAGCAATTGCTGACACTTCCCAGTTTAGAGGTTCGGAATGAGGGACGCGACCACAGGGTGAACAGCTAACAGGATTTATTCCAAGCTAAGTATAACAGCGATTCAGTTCATAACCAGCCCGCCAAAACCTTATATACTCGGGCTTCAACCAATCAGAAACAAGCATTCAGCCGGCAACAGCCTCCCTCGCGTCCTAACCAATCCGGACGGAGGAGGCTGTTGCTGGCCAGCACAAAGGTGCTGAAATACAAGAACAGCGAGGCCATTTACATGGCTTATACATATTAATGAGGCTATGAATATTCAATACCCCTTCCCCCCAGTTCCGCGCATGCTCCGCGGGTGGAGCATGCGTAGTCCTGTAAGTAGGCGGGGCGGTGCCGGACCCGCCCTGATCTGCGCAGTTCTCCACTAGTCGTCGGCGGAGGAGGACCTCCTTGTGGTAGCTCCTCCCGGAAGGGGGTGTAGCTCCAAGGCACGCCTTCTTGGGACGGCCCAGAAGGAGGGCTCAACTGTACTGGTGAGTAGGGGCGAGGTGGCGTGTCAACTGTGCTGGTGTCGTGTTTGGAAGGCGTGTCGGGAGGGAGGACCCTTGGCCTCGGTGGGGACTGTTCTGCGGCGGCTTGAGATGATTGTGGACGTTCCCAGCAGGGGGCACTCGGGCAGGTTGGGCCTGGTGTGGCGAAGGCCCGCGGCGTGTTTCCTCCGGATTGAGTTCTCGGTTGTGGACAGGAGAGGCCTGGAGTGGCGAAGGCCTCAAGCTGGGTGCCCGGGCAGGCGGTGCCGGCATCGGTTGGGTCCGGGCCGCCGGCTGGCGGTGGGAGGCGTCTCCTCAACTGATCCAGGTGACGCCTCCATTGGGATCCGTCAGCCAGTCCGATTCTAAAAGAACACTGGCCTGTCAGGGCAGTCACAGTGGCTGGCACCCATCTAGAAGGCCCCGAAAATGCCCGGGCCCACACCGCGTCCCCTACTTTAAATGAACGGGAAGGGATAACCCCCAGGTTGCTCGGCTGATCCCCTGAATACAACGGATGTAGCCGGTCCAGGGGAGTCCGTAGGCGCCTGCCCATCAAGAGCTCCGAGGGGCTTCGGTTGGTCGTTGGGCAGGGAGTGGAATGTTGGCTTAGCAGGTAAGCCGCCACTTTCTCCTGCCAGTCGCCCCGGTCCATGCGGCCCAGTGCCTCTTTTGCTGAGCGGACCGCCCGCTTCGCCCGGCCATTGCTGGCCGGGTGGTACGGGGCTATGGGCGCATGTCGAATCCCTTGCATGGCCAGAAACTCCTGGAACGTGGTGGACATAAATTGGGGCCCGTTATCAGAAACAATCAGGTCCGGCAACCCATGGGTCGCGAACAGCCTTCTCAAGGCCCGGACCGTACTCTCAGCTGTGGTGGAGCCCATCAGGATCAGCTCCACCCAGCGGGAGTAAGCATCCACCACTACCAAGAAATTCTGGCCGTGAAAGGGACCGGCAAAATCTAGGTGGAGGCGTGACCATGGGCCTCTCGGAGCCTCCCACTCACGAGCCGGCCCAGCTGGGGGATTAGGCCTAGACTGTTGACAGGGGTTGCAGCGGCCAACATAGGCCGCTATCTCTGAGTCCAGTAAGGGCCACCAAACATAGCTACGGGCTAATGCCTTCATTCGTGCTATGCCCGGATGATCCTTATGGAGCAGGGACAGGACTTGTGGTCGCAGCGCGGTGGGGATCACCACTCGATCCCCCCAAATGAGGCACCCCCGTGGAGGGAGAGCTCCGCCTGCCGGATTTTAAAGGGCTTGAAGCCCTCTGCCACTTTGTCCACTGGCCATCCCCTCGAGACCCAGGAAGCGACCTGGGAGAGGATCGGATCGGCCTTGGTACAGGCCGCGACATCCGCGGCCGAAATTGGGAGACCGGAAGACGCGATGGACAGGACTGAGAGACAGGGCACTAGGGCGGTGTTGGTCTCCGGTAACGGGCAGCGGCTTAAGGCATCGGCATGCCCCAGCTGCTTGCCTGGATGGTACTGCAGCGTATAAGAATACGCTGCAAGGAACTCCGTCCATCTAGTCATTCTGGGGGAGAGGATGGGGGGGGTCGGCTTGTCACCTGCCAAAAGCCCAAGGAGTGGCTTGTGGTCAGTGACAAGGGTGAAAGGCCGACCGTAGAGGTAGTCATGGAACCTCTTAATCCCGGACACTGCAGCCAGAGCCTCCTTGTCTATCTGGCTGTAATTGCGCTCCGCCGAGGAGAGTGTCCGGGAGTAATAGGCCACAGGGGCCTCTAAGCCATTTGGGAGGACATGGCTTAGGACGGCCCCGACTCCATAGGGGGAGGCGTCACAAGCTAACGTCAGAGGCATCCTGTCATTGTACTGGACTAGGACTGCCGCTGACGTCAGAGCTTCTTTGACAGCCGCGAACGCATGCGCTTCGCGGCTCCCCCAGCGCCAGGCCGCAGATCGGTCGAGCAACCGATGCAGCGGCTCGGCTAGTGACGCCTTGTGCGGTATAAAAGGGGCGTAAAAGTTCAGAAGCCCTAGGAACGCCTGTAGCTCCGCCTTGGAGGTGGGAGCAGGGGCGTTCCTAATGGCAGCTACCTTAGACGGTGTAGGGTGGATGCCTTGGGCGTCAATCATGAAGCCCAAGAATTCCACTCTAGGAACAGCAAATGAACATTTGCTGCGTTTCAGTTTTAAACCCGCGCCCCTGAAACGACTGAGGACCTTCCGCAGTACTTCGATGAGTTCTGAGCGGCTGGAAGCAGCGATCAGGACGTCATCGAAATACGGAACCACGCCCGGCAGCCCATGGAGCAGCCGCTCCATCAGGCTTTGGAAGATCCCCGGGGCCACGGAAACGCCGAATTGCAGGCGGCGACAACGGAAAGCCCCACGATGGGTGACGATGGTTTGGGCAGCCGCCGCATCGTCATCCACCGGGAGCTGTTGATAGGCCTGCGCCATATCCAGTTTGGCGAATGTGCAACCCTGCCCCAGGGAATGGAGCAGGTGTTGCACTACAGGGACTGGATAGGGGTTTGCCTGAAGGGCCAAGTTGATCGTCGCCTTGTAGTCGGCGCAGATCCTCACCGACCCGTCTGGTTTAATTGGGAGGACGATGGGGGTCTCCCAAGGGGAATGATCAACGGGCTCGATGACTCCCTGCGCCAACAACTTATCCAGTTCGGCGTCAACCTTGGCCCTTAAGGCAAAAGGCACCCTACGGGCTTTCAGCCTAATGGGAGCAACCTGAGGGTCTAAACTTAAAGATATGGGGGTCCCTTTGTAACGGCCTAACTGGCCGTCAAAAACGTCCGAAAATTCCCTTAAGGTGTCCTCGAGAGTGCTAGGAACCACCCGGTGGACCCCCCCAATTGATAATCCCAGGGCAGGAAACCAATCCAGGCCCAGAAGGGCCGGCAAGTCATCCCTGACTATAAGGATGGGTAGCTTTCCCCGGAATTGGCCATAACATACAGAGATAGGGAAGGATCCCAGCGTAGGAATCACCCTCCCTTGGTAATCCCTTAGGGAAACCTCAGATTGCCTTAGGCATTTCTGGGGCACTTTAGGGCACAGTTTGGCGAAGAGAGACCAGGGCAGGAGGGACCGAGAAGAGCCAGAGTCCACCTCCATCCGGCACGGCTGACCTTCCAGCTGGACGGAGGTCGAGACCTTCCGGGCCCCTGCAACGGCTTGGCTCGCCGTACTGTCAAAAGTAGATGGTTGACTGGTGGACTGGTAGCAATCTTCCGACCTCTTCGGTGGCCGCTGCTGCTGGCGGCGCGGTTGTGCCTGGGAACGGCCGGGAGATTGAAGGAACGAGGGTGCCGGCAATAATGCCCTGCAGACCTTAGCCAGGTGGCCTTCGCCCTTGCAACGATTACAGATGGCATTCAAAAATGGGCAAGCCTGGCGTTTATGACGGCCTCCGCAACCCCGGCAGGGCACTGCGGACGCCTGTTGGGCTGCAGGTTGCGGTTTCGGCTTCCTTTTAGGCACAGTCCTCATCTGGGCCACCACTTCTTCCTCTGGATCCTCATAAGCCAGGTCGTCCTCGACCATGTGGGCTTGCGGCGATGCGTCAGGCGGTGCTCGCTCTGGTGTGGCAATCTGTAACCGCTCAATGTCGGCCGTGGATTGCTCAGATAGTTCAGCGGCTCGGGCAGTTTCCACGGCCTGGAGGAGTGTAATTCGGTGATTTCGGAACATGCGGCTCCGCAGGTTGACATCGCGGACCCCGCACACAAACTGTTCCACCAAATTTTCCTCAAGGTTGGAGAACTCGCACTGGGCAGCCACCATCCGCAGAGCCTCCAAAAATTGACTGATGGATTCATTCTGTTTTTGGACTCGCCTGCGGAAGGCAAAACGGCGAGCGATGACTGAAGGGGTGGGTGCATAGTGATTCTTCAATCTGGCCATGAGTTCGTCCCACCCAAGTTTGTATGCTGGCCGTGGGGCTGCCAAAGCTCTTGCTGAGGCGAACATAGATGGCTCGCAGCATGAGAGGAAAAAGCTGCATTTTTCCTCTTCGGTTTGAGCCTGATTTTTGGAAGCGATCAGGTAACACTCAAACCTCTCCATAAACCCTTCCCAAGATTCTCCGGCCGAACCAAAGGGGGCAAAAGGAGGTAGAGCAGATGTCATCCTGACAGTTGTGAAGGGAGAGATACTGAGGGCCACAAAAAAAAATTTTTCCCTCTTCAGGCAGCGTTCGTTGCCGGTCTGGAAGGCGGCAGCTAACTGTCTGTCTCTCTCTTTCCACCCTAGCGTCGCGGAATCGCTGATCCCATCCTCGTCGCCAGTTTAGAGGTTCGGAATGAGGGACGCGACCACAGGGTGAACAGCTAACAGGATTTATTCCAAGCTAAGTATAACAGCGATTCAGTTCATAACCAGCCCGCCAAAACCTTATATACTCGGGCTTCCACCAATCAGAAACAAGCATTCAGCTGGCAACAGCCTCCCTCGCGTCCTAACCAATCCGGACGGAGGAGGCTGTTGCTGGCCAGCACAAAGGTGCTGAAATACAAGAACAGCGAGGCCATTTACATGGCTTATACATATTAATGAGGCTATGAATATTCAATACCCAGGTTTTTGAGACAGTAATAAAAACAGAGAAAACTACAGCAGCTGCTCAGAATGGCTTACATTACTTCCATGAACTGATTTCTGTATCACATTCAGCAAACTGCCAGCATCAAAGTAGTTACTTTGTGTATATAATACTCTGATGTTGGTGTCTGCCTTTTGCACCAATTTCTTGATGCATATATGAAGAATAAAAATGCTGGAAGGTTACTTCTACTAAATGCAGGAAACAGAATAAGAAAAGAAAGCTTGCTGGAATAGAATTATTTCTCCCCACTCCCCAAGATATCTCTATAACTTTAAATCAAATAACAAAAGAGATGAAATTTATCTGTCATCATGTTTATAAGAGAATCCACACATTTTCTTTTTATTTATATATTTTATGTTGTTAGTTGCAAAGTCGTGCCCTAACCATCATGACTCCATAGACAACGTTCTCCAGACCTTCCTGCCCTCTACCATTCTCTGGAGTCCACTTAAGCTCATGCCAATGGTGGGTTTCAAAAAATTTTAGAACCTCTTATGTAGGTGTGGCCTGCTTTGTCGGAGTGGCTTGCTGGCCAGGTGACTGGGTAGGAGTGGCTTGCCAGCCATGTGACCAAGTGGGAGTGGCTTGCCAGCCATGTGACTGGGTGGGAGTGGTCAACTTGTAAAATGTGGTGAAACTCACTCAACAACACTCTTGCTTAGCAACCAAAATGTTGGCTCAGAAACTCTGGCATTTGAAGCACGCAGGTCTTAAAGCTGTCAAGTTACAAGACCCTTGCACCCCTAACCCTTTAGAAAAAAACCCAGAGGTGTTCCAACTTGACAGCTGTAAGACTTGTGAACTTCAACTCCCAGAATTCCTCCTCCAGTCATGTTGGCTCAGGAACTCTGGCATTGAAGCACGCAAGTCTTAAAGCTGTCAAGTTACAAGATTCTTGCACCCCTAACCCTTTAGAAAAAAAAACTCCAGGGGTGTTCAAACTTGATAGCTTTAAGACTTGTGGACTTCAGCTCCCAGAATTCCTCCTCTCACTCTTCATCTTGATGATGTGCAGACGGGTGGGGGGGAGGGAGCTGGAACCGGTTCTAAACGGCACTGTAGATTTGTGGAACCTCTTTTATAGAAGAGGTTAGAACTGGCAGGAACCCACCCCGGCTCACGCCTACTGTTTCAGTGACTCTATCCTGCCACCACATTCTCTGCCGTCCCCTTCTTCTTTTTCCCTCAATATTTCCCAGTATTAGGTTCTTCTCCAGTGAGTCCTTCCTTCTCATTAGGTAGCCAGTGTATTTGAGTTTCATCTTCCGGATCTGGCCTTCTAAAGAGCAGTCAGGGTTGATCTCCTCTAGGGCTGACTGGTTTCATTGTCTTGCAGTCCAAGGGACTCACAGGAGTCTTCGCCAGCATATATATATAATAAAAACTAAAACTAAAATAACTAAACAAATAAGTTTGGGAAATACAAATATTACAGTATTTCTGTATAATGCAGAGAATTATCTGAAGTAGATTTTTTAAACAGTGGTTGATGTTTAATTTTTAAAATAATATCACATTTAGACCACTGATATCATTTGTTAATATACCTGCACTGAGTGTGAGGAAGGTACTCTGGCATATCAAAACCAAAATTTCCTTTAATAGTTATTATAATAACTATATCTCAACTTCCAATTTGTAGACAGAAAATCAGATTTGAAATGTTCCAAATCAGGACATTTATAGTTAATACATGTATTAACTGGACAAATTAAAAAAATACTGAATAAAGCAGGCCAACTGGAATATTGTTTCCAGACAACACAAGAATAATATTTTCCTCAATTCTTTTCATTTCTTTCTCAGCTGTGTCACTCAGATATCAAAAACAAACAAAAACATGCATAACCTAGAAGTCCACCTAGCCAACATCATAGCTCTCCAATAGATGAAACTATACTGTAATTTAGGAAGGAAGCCACAGAATAAACTTGCACTAATATTGTTTGGATCATAGAACAAAGTCTAGACTAATTCAGCCTATTTTAACTGTAGTGGTGTAACCGCTTCTATAGGAATGTTGATGCATTTGTAAAATATTTCCTGTCACAATCGAGTAGAAACTGGTGACTTAACATAGCTCTGAAAGTATGCTGTATCTCCCATGATCTTAGCTGCCTATGATTTGTCCTGGAGCAGAAAAGATAAACTCTTTTCCTGCCAAGTCATAGGGGATTAGCTACAGCAGTGATGATGACAGCAGAATATGTGTGAGGGTAAGAGTTACAATAGATATTCCCTCTGTATCATGACAGGGAATATTCAGATGTAGAGGCCTTCATTTGAAGGAACGGCTGTGAAAACCATGTCAGAATTTAGATGCTATAGTAGAGCAAATCCAGGGTCACATCTGCTTAAACATCCTAGTGCACTTACGAGAAACTATTAATGCTTAACTATCATTGCCTAACAACAATACTTTCTATACCTAGGCAGATTTACACTAAAATCGGTGCTCATCAAGCAGGGATAAATTCCATGTGGCACAGAATTTAATTTTATTTAACTTTCACATTTATATGGCTACCCATCTTACATCTTACAAAAAGCAACTCTGGGCAATGCAGACCAATCAGTAAAACAACAAATGTATAGAAACCAATTGTATAAAATATTAAAACTTAAAATAAAAAACCACATATATATCTCCAAATGTTTTGATTCTATCTATCTATCTATCTATCTATCTATCTATCTATCTATCTATCTATCTAATAATTTGATCATAGATAGATAGATAGATAGATAGATAGATAGATAGATAGATAGATAGATAGATAGATGCAATGAAGAAAGAAACAGATATACAGAGATAGAAACAGAGGGAGAATCAAATTATTTGATTAAAAATACAGCTTAATTATGTGACTATTAAAGAACTAACAATGTTTTGTCCATTCAGGCCACCTCAAGTCAGTTATTTTAGACAACTTTCTCATCCCTTCTGGTTCACAACAATTTACGCAGATTATGTATGGTAATATATAATTGAGCCTTTCCAACTTTGTATTTCTAAAATAGTAACCAACATGCATCTGGAAATTCAGTTCCAGCATCTCTCAAGAGCTCAAGGCTGGCTAAGTCTAATTTAAAAAATATCTTTTTCCAGATCATTTGCATTTCTTGATCAAAACTGTTAGCAAAATCCATTGTTCTGCCTCTGTGAATTGAGTCTCAAATACCTTTTTGATACAGATAATTGCTTTCTACCACTTTTAATATTACCTTTTCTGAAGACACACCTTATTCTCAAAGCATGTTTGCGGCTTAGAAACATTTATTAGCCATGAGCTGCTGGTGATTTCATTCTAAATCTAAAATTGTCATTCTTTGTTATGACAGAACAATCTTGTTTAGAACACAATTCGAAATAGAAATATGCATTGTATAAATATTTGCATATATTTAGTCTTTGGTTTCAAGAATATGGTTTGCCTCTTTTTATAATTCTTATAAAATTTTACCAGACACCAGAAGAAAACAGTTCTTTGGGTTGCTACAACCTGAAGGATACTGGTGGCAATCATCTATTATCTTCAAAGAAAATTGTGGGGAGAAGTTGGCCCCATCATTTTGTAGATATATCTGAATGGAGGAGGCTATGAACACAAAAAACACTTCGATACAGTTCGATAAATAGAGTCCATTTATCTGAATCAATGTGCCAGTTGCCAACTATTACAATCAGAGTTATTCAAGGCTGATTCCTAATGTTATCAGTACAGCCAGATCAACTACTATGATACTAAAACAAAACAGAAGCTGTTAATCTCAACAACCAAGGCACTTCCTATTTACTTTCATAAATGTTAAGCTGAGTAAAGCCTGAAGTAGTAGCTTTACATCACTTATGACAAAGAGAAGAAAAACAATATAACTACAGGATGAGAAAAAGTTTACCCAACCCTTTCATCAATCAGAAACAATATATATTATAATTACGGGTTGAGGAAAAATTTACCCAGCCCTTTCATCAATCTCTCTCTAACAAGATTCAAATAGTGCTATTTGATTAGTTTCTTTTTAAAAGGATATTGAATTAAGTCTGTTAGCTACGTTTTTTCTTATAAAGAGGGTATTACTATATCTGATTGACTGGAATGTCGTGTAATTAAACCAACTGTATTAATTTAAAGTATGCATATATGGAGTATTTCTTTTTGTGAATTGAACAGCAATAGAGGAACTGAATAAAGAGAAGAATAAATCTGGTTAGGACATTAGATGAACTTATTTATTCATTTCATGCTCCATAGAAAACTACACAGCTAGATCAGCCATCTCCAGGTGATATTAGATCCAGATGAGTTTGAATATTCCACATATGCAACATTTTCTTTCAGATTAGCTGGCCTGGGTTCTGTTTGTTGTTAACTTAATTTTTTTAGGTGCTTTCATAAATCTAACCATTAGTTTCTCTTGTAAAGGTAAAAAAAATGCCTACTTTCATTTCCTGTGGTTCCCCGGAGTTTCCCCAAAGTGGTAGATATGACCATCGAAGAAAACAATAAATATCTGGGGGTCAATAGGTGATGGATAAATAATGGAAGGCTGATTGGTATCAATTCATCTCTGGGGTCTCTGTAGAGCTCCATGCAAGTCCCTAATTCTGAAGGTGAGATGGTGTTGCCCAGGATTGGATAGTCAGCCACCAATGAGAGCAGCCTCTATCAGCTGTGTGTTGTTGTTGGACTTACTTTTATTATTATGGTTGGTCACATAGTCAGTCAGATGGATTTGGCATTTTTATCCATTTATCAAGTCCTCCCCAAGGAACTGGGATAGACAGATGTTGCTTGATGGTATTAAAGGTATCATCTACTGTTACAATTCTTATACATAATAATGTTAGCTATTATATAGTTAGTTCTGTTTATTTAATTATATTGTTGAGAAGAACATGAACACTCATGTCTAATCTCAGCATGAATTTACCCAGAAAACATCATTAGTGCCTTGGCTTTGCCTTTGTCTCATTCCCAACTCACAAGTGAGATAGGCTTAAGTTATATTAAGATGTATTAATGTTGTATTTTCCCCCTTAAGTTAGCCAATAATAGCCGCAGTATTTGAAATGTAGAATCACAGATGTGTATACTAACAGTTGTAGGCTGATACTGGCTTGATTGTCCCTCTCTACTACACCTGTAGAGTTGTAATTATTTTTGTCAGAGAGTTTCCCTTTTCTTGGCATCACATTCTAATCATATGTATATGGTTAACTCAAAGCAAGAATGACAGTATTGCTTTATACCATGCTGGTGAGACCATACTGCATCTAATTCTAGTCATCATAATACAAAAAAGATATTGAGCCCTTGGAAAGTGTGCAAAGAAGAGCAACCAAAATGCAAGGAGTCTGGAAGTTAAGTTATATGATAAAAAAATTGAGGAAGTGAGGTACATCTACCCTATTGAAGAGAAGGATTAGGGAGGCTATGACAGCCATCTTCTAGTATTTTAGGGGCTGTCACAAAGTAGAAGAAATTGACTCATTTTCTAGGGCACCAGAGGGCAGGACAAAGAAGTGATAGGTGGAAGCTTGTTAAAGAGAGCTCCAACCTAGAAATAAGAGTGGGGAAATCTGACAGTGAGAGTAATTAATCAATGGAACAGCTTGCCTCCTGGAGCAGTTGGTTCTCCATCAATGAGGTTTTCAAAAATAGACTGGACAACCATTTGACTGGGATGGTATAGGAGTCCTGCCTTGAGTAGCGGGTTGGGACTAGAAGACCTCCAAAGTCCCTTTCAACCCTATGACTTTATGATTCCACCTATATAAAGGTTGCCATTTTACATCATCTACAGCAGGGGTGTCAAACTCGCAGCCCGTGGGCCAGATGCATCACGTGCTGGCTCCGCCCCTATCCAGTTTAGCGAAAGGGGAAAGTCCCAATACGTTATGTGATGCTGCCATGACTCTGCAAGTTTGACCCCCCTGATCTACAGAATAGATTTAAGTGACGGCCTCTGAGAAATTTGCACATTTTTAGAATGTTCAACTAATATTACTATAAATGAAATAACAAAATGTAAAGATGAAATGACAGAATCAGCTCCTTCCCCATTCCTTCTCAAATAAAACATGAGAATCAGGATTTGTTACTCATACACTGTATAAAGAAAAAATCCCAAATAAAAGTGCTACTTGTGCCTCTTCCTCTTTTGGTACTCTGGACAGTTTTCAAAATTGTATTCAATATTAATGTATGAGAGACTGGGATATAAAGGGAGGGGCCCAGGAGGCAACCAGATGATGGGCAAGCAGTTTTTGGCAGTCAGACTGCTGCAGTGTTATAATTGTCAGATATTTTCCCATCAGCTGGTGATGTGCTAAAGATTCAGAGGAACAAAAGCCAGAAGGATCAAACAATAGCTTTGCTTATCATGCAGTGTGCATGCATAATTGAGAAACAATCTCAATCATACAATAATGACTCAGGGAAAAAGAACAAACCACAAACCAGGCATGTAATGGGAGCAGAAAATTTCACACCAGTATAATTTCCTGACAATCCGAGGATGAGTGGATAATACTTTAATTCAATAGTGAAGCTTCTAATGAGAAAATGAAGGCAGATTCTATTATTTCCATGTAGACATATAAGAAAGGCAGAAATAGATACTTTGAATAAAATAAATTTTCTGTATTCAAAATAATTTGGATGAATGAACATACTCCATTCATTGCCATTTATTGATCAAGCAATTCAATAGCACATATTTGAATGTCTCTGAATTCTGCAGCATACAGTTCTGAAACTTTATACCATGTTAGAGCAAATGGCATCAGACATCATAATAAGTCTGTGCATGGCTTATATTTATCGTGTTCTCCTTTGGCCAGTTGGGAGGAGGGAATTAAATATTTTCACACTCACTTTAACCTTTACACATATGTCTTAACCTTACATTGTGAACAATCCTAATTATAGCTTGCTGCAATATCAGCTTCCTAAACTATAGCTTCAGTTTGTTTTTGTTTCAAGTCACTATTGTTGAGAATAACCATGATTTGTCTGGTTCAGATAACATGAGATGCTGGAATTCAACGAGAACAGCAGCACGTCCCTAATTTTTGATTGCATTAGGTAAGAGAAAGAAGCAAGTAAATAATGCTCACCTCAGTTTAGCAATAATATTACTGTGACCTCTGAATAAGTCAACCTGTCCTAGAAGAAAGACATATAAATGAAAGTAAACTCTGTTTTACTTTGCTGTTATTTAAGTTACTATCCTGCAGAAGTCCAACCACAAGACTTCAGAATAATCGTGATTAGGACTGCCTTGTGAGATTTAGAAATAAAATGTGAAGTAAAACAAGAAAAGGTTTGTATACTTTTTATATTATACTAGCTGATAAGCCAGCATTGCCCGGGTATTTATTTGTAGGGGGAAAATGTCCAGACAAAACATAATTTCTACAGTTGTATTTTCCCCTTTACCAGAGGGAGCCTCTAAAGTCATTACCATAACAACTCCACTGTGCTGAACAGTAGAAGCCATTTTATGGCAGTACAGTAAAAGCCATTTTACGCCACAACAGGCTGTATGGCCAAGAGGCGTTAGTGGTGCCTTACCCCCACAGTATTTTTCTCCAGAAAGTAAGTCTTCTCTGTACTAAGTTTGGTTGAAATTCCTCAAGGTGTACACACGGAAAGAGAGAGGAGGGAGAGAGAAAGAGAGAAAGAGAGAGAGAGAGAGAGATCTTCTTAGATATAAACCAATAAAAAACATGCTAAAAAACTGGATACTAAAGAGGAACACGAAGGGATAGAGAGAGAGAAAGGTTGTTTTCTTTTTTTTTCATAATAGCTAACATACCATTGTTTAAACACAACTTCTAAATAGTTAAATAATTTAACTTCTATTTAATCAAATGGATTTGTGCTTTGACGAATATATCAACCACAGAGGCCTGTTTATTTGTTTATTACAACCATCACTCATTATGCTGAGAGAAAACATTGGCTAGAAACAGATGCGTATGATAAATCAGGATATATAACTCAGTTTACCAACCATAAAAGGCCTTTCACCCATGATCCAAAATTCTGTCCTCAGACTCTGATTCCTGGAACCACTTTCCATGAAAAGATTATTAAATTGGCTCAAATATTCATACCTGGCTCTATTCTTAATTCAACACCTTTTAAACTGGCAAATGAGATTTTGACCATGAAGAAACTTAAAAGTGGTCTTTGACATTACCACTTTAAATGCTTCTTTCCAGTGGCCTGAACTGTCTGTAATTTTCATAATACGGTGCTGAATATAATAAAGTCTGGATAACAAAAGGACTTCTGAAGATAAAGAATCTAATGTGCACATCCCTTTCCCATAAAGACTCACTGTATTTCCCCAACTTTGCTTACTACAGTCTCATTCTTTCTACTTTTTCAATCAGAATCTTGTTAAATATCTTCTCAAGACAATCATAACAAATGAAGCCTCCACAGTTTTTTGCATTCATTTTTGATACTTTCCCCTTTCTATAGCAGAGCAATAATGGTATTCTTCATACACTTACTCTACTCTGTGAATAAACTGCATGTATATGTTAACATATACAGTACCATACCATCTACCCTTCCAGTCTTACCATTTTTAACACACAACATGTATGAATTATTTTTTATGCATGCATTTATTCATATCACACCTTTATTATTTTCACAACTAACTCAAGGCAGCTGACATATGCAATATAACTTTCTCCTATTTTCCCCACAACAACAACAATCCTGTGAGGTGAGTTGGGCTGAGAGAGTGTGACTGGCCCAAGGTCAGCCAGCTGACTTTCATGTTTAAGGCAGGAGTAGAACTCACAATATTCCTCTTTCTAACCTGGTGCCTTAGAATTGCCCAACCTTTCCAGTTTTGTGGACTGGCATGGGAGGGAGAGGGGATGGTTCCACATGAGTGGTAGACAAATGTGCATCCATTATTTGCGCGAGTAAGGATGTGTGCACATCAGTGGTGAAATTCTCTTTTTTTTACTACCGGTTCTGTGGGCGTTGTTTGGTGGGCGTGGCAGGGCAAGGATAGTGCAAAATCTCCATTCCCACCCCACTCTGGGCAAATATCAGAGGTGGTATTTGCCGGTTCTCCAAACTACTCAAAATTTTCACTACCAGTACTCCAGAACCTGTCAAAACCTGCTGAATTTCATCCCTGGTACAGATGCTCACCCACCACTTCTGCAGCCTGGTTCTAAACAGCTCAAGGCCCAATAATAAGTTGCGGCCTGAGGGTTGGGGACCCCTGCCTTAACCACATTTTTTGGCAGGCTAATTTTTATAATATTTGTTTCAGTTGCAATCTTCCATATACAACTATAATTATAATTCCCACAAAGACTTCTCAAACATTCTTTTCAACATTTCCTCATTGCTATTTCAAATGTTTCATCACTTATTTTAATCCCATTGACACTGCTAACAACTTCTCATTTAAACCCTTTCACCAGTTCCAAAACTGGAAGCTTTCTATTTTCAACAAAATCATTATTTATGAGCTCTGTCTCTTTCAATCTTAACCTTGCCTTGCCTTCTTTGATCACATTCTTTGCAGATTGTTTTCCATATGCACAATAAAGTATCTTTGGTTCTCACTTTTTGCAGATTTTTCTTATGATTTTTTTTTAAACTATCATCCATAGTCCTTCATAGCAATAGCCACTAAGCATCTTTTTCTGCACTTTACATTAACATAACATATTTCTGTGATGCTTTGTTAAATATTTTTTCACTCCCTTTCATACTGCTTCCTTTTTCCTTATATTTATTTTCTATTTATTTTGTTGGGAACTATATCTATTTTTTTTCATACAAAACCTACGTATCTTTATAAGAAATCTTATCTTTGTCTTCCTATGCTTATTTTATTTTGACAGGATCTTAATTTCCATATTTTTTCCTTTCCTCCCAAGGTCTGCTCCTGATATTACGAAAACATGGACAGAACCTCTCATTATTCTTGCTTTCGCTACTTTTCTGCCTTTCATATGTTAACAATCAAATCAATCGTGCTTTTAGATTTATATTCATGCTATAGACATATATTTAAAACACATAGAATTTTGTCTATGCAAAAACACAACATTCAGTACCATTTGCATTCATTCCTGAATCATCAAATGCCCCGATTGTTTTATTTTCTGTATTCTTATCTCATTCCCACCCATCCATTCTTATTACCTATCAAAACAATATTTTTTCATGGATCACATGAAAATGTTGCATATTTCCCCCCAAGAAACCTTAACATCTTGTTCTTCCAGTGACACCATCCATTAATCTAAACATGCAACTTTTCATTTTTACCCACCATCAGCAAGATACAGCAATTCATACTTGTTGTCATAAAATTGTTTTTTTATGAGTGAAAATTGCATTTTGCATTCCTACTTGTATTTATCAATTATACTCCCAAGAGTATAAACAATCTTCATTCAGATCCATTCTGTCCCTCATTTTTCTTTTTCTCATTCCTTGATTCATGCTCTTTTACCATCTGCTCCTTGTATATTCCAAATCACAACCTTTCATATACTATGGTCATTACCGGATTTGCCTATAGATATTCATCTCCACCTACCACCTGGGATCATTTGAAGCTTTCACATCGTACGTCATGAATGGCTAGATCTAGCAAAGCTAACAATCTTAATTATACCTCTAGTATACTTTGTATAGGAGATGACAAGACTGAGCCCAAGGGAGGTGTCAAATGTGTCATAAGTCATGAGTCCGTGCATACCCGCAAGAGATCTAAGTCCAGCCCACATGAAATGCCTATCTTATCTCCTGCTCATTTCTCTTGACCACTAGTTTGTCAGATTCTTGTAGAAAGCTTAAATCTTTATAATCATTTTAACTGCCTGAATGGCCTATTTTTCCCAATGCTTGACATATTGCTAACTACCGTCTATTTTGGAGTATAAGATGCATCTTCTTCCCCATAAAAGTGGGTGAAACTTTAGGTGTGTCTTATAGACCGAATACAGGAGTTTTTGGCCTTCCGAACCCTCCGCACATCACGTTTTCACCCTCCCAGGCCCCCAGAAGCACTCTGCAGGCCAAAAATGGACCCGTTTTTGCCAAAAACATGTCCATTTTTGGCCTGCAGAGTTCTTCTGGGAGCCTGGGAGGGCAAAAATGCAACACAGGGAGGGCTTGGGAGCCCAAAAATGAACACATTTTTGGTGAAAACAGGCCATGCAGAGCACTGCAGAGTGCTTCTGGGGGCAAGGGAGGGTGAAAAACACAGTGCACAGAGGCCAAAAACTATTTTTTTCTTGTCTTCCTCCTGTAAATTTAGGTGTGTCTTATAGTCCAGTGAGTCTTATAGTCCAAAAAATACGGTATAAGGATAATACTGCTCACGTCTGGCACATTTTGGGCATCATGCCACAAGCACAACTAAAGTACATCAATATGCCCAACCCACACTATTGCTTAAAAGCAAAAGATTATATATTGTCTAGAGAAGGGAAGCAAAAACAGCACCTTGGAATTCATATGACTTCATTAACTCATTCTAACTCAGTAATTCTCTTCCTGTCTATCCTCCTTTTCCCATCAGTGCAGCCCTGCACATGGAGGTGTATATGTGCTGACCCCTACCACCCCCCATGGGGCTTTGGTTTACTATGTCACTGTTCTTGAATGGAGTGGAGACCTAACAGCATCCTTTCATTCTAACAATGGGACACTCTTGGGAATAATATTCTGGAGGCTAATGCTTTGCTTTACAACATGCCAGCTTCTTTTAAAATCATGCTTACAATTCAAACAAGCATTTTAAGAGCAAAAGGCTTGCTGAGTCCAAGGATCCATGGATGAAATTGGGAATTAGGGATTTGCGGAGGCAGAGTGTTGACTATACGACAGTTTGTTACTGCTTCAAAATGCTACTCTTACAATAAACAGAACTTTTCCACAGAACTAACTACAAGGAAATTTAATCATGTTTAGTTTAAACAGACACAGAATTGCAGCTTCAAAGTAATGCTTGGGAATATTTAGAAATACTTAAAGATGTTCACTATTTCCATCCTGTTTGGTGCCATTGTTTTCCCTCCTTCAATTAATTCTTCTTTCTCCTTGCTGGAGTAGCAAACAGTGTATATCATGTTAACATGGCACCATCTAGCCAATCGGATTTGGCTATCTGAAAATGTCATTAATCAAAGAGAAAACAATAGAAACAAGCATTTTTTTTCCAAGCAAAGCCAAAAAGCCACTAAAAATTGTTTTTAGTTGAAGAAAGCAATCCTTTAAAATGGGATGTATCATAGCTTCAGCTCACTCTCATATTTACCACTATTTTATTACATTTCCAAGTTTAAAAAGTACTAAGTTCTGTATCAGTGAATTGTAGCAGAATAGCAATAGCATTTATACTTACAGTAGATACAGCTTCAAAGTGATTTACAGCCTTTTCTAAGCAGTTTTGTAGAGTCAGCATATTGCCCCCAACAATCCGGGTCCTCATTTTATCAACCTTGGAAGGAGGGAAGGCTGAGTCAACCTTGAGCCATTAAAAATCGAACTGCTGGCAGTGAGCAGAGTTAGCCTGCAATACTGCATTCAAACCGCTGCACCACCACAGCTCTAGAATGTGCTGCATATTACATTTCTTGGCCATGAAAATAAAGGTTTTTGAGTTTTTTCATATAAACATAGCAAATAAAAAGAAAAGGAGACCATATGATTAGTATACAACGTTTTTAAAAAATAATATTTAACTTCTAGTATTTAAATTTCTGTTACTGCCATGCAAGGATTATTTTTTTAAAAAGTTTCCTTAAGTTATTCATGGACACATTCCTGCTTCCATATACTGTTCATAAAAAATGAGGGAAATTGCAGAACTTCACCAGCCTACATTCTTTTCCATGGTCACAGGGATTCTCAAATTGTGATTTGTGCAAACAGCTTAGAAGCACTTTTGTTATTATTTTTAAATGCCTTTAAAAGAAAACTAAATCATTTTAAGAAGACTCTGTCTGCATCTGGATGGATGCTTTGTGAGCATCTGGCAAGGAGTCCCATCTGAATTGTCAGCAGTCCCATGCTGGACAATTCTCCAGCTGCCGTGCCCTAAAAACTGTGTCCTGCAAACAAGCAAACAACCAAGCTTAGAGAGCACCAAGGATTCCACACTATCTAGCCAGGTGGATAGTTTCCAGATTTACAAAATCAGCTTATAGCTATAAAGGCTAGTTGTTTGTTTGCTTGTTTCTAAATCCACATCCCACCTTTATTTTGAATGAATGAATAAATAAGTGTACTGTCTCTTGTTTGTTGTAAATTAAACTCATGGTTGCTTCTAGTTTCCCTGCATTCTTTTCAGATTCAGATTTTCCTGTATTAGGCCATCTTAAAAATCTTAAAACTGGTCATGGCCTATTACAAGGTTGGTATCACCCATAACTGAACCTAGGCACTTGTCCACAGGAGACCAATGGATGGAATCAGGATGACAGGTGGAAGCAAGTTCCCCAAAAGCAGAGGAGCCATCTCCAGGATATTAACCAGAGCAGGTAAGGGTAAGGATCCGGATATAACTAATCTTTAGATGGTAAGAAAGGATAATGGAATGTGAGAATCACCTTGAGAATCAGATGCAAATGTTTCAGACTAGACAATGGTCAGATAAGAGGCATGGAGAACATCTCAGAAGGGACTCTCCCTAGTTTCTTAGGCTGTAAAGTGTGTGTGGTGGGGGAGAGATGTACTTTCAGACTTGCAAGTTTTTGTTAATGTAACCTTAAAGTTAGACCTATGTCCCTCTGAGTGTGCTTCATGACTGGACTACCATGCTAGGCTGACAGAGATATTCTAATTATTTATTGCTGTCTGGCTTTTGGTAGTTCAGATCTAGTATCTTTAGGACAGACACAATCTGCTAGAGTCACCACACTGCACTACACTACACTGCCAAGAGAGTATAATTATAAACACTTTTCCTCTATACAAGTGGATTTTTAACCTGTGGCCTGCAGACCCCTGAGGGGCTGCGATGTCAACACAGGGGGTCCACGAAGGCTTGAAGAAATGTTATGGTTTCAATCTTGTGTTAAGTCTTAGGGGTCTGTGGCCACTGTCTATGACGAATAAAAGGTAGAGAACCACTGCTCTATTCCTTAATTCTCTGTAAAGCTATTTCATCTGCTGGGGTAGATTTTCACTAGCATTTGAATTCCACAATCTATAATAAAGTGTAAATCCTTGCTATTTCCAGAAAAGCCACTTTTTAAGTAACAAACTTTTCCCAAATCCCTGCATTCACTAACAATAGGTTAATTGTACCAAGAACACTGAATTGTACTAGGAGATCAGTAGTATCAACAAAAGAATTGTTTTCTTTTTTTAACCAGCATGCTTGCCTATGTATTTCAAACCTAGAATCTATAACTCAAATTTGAAAACAACTACAGGTAGTCCTCAACTTACAACAGTTCTCTTAGTCACAGTTCAAAGCAGTGGTGGGGATTCAGCCAGTTCCCACCACTTTGGGAGAACTGGTTGTTAACTTTGTGAGCAGTTTGGTGAACTGGTTGTTGGAAGAAATCATTAGGGCAGAGAACCGGTTGTTAAATTATTTGAATCCCACCACTGGATCAAAGTTACAACAGCACTGAGAAAAGTGACTTATAACCATTTTCAGACTTATTGCAATATCCCGATGGCCACATGATTTACATTCAGATGCTTGGCAACTGATTCACATTTATGATGGTTGCAGTATCCCTGGGTCATGTGATCCCTTTTTGCCATCTTCTGACAAGAAAGTCAATGTGGAAACCAGATTCACTTAACAACAGGGTTATTCATTTAACAACTGCAGTGATTCACTTAAACAAATGCGGCAAGAAAAGTCATAAAATGGGTGGGGCAAAACTCACTTAACAAATGTCTCACTTAGCAACATAAAATTTGGGCTCAGTTGTGGTCATAAGTTGAGGACTACCTGTAGTTGTTTGAAATGTAGGTACCCTCTCTCTACACTGAAATGCAGCAAAGGGTAACTCTTCTGAAAGTTCTCACATACCAACATCCATTGGCACATGCATAAATTCATATGTGCATGTGATCAGAAGGCATGAGGTAACATATATTTAATTTTTTGCTATATGCTTAGCATATCTTAATAAAACCTAGGATATAATATGAAATATGGAGGGCTATTCAAGAGAGTCTGGAGTTCTTTTTTTTTCTTTTACTTGCAAGCTGCAGAATTTTTCTTCTCAACTCCAATATTTGATCAAAAAAAAGTTGTAGGACTGTTGAGAAGCTGTCCTGTTTGTTGGATGAAATGTTTCTTCTCCTCTTGGCAGCTCCCAGGACAAGGTGCTGTGCTGCATATTCTCATTCTGAAACTTTGCTGTTGGATTCATTCACATCAACAAAGATTATACAAAGCAGTACAGAGGAGGCCTTCCCTGTTCTTAAGCAACCCATTCTTCCCAGTGGAGAAGGAAGCCAAAATGCTATTTTGGTATCCAGATTTAGCATTTGAAAATATACAAGGAATAAATTTCCATTTGTCTGGAACTCGTCTTTGCATTGTAATTAATCGATCTTATCACTCTGTTCCAGATCTAAAAGGGAATGTATTTGCAGTAAAACAAAACCATCTTTGAAAAGCTGGTGTAAATACCACAGTATAAAAGAAACACAGGACACCCTACAGTGAATTTTTAGGTATTTCGTTGTCCTAGGGAAATTAAAAGAGAGGAGGGTTAAAATGGATTTTGAAACTGAATTAATTAGGGAAGCCACATAACACAGAAATTATTTTCTTTTTTTTCCTAAATGAATGAATGGGAAATACATGGAAATGAAACAAGTATTATTTCATCTGGGACAGTGATGGAGAACCTTTTTCTTACAGCGTGCCAAAATTGTCCACATGCATGATATTGCGCATGCACACATGGCAACACCAATTCAATTCTCCCTGCCCACCTGCACATGCACACGCAACACTCCTCCTGCTCATGCACGCATGACCCCTCTCCAGGCTCCGGAGGCTTTCCTCCCCAGCTTCCCAGAGGATCATTTCCGAACTTCTGGTTGGCCCATTAGAACCATTTTTCGCCTTCCCCAGGCTTCAGGAAAGCCTCTGGAGGCTGGGGAGGGCACAAAACGGCCCCAACGGGCCAACTGGAAGTTAGTTCCTGGACTTCCGGTTGGCCTACTGGGTCTGTTTTTCTCCCTCCCCAGCCTCCGGAGGCTTTCCTGAAGCTGGGGACGATGAAAACGGCCTGCCCCAGACCTCCAGAAAGCCAGAAATCAACTGGCCGGTGCACATCGGAGTTGACAGTTGGCATGCCAGCAAATAGGGCTCTGCATGCCACCTGTGGCACATGTGCGATAGGTTTGCCATCACGGATCTAGGACTTCAAGAATAAGTAATCTATAGCCAAAACTAAGATAATTATAGAAAAAATTCTTTTGCACCTCAGGCATATTAGGGAGAAAACTGATGGCATATCTTGTAAAGTTCTCCCAATACTATCTATTGTTGGAGAAGCACAATAATGCTTATTCCATGATATAAATGCTCATGGTCAAACTTTGCCTGATCCTCACAATCACTAATGTGGGACATTAAACCATCTCTTCTATTGAGTGACAAAACCTGGGGACGAAGTTGAAAGAAGGATCAGCTACAATCTCTATGTAGTCATAAGTGGTTAAGTCCAACCTCCCATGAATTCTGTTGACCCTTATCTAACCCCAAGGAGGTGCTAACCGTTAGTTGAGAAGATTCCTGCTCATAAGGCATATTTAGTAATAAATCAGTTTAATTGAACTTTCCAGTAAGGACCTGATCTTTCTCAACTGTCATTAATCTTCTCAACTTATAGTTGGCACCTGCTTGAGGTTAGATAAGGATCTATGTAATTCGGGGAGGGGAGGGTTGGACATAGTTCACTTGTGACTACAAAGGGATTTTAAGCTGATTCCTCTTTCAACCCCACCTCTACGTTCTGCCACTCCTTCTCGTACAGCTGTAGACATGATTCTATTTTCTGCCCAAATGTTTGGAATATGGTATGATGATAGTAAGTGAAGCCATCACACATAAAAATCTGAAACCAATCCATCTCTCAGCTTTATTCCAGAAAGAATGGGTGTAGAATAGAAGGAACTGAAGAGAAGCCATTGAGAGGGTTGGGTGGAAGGATGTGACAGAAAAAAGCTCTGGGTCTTTCTCCAAATATATTTTCAAGCAATCAGCGAGGCTGATGTAAGTAAAAACCCATAACTATTAACAGGGGAATAAACTGAGATGGTTAAGTTACAAGTGAAGCAGCTAGTAATTCAATTGAGAGAAAAATCTCTAAAAATTGCACAGTTTTACGCTTGAGCAGATTTGAGTTCAACAAGCCTGAGAGAAGTTTGTTTAGTAAAAATAATTTGGGGGGGCAGTATCAAAACTGGGGGTAGGAGCTTTTGTTTTGTGTGTTGCTTTATTTAATATACAGGAATGCTAACTTCACTTGAAGTATTTGAATAATAAACATTTTATCTAGTTTCTAAACAGTTCACCACTGACTAAACTTAACTATTTTCTTATTACATTCCACTAAATGATGAGACCAAAATAGAAGAATTCCAAATAGGGAAAATATTTGGTGTGGAAACAATAGTAATGTTACACAATTTTTGGGGGGGAGGAACGTATTTCTAATGTTCTATAAATCTTTGAAAAGCAAAACAAAACCCTTCCTTCCTTCCTTCCTTCCTTCCTATAAATATGTTCCCATTTAATCACAGTGATTCCAGTGATTAAAATAAACAAAAGCAACACACAAAACAGGTAGCAAGTAACTAGAATAATAATAATAATAATAATAATAATAATAACAACAACAACAACAACAAACAACTTTCAGGGGATAGAATGCAAGAATACTTCTTTCCATTATAAATATAAACATTGAAAATAATATAAAGAGAATTGGAAATTCCTGTATCGTGCTCTGCAAAGCAGACAAAATTTCCAAACAAAGAACTTGTGTGTTATTCAAGCACAATTCATAAAATCGTAGTCATTATCAAAATTATTTGAAGAAAGTCTTTGGTAGTTAGAAATGGTTTAGTGTTCCCTTGAATATGAATATCTAACTGTGTACATTTGGTTCATGAATTAAAAAAAAAAGTTACTTGAAATTCACAGCTCTCCAATTTTTCAGTGACATTCACCAATGTTTTTTAAATGTGTGTATTAATGAAAGCCTTGTACCAAACTGCCTATAGTCAAAAAAAATATTGCACAAAGAAGCACGATATTGAAAATTATTTGTCAAGGTTTTTTTCAAGAAAAAAAAGATATATGTATATATTTGCATCAATAAAACAGCCATTATAGGGGGAAAAAATTTTTTTACAAAAATTTAAATTCTTAAGCAAACCTGATGATAGTATGTTAGTAAACTGAGAAAAACCAAAATTGGCAGATTTGTTGCTGTTTTGCTTCTCAGCTGGAATTGTCCAGCTCGTCAAAATATTACCTACTAAGTTGTGGAAGGGGAGACTGCTTAGCAAAATCGCACGAATTTCCATCACCTTCTTTCCCTATTATTTGAACTTTCTCCCCAGTATCAGGCAGAGTTGGTAATAAAGCTGCAATCTTATTGCAGGTGTGGGAGGAAAATGGAAGAGACTGGTGTTTGGCTACTAGCAAAAAGGACAGCAGCTGAACAAAGGAATGGATTTTTCTTTCGGAAGCAGGAGATAGTCCAAAAGAGAGGAAAAATGACAGCACAGCAAGATAAAACACAACGTAAAAAAGGTGCAACATGTTGGCTGTTAAGAGAAAATGAAGAAATCTCAGGGAGAAGGGACTTGAAAAAGAACAGGCTTAAAAAAGAAATGTTGATATAAAATAGCAATAGCATAGAATATAGTACATTAATAATTGCAATAAAGTAATTGGTAATAGAGTAATAGTATAGTAGTCAGAGTAATAATAGTAATAATACAGAGATAGCAATAAAAAAGAGGAAGCACTCGTGTATCATTTTATATGTTTGTTTTACATTTATATAACAAAAATAAAACATATTCTGGGGAGAGAGAGGGGGGAGAGGGAGGGAGAGGGAGGAGAGGGAGAGAACTTCCCTGAGTATGGGATCCAGCATGTGCCCAAAATCTTGGAAGAATAAAATTTTGGTCCTGCTGACTGACTCAGAATGGATCCTGCAACATTATCCTGGGACACATATATTTGCCTTCATTCATTCGTGAAAAATAAAACATCTCCCTAATCCTTTGAGGCCTATAATGAAACACCTGTCCAGAATCCAATGCTTTTGTGGATCTCTTGAGTCTGGATTAATCTAATTGGGTAGTTTTTTTAAAAAAAACTGTGGCACAAGTAAGCAAAGTTGGAATCTGATTTCAGATTCTGCTAGTTTACATAAGGTGACCAGACGTCCCGATTTCAGCGTGACAAGCACGCTTTATAACAATTTTTCACGTGTCCCTCCGCATTTTAAAAAAGTCCCGATTTTTTTCTGGCTTCATGTATGTTGAAAGCCCAGTGGATTTGCTTAAGAAATCCTAACCGGGGCAAGAAATCCTAACCGGGGCAAGACTAAGGTGACCACACGTCCCGATTTCAGCATGACAAGCACGCTTTATAACAATTTTTCACGTGTCCTTCCGCGTTTTAAAAAAGTCCTGATTTTCTTCTGGCTTCATGTATGTTGAAAGCCCAGTGGATTTGCTTAAGAAATCCTAACCAGGGCAAGAAATCCTAACCGGGGCAAGACAAAACACACCCTGTCTAACTAACCTCTCTCTCTGTCTCAGTACTTTCATTGAAGATATTAAAACTTTAAAGCAAGAAAACGGAACCCCCCCCCCGCCCTTACTCACTTTTATAAGAAAAAATGAACCATTACCATAGAGCTGCAGGAAACACTTGGCAAAAAAGCAGAAAAGCAACTGTTACTTCCTGGATTTTCCAGAGGGGAGGGGCACGGAGTTTGGAGGTCTGCTCGTGTCGTGTGGGAAAAATTGGGCTCTTCTTTTTTCTTTGAAAACTATTTCCCTGGGACTATTTAACCATTTTAATTTGCTCAGTTCTTTGTATTAACATCTACACCATTCTGGATTGACTTGCAGTGTCTGCCTACTGGTAAGTGGGTTTTTTCTTTTATTTTTTAATGTATTTTAAAATAATATTTTATTTATTGTGCATAGGATTTATTAAAATAGTTTTATTCTGTGTGGATTTAAGTTAAGAACTCCCTGTTATTAAGCTTTCCTCAATTAATCTCTGAGTAGATTCCCACCAACTTCAAGATCCCAAGGGCACATCTTGGAAGCTACACGTTTGCTTAGTTTATAGATGATGCCGTTCCTTAAATATGAAAATAAATACATTTATTGTTCAAATGTGTACATCTCAATAGAAATGACTCTCAGGGGTGACAACAATCTACTAAAATAATAATATAAAACAGTAATTACAAAAACAGGAGCAACTGTTATGAAAATTATTATTAAAAAATAAAGAATAAAAATGGAGTTATTAAGTATATTAATTGCAGCAACCACAATACAATATCTCGGTCCTTCTTTTCATTAAACTAGACATACCCAATTCCAAGGAATGAAAAAAGTGACTGATGACCATTTTTCACACTTAGCGACCATTTTCACACTTAGTGACTGTTGCAGCATCCTCATGGTCACGTGATCAAAATTTTGATGTTTGGCAACAGTTACAATTTATATTTGTAAATTATAGTTATGCTGAAATAAAAAAAATATTACAATACTATTTTTGCGTTGTATGAAAATTTTTGTTGCTCCGTATAAAATTTTTAATCAAGCCCCCTTCCCCCCCCCCCCCGGTCAAAGGTGTCCTCTTTACCAATCTGAAAATCTGGTCACCTTAAGTTTACACTCTGATTATACCCTTTTGCTCAAGCCTCTGCTCTTAATCAGCATTTTCAGGCCAATATAAACAAATCAGATTTTTTTAAAACTCAGACATTGGTAGATGGGGGTGTGCAGTGTATGGATATGCATTTTATCTCTATTTAAAAAAAAATCTTGGAAGAGAAGTAAACAGAAACAATACATTAGCACATTC
Source organism: Thamnophis elegans (assembly GCF_009769535.1). Lineage (NCBI taxonomy): Eukaryota > Metazoa > Chordata > Lepidosauria > Squamata > Natricidae > Thamnophis > Thamnophis elegans. Next base: position 62,272,679 of record NC_045544.1, read on the forward strand.
TAGTGACCACAAGAGTTCCATAAATGAGTTCTGTTCTTCTGGGAGGCCATGAATCTCTTTTCAGTGCAAAAACGCATTAATACAGGAGTTGTTTAAACAAACAGCATTCCATTCCCCCACTTTGTTTCTTTAATCTTTTCAAACAAAAAGCCATCTAAAGTACCTTTTGTGAAGTGCAATAAGCAAAGCAGGATTTTTTTAGCTTCCTATACTTGTTTCCTCCTGAGTTCAGTTCTATAAGTACAGAAAAGCGACAAGCTTCTACTCTAGCTCTGTATTGCTCAGGCATCAATATATTCCACTGTGTGCTTTAAGCTTCGCACCTGAGAATCTACCTCAGGTATCGCAGAGATGAGATTCAGCCGGTTTGGACTGGTTCAGGGAACCAGTACCCCGGCGTTCAATTGACCCTGCCCACCCACCCCTGCTGTATTCCATCCTAAATTTCCTTTGTTTGAAGCTCAGCTGATCTGTGCGGCAGAGTGGATTGCCATATCTCAGCTGTTTTACTCACCAGGGCTTCAGGAAAAGGTAAGATGTAGTGCTGATTTCAAACGCAAAGTTGAATCCCATGTGAAGGTATCATTGGAATTTGCATTAGCTGCAGAGAAGTAGGGGTGAATTTTTAGGGGACTTCACCACTGGGAGAGCACAGAGGGATTCATTATATGAATATGGGGGCGGGGTAGAGAAAGCAAGGGTCCTGGCTACCACTGAGGGTTAGCACTGCCAGAGTTTCCTCCAGCTCCAGAGAGTCCTGGATGAAATGGGTTATGTGGACCCCTTTCAGTTGAGTTTTAGGTCAGGTTACAGAAATGCCATTGGTCATGCTTTTAGATGATCTAGAGCTGGACAGGAGTAATGCATTCATCCTTGCTCTCCTTGACCTGTCAATGACTTTCAATACCCTCAACCATTATGTTCTTTTAGGCTGTCTACAGGGTTTAGGGCTGGGTGGCACAACTTTGGACTGGTTCAGCTCTTTTCTCCAAGGCCCGTCTCATTCAGTGTTAATAGGGAACAATAGGTCCAGCCCAAGAAGGGACCATTCCTTTGTGGGGAGCCACAGGGCTCAGTATTTTCTCCACTTCTTTTTATCATCTAAGTGTAACCATTTGGGTTTGCCGGGTTGGCCTGGGGCTGCCCAAATATTTAATAAGTAAATATAAATAAATAAATAAATAAATTAAATAAATAAATTAAATAAATAATAATAAAATAAAATAATAAAATAAAATAATAAAATAAAATAAAATAATACAATACAATACAATAATAAAATAAATAAATAAATAAATAAAATAAATAAAATAAATAAAATAAATAAAATAAATAAAATAAATAAAATAAATAAAATAAATAAAATAAATAAAATAAATAAATAAAATAAATAAAATAAATAAAATAAATAAAATAAATAAATAATAAATAAAATAAAATAAAAAATAAAATAAATAAATAATAAAATAAAATAAATAAAATAAATAAAATAAATAAAATAAATAAAATAAATAAAATAAATAAAATAATAAATAAAATAAATAAGTAATTTTTAAATGGCATTCAATTTTAGTATTCATGTTTGAATAAAAGTATAGAAAAAAAATCCACTCAAGTTTCTGAGGACTATTTAGAATTTATCCAGATGTGCTAAGAATACTGGATTAAGACTCAAAATGGATCTCTCTGTAATTGATACTTTAGCTTGGAGATACACTTTGGCTGTTTGGATCAACACACAACAAAATTTAGCCTCAGAAAATTACCTAGCTGTGAGGTTGAAAGATACCTATGTCAAAATTTAGCCAAAGGGTTTAACTCCAAAATTACTTCCTTCAGTCTTGCCATATTCACCACCTTATAGATTTTGAACCACACATATACTGCAGACATATCGAGTGGTGCAGTGGCCTAGAGATAGAGTTCTTGCCTCACAATCAGGAGGCTGTGAGTTCAATCCTAGGTAGAGGCAGATATTTCTCTCTCTGGGCACACTGAGAATATATCTGCTGGGGAAAAAACCTCCGCATTGGTGACAAGAAGGGCATCCAGCCAGGAAACACTCAGCTCCATTCAGTTATCCAGACTCCACCCCGCAAGGGATTATGGGGTCATTAAAAGAGGATGATGATGATATACTGCAGACAAATCAAAGTACTTTCATTTGAACAGTGAAGTGCAGTGAGGTTTATGGCTGGTGAGGCACTGACACAGGGGCTTCAAAAAATTTTAGACTTGTGGACTTCAACTCCCAGAATTCCACAGCCAGGCATGTTCAGTTCCGATTTAAAGCGACAGCATTTGTTTTTCTCCTTTGTGAAAAAGTTTTCCTTCATTCTTTTTCTTCTCCCTCCCCCTCCTTCCTCCCTCTCTCCCTCTCTCCCCCCTCTCTCAAACAGACACACGCACCCAGAGAAATTGTATCCCTCTCTCACTCACTCAATCTCAAACAAACACAAACACAGAAGTTGGATTGGATATATTTTCCAATGGCTTGAAAGCAGCTCCTCTGCCATACCCCCCCCCCATTCCCCTGCTGCCTTCCGATCCGAGCCTTTGATTGCAGGTGGATCCACATTGCCTTTTCAAACTTGTAATCAGTGAAGCTGGGTTTATATACTTTTATTCAGGTGTGTGTGTGTGTGTGTGTGTGTGTGTGTGTGAGAGAGAGAGAGAGAGAGAGAGAGAGAGAGAGGGAGAGAGAGAGAGAGAAGACAACGTAGCTCTGCATGCAATCAAACTACACTTGGGAAGGGATCTACACTTGAGGATGAAGTTTGAGTTCCTCCCCCTCCCTCCGACCCACACAGGTACCTTTTCCAGCTGTTTCAGAGAGGATTTCAACTCTGCTCTTGCCTGCCATCATGAAAAGAAAAAAAAATATAAAAAGAAAAAGGCAAGAGCTGAGAACAGGCTGAGCTAGTTGCTGCCAGAGTCACTGTATGGATGACTCTGCTTAACTGTTTAAAAAAGCCTCTTAAAAAGCACCCTCTACAGGAGGAGGTAGGAGAATGACGTGCCTCATCTACGTCAGGAATATTTCGGCTTTTAACCCTTGCTTAACTCTGCTCGAGTGATCATAAAACACCCGACTAGATGAGGCACGTCATTCTCCCACCTCCTCCTGTAGAGGGCACTTTTTAAGAGGCTTTTTTAAACAGTTAAGCACTAAGCAGAGTCATCCACTGTGACTCTGACAGCAACTAGCTCAGCCTTTTTCCTTTTACATTTTTTTTTCATGATGACAGTGGTGAGGCTCTGCCTCCCCTGCCTCCTCTGACTGCACATCCCTGCATTTGAAGGCACTGTGAAGTATGATGTTAAGTGTAGTCTAGTGACTCTAGTGTTAAGTTTAGCTGAGCAATTCTGCTATTAGGTGTAGACTAGCACCCAATGAATTCAATATTAGTCTCCTATTCATTTGTATTGCTCTCTTGAGTTTATTTTCTTTAAATCCAGTAACTCTTCCTTTTGTCACTGTGTATAAATGCTAGGCAAAAAATAAACATGTGATTATTCACTGTTATGCAGGTGCACCATAAAAAAGGTTTTATAAAAATAGCAATAGCAATAGCAGTTAGACTTATATACCGCTTCATAGGGCTTTCAACCCTCTCTAAGCGGTTTACAGAGTCAGCATATTGCCCCCAACAACAATCCGGGTCCTCATTTCACCCACCTCGGAAGGATGGAAGGCTGAGTCAACCCTGAGCCGGTGAGATTTGAACAGCCGAACTGCAGAACTGCAGTCAGCTGAAGTAGCCTGCAGTGCTGCATTTAACCACTGCGCCACCTCGGCTCTACAATATCATGATATTGATATTCATGAAAAAGATTTCATGAACTTCCTGTCTGCAAATCGTAATAATTAAATGATATGATGACGCAATATTGCAAAATAGATTCCATATTCTATTTACTTCTAACCAATCCCATTGATAAGAGTCACAATATTGTTAGTTTGGAATTATATTTTTCAATAATATAGGGAAATTCGCAATTATTGAAACTGCCATAATCCAATAGTTGGTGAGAATGAACTAAGGGGGAAGAATAGCATCAGGGGAATATTCAATTTCTTCTGCCGTAAAAATAGTGCCCAGATTAGTAATCAATAAAATAAATAAAGCCAAGAATAAAATCTATAAAACATAAAACAACAGACAACCGTGCTAATTACAGAATATAAACACCTGTTTTATTTCACAGCTTAATTTGTTTTAAACCCCAAAGTAGCATATTTTCTCCTCATTTAGGCAATTGATGATACGCTATAAAACGAAATGTTTCACGGGACCAGGAAAACCGCTGGGGAAGATTCTAAGGCAGGCTACCCAGAGGAAAAAGAAAAGAACAACCAGAGTTTGCTCCATCTAGTACAGTGTTTCTCAACCTTGGCAACTTGAAGATGTCTGGACTTCAAGTCCCAGAATTCCCCAGCCAGCATTCGCTGGCTGGGGAATTCTGGGACTTGAAGTCCAGACATCTTCAAGTTGCTAAGGTTGAGAAACACTGGTCTAGTAGAAAAACCTGCAAAATCTGTTTATGTACAAATTAAAGGGGGGGGCAAGAGCAAGATGAAATGCATAATATCCCCTCAGGATAAATTAAACAATAAGTGTACAGTTGCCTTGTCATTACCAAGAACAATGCGGTAGTAGCTATTGCGGTTGGTCATAACTCATACACTGCTTACATTTCAGCAGAGGTTTTACTTGCTCAGTGTGTAAACTTAACCCTGCAAGTAAAATATTGTGTAAACACATCAGTTTTTATTTTTAAAAGATGGATTTTTGTGTGACAGTCAAATAGTCTTAATGCTTCAACCCCCGCCCCCCAAAAAAGACCTATATTTAGTAATATCTGGAGAATGAGTCAGGCCTGCAAAGCTTAGACCAAAAAGGGCAGCTTGATAAATTGCTGATCAAACCAAGGAGTCTCTTGTTAAAAAGACAAATTTAAAGCAGTCCTGCAAATATGTCAATGGACAGGTGCATTTTGGCTATTCCAGAATCTATAGCAATGTTTCTCAACCTTGGTGGCTTTTAAGATGTGCGGACTTCAACTCCCAGAATTCCACAGCCAGCAACCAACTTTCAAAAACAATGATATGACAGATTCTGAAGCCCAGTTCTGGATGAAAAGTTTCGGAAAAACAGTTTTCATGTTTTATTCCTTCTAAATAACATGCATGGCTCCCAACTGACTGGCCGTACCATTTTGTGTATAATGAAATGCTTAACCCACCTTGGGAGCACAAAGCCACAAAATAATTTAGAAAGGAAAGTGCTATTACAAAAAAGATTCTTAAATCTAGGCAAGGGGGAAAACATGGAGAAAGAGATAGAGAGTAATTCTACTTTAATTACATTATACTGTATATAATCTGAGAACTACTCTGGTAGACTTTCAAGATTGTGTTACATTACCCATGATTATAAATCTGTTTCTCGCCTATGCAACCTATAGTTAAATAAGAACAAAAAAAATGTTGTATCTTGCTGATATGAGTAAAGTATGGGTGATGTATGAATGAGAACTGGCCAAGGAAGAGCAAACTACAGTTGACATAAAGGAGCCAGAGATATAAGTAAATTATATATAATGTAGTTATATAAGATATACAACTCAAGATATAATGACTTGAGATAGACTGGGAAAGAGTATGCTTTATGGTACTGTATATTCAAGTAGTCCTCGACTTATGACCATTCACTTAGTGACTGGAGTTGTAATGGCACTGAAAAAAGTGACTTATGACCGTTTTTGCACTTATGACTGTTGCAGCATCCCCATGGTGATATGATCTTTTGGAGGCTTAATGTCTTTTGGCAACTGGTTCATGTTTATGACAACTGCAATGTCCCAGGGTCATGGGGTCACCCCTTGTGACTTTCTGACATGCAAAGTCAATGAGGAAGACAGATTCCTTTAACAACCATATTACTAACTTACTAACCGCAGTGCTTCATTTAACAATTGTGGCAAGAAAGGTCATAAATGGGGCAAACCCCACTTAACAAATGTCTACCTTAGCAACATAAACTTTAGGCTCAGTTGTGGTTGTAAGTCGAGCATTACCCATAATTCACTCAAGCATCCCATAAGAAAGATTACCTTGTGTAGAGTATGACTGATGAGTGAAGTTAAGCAATTCTGTTCCATATAGCAATAGCAATAGCAGTTAGACTTATATACCGTTTCATAGGGCTTTCAGCCCTCTCTAAGCAGTTTTTACAGAGTCATCCTATTGCCCCCAACAGTCTGGGTGCTCATTTTACCCACCTCGGAAGGATGGAAGGCTGAGTCAACCTTGAGCCTGGTGAGATTTGAACCGCCGAACTGCAGATAACAGTCAGCTGAAGTAGCCTGCAGTACTACACTCTACCCACTGTGCCACCTCGGCTCTGTCAGCCGAGGCTATGTCAGTCTCAGTTCACTCTCTATGCTCATCCTTTCCTGTATTAATCTAGATTATGCACACATCCTCTCCAGAATGGAAAGAACAAAAGATGAATTCCTACTGCAGCCCCATTTAGGATAAAACCCCACCACCATTTATTCCTTGGAGAAAGCAATGTAATTGACCTTAGGTATCTCTAGGTCCATGATGGCGAATCTATGGCACGCATGCCAGAGATGGCACGCGGAGCCCTCTCTGTGGGCATGGGCACCGTTGCCAGCTGTTCTTCTGGGTTTCACCCATGCATGTGCCTGATGGAACCTGGAAGTGCAGCTGGCCGCCATGCACATGTGCACCAGCCAGCTACTTTCTTCTGGGTTCTGGCACTGTGGCGCATGTGTACACTCCAGTTTAGGCACTTGGTGCTGAAAAGGTTAACCATCACCGCTCTAGGTAATTTGTACTAGAATTTAAAAGTGTATTAAAGAGACAATTGTGTTGGACCCAGAGATGGGTTGCCAATTTTTCCACTACCGGTTCAGGCGCACTTGCACACATGCACGCGGGAGGTGGCAGGAGGAGGTAGCAAGAGGCTCCGTCCATCATGTGAATGGATGGAGCCTCCTGCCACCGCTAATACCAGTTCACTCAATCCGGTCCGAACCGGCAGCAATCTTACCCTTAAGATAATAAAGCTATACAATTGTTGTTGGAATGCACCTTGTTGCTTCAGTGTGCCTACGGGAGGCAGAGTTTCTAACCTTTCCTCTTTTTTTTTTTTTTTTTTGTGGCACACATTTCAGATTGAGAATAATCTTATCATATGTTTCTTCCTGTTATTATTTCTTTTAACATGAGAGGACCAAGGGTAATGTAGGAGAATTAAACAATGACATTGCATCTACTCCATTCATATTGATAGTTGCTTCTCCCCTTGCAGATGATATAGTAAAGGGAGAGAGGAACACAATCTTGAAGAAGAAATCAATCATCATGCCTCCAGACCTTTTGTTTGCTTGCAAAATTTGGGCAATTTCACAAGGAATCACAACTGAAGTGGAATAAGGTTTGGCAAGGCAGGCAGCCAGTTTCATCATCAGAAGTTTATGCTGACCCACAGAGGAAAATACATAGCACATTAAAACCACTAGTAGAGAAATGGCCAGAAGACAAGCATGATTGGATGCTTGTCACTCTGTCTGCCACAGGATGGCAGACAATATCCAAGAATAGGAAAGGATAATCAAAAAGAAGAAAATGTAACAGCTTTGACAACTATTGTCAAAGCTTTGACAACTATTGTGAAATTTGACAACTATTTATAACAGTTAGCCTCTGTATGTCATACATACCCTCATACAATCGGTATGCCTAGGTGCATGTACAAATGCTTGCATACAGATCTTCTTATCTACTGTTGCCAAATGCATAATATGATATCAAAAGCATCATTTCATCTGCTTTACAGAATTTGGAAATAGGGCGACCTATTTTTCTCAGAAACTTAAAATTATATTTCTATTCCCCCTCACCTCCACCCAAATTTTAGAAAGGATTACAATGTACTATATAATATGATAGACTAGATAAATCTAAATTTATAGAGCAAGTATGGTAATTATAGAAGTAGAATGAGTGGCTGGATATATGTGAATTGAGCATAACTGACTTGTGAGTAAAAGGTCCATTAAGAAAATGAGGAACAAGAGATAAGCAGCAATGTAAGACATTGCTTTGGACGTAAACGCTCTAAAAGGCATAAGAGAGAATTATAGCAGTATTCCCATTTAGGAAGCTGGGAGACAGGGCATTGATTTTGGGTTGTAACTTTCTTATTTATATAGATATATAGAACATATTTGCATTAGATACTATAGCTCTGCAAATCCTTTGTTAGAGAGGTTGCACACATGAGAACACGTATGAAGCATCTCTCTCTGCATCATTAAAGTTGCTGGCTTGATACATATTCCTCCTATATGATACAAAGTACCTAATTTGAAGGATTTGCATGGCCCCATTAGATCCTCTAGTATAGCTATCATGACAAAGAAAATGCCAATTCTGAAGCTGAGATTCTTTTAAAACCTGATCGATCTGAAGATGTTACAATCAACCAGGTATGCACATTCTTGTTTTTTAATAGTTTTAAGGTATAACTTGAAATCCATATTAGAGTAAATATATTTCAATACACAGAAGAAAAATTCTAAGGTTATTTGCCAATTCTACATTTTCACCACCTGGAATTTCTAGAGTAAAGTTAGCTGCAAACGTATTCTAAAGTTTGCATCTAGGAGCCATTAACTAGAGACATTTAATAAAGGTAGTTAAAGCTGAGAAAGAAGGAGAAAAAACTGATGAACTCAAAAGCTGAAACTCAAACTTTGAATGCAAAGATGTTTTCATAAAGTAGAGAAAGCATGAAATAATATTTGAGATAAGTGGCCATATAATACATCCATCCAGACTGATTTAAAGTTTATCTAGAGCTATCTATCTTATAGAACATTTTAAAAAATCAAGAATTATTTGTACAAAAATAAACCCAGTGAAAGTGATTAAAGTTCAGGTATAACTGATTTCTCAGCTAAGGATGGCAGCTATTGGATGAGCCCAAACCATGATTATTGGCACTAAAAAAATACCTATAGGTTTTAAATCTTACAGCATACAATGACTTGTATAGGAGATGTTCATTTGAATAAGATCGTCTTGGTTGAATTCAAAGAAGCTCAGCAAAATCTGACCTAATTAGAACTTAAAAGAGAGCCCATCATAAAATCCCAATTTATAGGTAAACTGGAAAGTTGAAGAAAAATCCCAAAGACAGCAATAGCAAATTACTTTTATATTGTTGCCAAGAAAGTTGTCACTCGGTGTCTAGTTGGATTTAAGAGAAGATTTACTGTTACAATATAAAAAAGACAGAAGTCATAATAACCTCCCTGGATATTATAAGGAGAAAATATAGTCTGGTTCAGAGAACTAAACTGCTTAAACACAGAAAGCATTCAATGCCTGATGCAAGTAGAAATTAGATTTATTTGAAAAGAAACTGCATCCATACAACTACGTATCTTCTCTTAACCCAATGACCATGCCATTACTTTAAGTCAAAGAGATGAATGCTTTTACAATGTTCTTCAACCTTTGTGCTGTAAAAATAGACCAAGCTGATGTCATCTTGTTGCTCAGCAACCAGTGCTAGGTGGGATTTTAAAAAAAATCCTTGTTCTCTTATTTCTCATTGGTCTTCGCAACAATCTGTCTGCAAATGCAGTACTGCCTATTCAACTTTGCAAGTGAATCCACTTGCAGGTAACTCTCCATGAGAGCATGGCAAGCATGAAACTTGGAAAAAGTCTTTCTTCAGAAGAATTCTGTCTAGAAGAATATCATTTGTTTCTTTTCAAGCTGCTTTTCAGTAGCTTGGATCCTGCGATATCTCTGATTTCAACTCTGTTAAAATCAGGGAACCTGAAATCTAGCACTTTTGGAAGAGACTAGATTAGGATAAGAAATGAGATGAGATGAGGAGGAGAGGGGAAGGGAAGAGAAGAGGAAGAGGAAAAGAAGAGAAGAGAAGAAATTTATTGTCCTTTTTTTTTTTTTTTACTGTGAGCACATTAATAATGAAATTCTGTTGCTACTTTAAGGCTACCTTATGGAACAGTTCCCACACTTGCTCTTATTCATTAAAGTAAATTCCCTGCAGAAATTAATAAATTGTGAAGATAAAGTTTGTTCGAACCCTATTTTCACTTAGCTCCCAATATGGGAAACATTCCCCTAAATCAGTGGTTCTCAACCTGTGATCCACAGATCCCTGGGGGGCCATGATGTCATTACAGGGGGTCCAGAAGACTTGAAGAAATGTTATGATTGGTGGTTCATGGCCATGGTCCATGGTCACAAAAGGATTTAAAGGAGATCTGTGGTGAAGAAAAGGTTGAGAACTATTGTCCTATATGATAATCTAATCACATTCAAGAGCTTATTTGATCTCTTCACATGTACCTGAAGGGAAGAATGCACATCACATGGCAAGTAAGCATGATTTTGGCAAATGAATTCTAGTGGTTGGGGAGGGGATTTCTTTGAGAGAAAAATATTGCCATTATTGAACAGTTTTCACCAAAGTATTACCTTTCCAATCTCAGACCTTCAATGAATTTCGTTGTCTCTCATTCCTATAACAGATATCCCATCAAAAACATATGCAAGCTGGTGATTCCAGAGGTTTTGGAGTTCAACACTCTGTGGGATAAATGGCAGATGACCGGGATGGGCTAAAATCCAGAATATCTGCTATCTGCTTGCCATGAAGACAACTACCTTCCTGAGCAGCAACTACCATCTATCAGCCAGGTGTAAATGATAATCCTCTCTTCATTATTTGTGGTGCCATTTTAGAATTTCTATGTGGAAAACAATATTTTCCATGTGAACCAGGGATGGGTTCCTACGCACACACGCCCAGGCCATTTGTTGCTTGCAGATCACTGTAAATGGTTCTGCACATGCGTGAAGACCATTAAAAGCTAATAAACAAGATGCCAGCAATGGCAACAGAGACAAGGGAACTGATTTGGGGGTGTGGGCAGCCTGGGTCACTGCTGGTTCTGTGACCCAGGCCAGATTATCACTATTGGTTCGGCCAAACCAGGAACAGCCAACCTCTGATGTGAACAATCTGTACTCAGTTGACTACCTCAGTTTTTATTCAAACTGAAAATGCATTGACAGAAATCAATCATTACCAGCAGAAAACATATTTGTTTTATTCAAGCCTAACTAATCCCAAGGTTAGTCGATTAAACTAGAGAAGAAGGTGCCTTCATCTGGATTAGTGTACTGTGTCAAATGGTGTATCTCAAAAAGCTTTAAAAGTATACAGAAATAGCAACAGAAGAGGGGAACGATCACTTTCATGAAGCTTTAATAAAAAGATATCATTATCTGAGCCTCAACCAGAATTAAAACAAATGATCCATTAAAAATGACAAGAAAGAAAAACAAATTAACCTGGTACTTTCAGAAATGTTGATCTTCCATTGTCATATTCCCCAACAAACATTAACAAAATATATTAGAGATTTTCAGTATACAACTGTACAAAAATCTTCTAGAAGTACAGTATTTAAACCATTGGTCTAAATAGGCTGTTCCTTGGAACATATACACTATTTTGCCAAAAGTATTCGCTCACCCATCCACATAATCAGACTCAATTGTGAGTGAATACTTTTGGCAATATAGTGTATCTTCTACTTGCCTGATCGAATTCTAGGATTTGGATCACATACACCCAATTGCAAGTTGAGCTGAGCAAAGAAAGAATAATAAAATATAATCTCATTAATGTATTCTGAATCTTAGGTCTGGTCTACCTCTCATAAATACTGCAGCAGATAAGACTATGCTATTCCAGGTAGGGACTTTTGTTGACTGTAATTCCAGATTTAATGGTATATTATTATGTATAACTACAAAACAAAAAAACAAAAACAAAAAAACCCTGCGTATAGAACACATGTACAGGAAAAGAGCTGTATAGCCAAACTTCATTATTAATGAATTGTCTTTCTATAATAAGAGAGAGGTTTTGATGCCAAAAATCTTGTTAGGGCACAGCATTTATGAGAACTAGGCCTCTGACATCCTAAAAGTTTCAAAGATGTTAAGCAGTTTATTTCCAAGAAGTTTACAGCTTTAAAAGGTGAGCTAATAACTGTTGCACTGAGTTTTTGATATCTATAGAACAATTATCTCTTTCAAATGACCTAATAGAATAATGTAAGAGGTAAGTTGTAGCTTTTGCTGTAGACATTCGCTTGTGTCCCAGATGGTCCTGAAATCTGTTAGCATAACTCCCTTCCAAACAGATAATCAACCTACACATTAATAATATTTTAGGAAACAATTTCTTGCACATATATTTTACAAGAGCAAGTTCAATTAAAATGAGAAAAACTTACTCCCATGTCAACACATTTCAAATTGAAGCATTAGTGAAATTTATAACTTAGGAACGCTGACTAAAGACTCTTTATGCAATATATCCAGAAGAGATTTCTAAAAATTAAGTTGTTCGCATTTGGTTTTACAAATTACGTTTTCCGGTCTGACTTTCAGCCAATTGATATAAAGAATTTTTACACTACTTTAAAGAAGCCTCCCAAATGGGTTTTAAAACATCAATATCAAATGAATAAGTAGTTCTTTGGGTTTGTAATTTAAAAGACATGATGCAAAATGAAAAAGGATGAGGATTAGCTAAGATCAAAGCATACTCATACGACTTGAATTGCAAAGATTTTGAAAACCAATTGGAATGACAGCTGTCAAGGAGAAGAGTAGCCAGAGGTTGTCAGTCTCTCAACAAGCCTAACTGAGCAATGCTTCTTTGTTCTCCCCATCTGCTGCAGCCTAATAAGATAGGATACAAATTTGTGTATTTTTTGACTTCAGGAACAATACAGCACACTCTAAAATGTCTGCACCATCTTTATGAATTGTAATAAAAGCTATCTGCTGAGTGCAGAAAACAATCAAATGTCTATAATTAACAAAGGAAAAATTCTAGAAAAAGACACTAAGAATGTATTCCAATGCATATTTACAAGGGTAGAGCACACTTCAGACATGATTTGGAAGGAGAACTTCAAATCTTGGATCGGTGTTTGTTCATTAAAGCAGTCCATTTTTTCATACTTCTACAGAAGCCTGAAAGCAAAGGTCATCAAGTCACTAATTTTACTGAGTAGATTATTTTTAGTAGTGTTAATTGATCTATAAAGAATTAGAGGTAGTGTACAGGCAGTATATCATGCCTATTTACGAAGCCAGTTTTGCAAATCACACGCAGTCATTAAGCATAGCATCACACGGCTGTAACTTGCAACCTCCTACTAACTTCTCCATTGACTTTGCATGTCAGAAGCCAACTGTGAAGGTTGCAAACGGCATTCACATGACCATACAATTGTCATAAATGGGTGGTTGGTTGCCCAGGACCAAATTATGATCATATTATTATAACTTTTTGAGGACCAGTTGTAAGTCCCTCTTTCAGCATCATTGTAACTTCATACCATTGCTTAACAAGCAATAAGTAAGTAATGGCTACTTGTAATCTTCTCCTTCCTTTAATCCTCTGTAGTATTCTTCAAATTGACAGCCCCAGCCCGTCTGATAAAAATTTGCATTTCCACTAGCTATAAGATCCAACATTTTAAATGAGTAAGCAAGTACTTGACTTTATCACACATCAATAGGTGAGGGTTAAACTGTGGGATTCTTACTCTCTGAGCGTGATTCTTTTCTTGCAGACATTTCAATACCAAATTAGGTAGCATTATCAATACTAGTAGGGACTAGAGTTTGCTGTCATTTTACATGTAGTGATTAGCCTGTCAGTGTTCGTGGGAGAGCACTTGATGGTTCCTTGATCCAGGCTGTTGTCTACAATTAGCTTGTTTGGCAATTCCTTGTTTGGGGCATTGTTTGCCTCTTGATTGTTAGTCTAATGTTAATCTTGGTGTTAATCTCTATTCATCTGATTGTTGATTGATGTTGAAGAGATATTTTCGCCTTTTTGTTTCCTTTTTGGCTTTTTGATTGTCTGAATGGTATGTAAATGTTGTTTATGTCTATGTGCCTATAGTTTGCTGATTCGCTTCCAGGAATTTTCCAGCCAATGTATGTATTTATCACATACGTATTTGATTGAGAGAAGCATTAATGTCTTATCTTAGGGTTTCATCCTAATATGACAGCCCCAGTCAAAACAATGCAGATTATGATTAGTACTTGAATGGGAAAGCATCATGGGCTAGACTAAGAAATTGAAAAGCAGAAAGCCAACCACTTCACTCTATTGTTCCCAGGAAAGTTATCTGGTTATGTCCATAACATCACCAAGAATCAAACTTGCATTATACTGAAGCAGCCATTAAATTGGAAGGCTGGAGATATCAAATCTCCTCTCACAGTTTCCGTAGCATTTTCATATTCCGGCTTCATTCATTCACTTGTCTTCCACAGGACAGGTCTCACCTGGCATGTCTGTCATAATCTGTGTTGCCTTTCTGACAATCAAATGATCACAAAGTAAAACCTGGAAATAATTTCAGTAAGGTTACCTCCTCCTGTCCATGTAATGATGTGGTGTGGGACGAAAAGTTACAGCCTTTCTGATCAATATTTGGAAGACAAATCAATTGAGCAGAAGTCAAAAGCAAACTTTATTTGCAAAAAGTCAAGTCAAATTAAAAGTCCTGAAAATGACTCAAGAAATGCAGTGTTTCGGGCAGTCCACAAGATGGTGCTGTCCTGCTACCCAATAATGTTTTCTGCAAGTCAGGTGAGAAATGATGCATTTTAATATACAGGCTACCAGAAGACTACTGTAGAAATTAAACAGATTTTTCTGCCCACACTGAAAATGGAATGCAAGTTTGAAGTTCCTCACAAATGTAGTAAGAATGCTACACTTGAATGAACAGTACTTAAGAAAAGAAAGAATCCTACTTACAACATTTATCTTGTTCTACAGAATTAGCCACTTTTTCCCCCTGAAACAAAGAGCCCCTGCTTTTTTCTTCCTGTATTTTATCCAACCTTAATCTGAAGTTCTGGGAACAAAGTCAATACCTTTATTTCTCAGCCTCTATCCACAATCTTTTCTTCCTCAAATTCTGCATCAAAGTTTTTAAGTGACCAGAGATTATAAATGTTTTCCTTTGTTTCCTGCAGAGGGAGGTTGGTGGTATCTGTTTACAGGATGGAAACATCTTTCTCTCTAGATATGTCCTGGGCATAGTTGGACATCTGTGAATGTCAGACTCTGGCCTGACAAAGATATACAATCATAACATACAGTAAAAGAGTAACAGAGTTGGAAGAGGCCTTGGAGGTCATCTAGTCCAATCCCCTGCTCACGCAGGAGACCTGTACTAGGGATTCAAACCGCTGAACTGCCTACCTTTCTGATCAACAAGCTCAGTGTCTTAGCCACTGAGTCACCTAGTCAAGCCTCATGAAACATTATCCCCCTCCCCGCCTCCTCCAATATTAGACTAGTTCCATCCATTTTGATATTCTGGAAGTCCCTTAAGACCTGGTTAGTGTCAAGGCCCACTCCACTCCATAATTAGGAAAGAAGACTAAGAGACTCCATGTAGATAGACGATAACGCCCTTATAGAGATGATCGTGGAGGATCTCATTAATGAATTGCATGAACACAGCAGGAGCCCCCTGTAGGCCAAAAGGCATAACTCGGAACTGGAAACAACCAAGAGGGCAGTTGAATGCGGTCTTCCATTCGTCCCCTTCCTTAATGCGTACTCTATAGTAAGCTTCCCGCAGGTCCAATTTTGTGAAGATGCGGCCCTTCCCCAGTTGCGCTAACAAGTCCTTCATCAGTGGTAGTGGGTAGAGGTTTTGAGTACAGATGGCGTTAAGGTTGCGAAAGTCACAGCACAAACGAAGAGACCCATCTTTCTTTTCACGAAATAGGACAGGGGCAGCCACCTTGGGTCGAGCCGGTTCAATGAACCCACGTTTCAAATTTTTGTCAATGAAAGAACGCATCTCCTCCATTTCCCTGGGTGACATAGAGTAAATGCGGGGTTTTGGGAGTTTGACCCCGGGTAAAATGTCAATGGAGCAGTCAGTAGGCCTGTGGGGGGGTAGAATGTCCGAAGATTGCTCGCTGAAGACGTCCCTAAGATCCAAATATTCTTTCGGGATTTTTTCCTCTCCTGCAATCCTCTCCTGCCCTCTAGCGGCTACTTCAGGAACGTCAGTGACTTCAGGTTGGTCCGGAGAGCCCTCCCCCACTGGAGGCACCTTCGAGCGAACACGCAAGCGGCCTGTCCGCCAATTTATGTGAGGGTTCCACTTCCGGAGCCATGGGATGCCCAAAATGAGTGGTCTGTCCATGCCAGGTGCGACCACAAAAGAGATTAATTCAGTATGGGTACCCATTTTCATTTCCAAAGGCTCAGTAAAAAAATGGGCGGGCCCCCCCCCCCGCAATCGAGCCATCTATTTGGCAAAACACAATCGGGGTTTTCAAAGTGCGCAATTTGATGCCCAATTTTTCTACCATGGCGGGATTGATCATGGATCGGGAACAGCCAGAATCAAGTAAAGCTAGGAGGGTGGCAGGGGTCCCCTCAGGAGGAACTTTTAATTCAATAGGGATGAGAAGGGGTCCCTTGTTTGAACTCACCCAGCGAGGCGATGTGTCGTCATCAGAGTCCTCAGAAGAAGAGGAGTTAGCATCTGCGTCACCCTCTAATGGCTGGGCAACAGGAGGGGGGTTGGTTTCCCCAGCGAACGCTGTCTCCTTCTTCTTCTTGTCAGGGCCTCTGGCAGGCTTGTCATCACGTCTGGGAGGGGGTTGGGCAGAGAGAGGCAGTTTAGCGCGACATTCGGGGGCGGTGTGCCCGAGCTTGCCACAACGAAAGCATGTTAACGGTCTGGAGGAGCCAGAAGGGGGCCCTCTTGCGTCGCCTCGTCGTTTGGAGAACGATTGCGTAGTAGGAGGGGGGAGGGACCGGGCAGCCTTCTCCTTCCGCTTCCTTCTTTCTTCAGTGGCATAATGCAGACGGATTAAGTCAAGCTCGGCGTCTGCAGCATGCTCAAACCACGTGATTAAGCGTCTTGGCAGGTTACGATTGACACATTGTTGATAAATGTCTGCGTTCAACCCTTCGGCAAATCTGTCCAGAAGGGCGTCCTCCCCCCATCCTCTCATGTATTGTGAGAGACACTGAAATTCCTGGATGTATTGGGCGACAGGTCTATCGTCTTGGTCGAAGGTTAAAAACTTCAATTTGTTCCGCTTCTCAGTTAATGGGTCATCAAAACGTTGACGGAAAGCCTCCATAAAACGGTTGAAATTCCCCAAGAGGGGAGATCCAGACATGTGCAAAGCAGTCGACCACGTAGCCGCTTCACCATCCAAAGATAAAAGAATCATTCTGACCCTTAAAGTGTCAGATTCAAAGTCCCGGCCATAAATTTCCATGTAGTTAAACACCTGCATAAGAAAGGAGGGAAGGCTATTAGAATCCCCCTTAAAACGTACAGGCAAGGGAGGGATTTTAGCCATTCGATGTCTTCGGGGGGGAGGCTGGGGGGGAGGTCCTCTTTGATCAGCGAAACCTCTAGCCGCAGGGGGAGACGCGGGCCGAGGGGGGGGGGGAGAATCCTGGCGTGGGTAACGTTGCCAGTTTCTCCAGTCTCTTTCCTCCTCCCCCCTTCTCTCTTCCAAAAATGTTTGACCCCAATAATCAGGTAATTCACTCCGCTGGGGTTTTCTCATCGGGCCCCGGTGCTGATAGCCTCTCCATTCTCCTTCATCGCCCCCTCTGCTTTCCCCACAGTACCTTTGGCTCCAATAGTCAGGGACTTCACTCGCCTGAGGTTTTCTCACAGCACCTGGCTCCAGCGAAGTTTGTGGAGGTGGTCTTTGGGTGAGCCCAGCATTCCAGCTTGTCTCTATCTCTCTTTGCCCCGCTGAAATTGACCAACGGGGTGGGGGGGAAGGTTCAGGCTGACTGGAAATTTGCAGTTGAAATAAATCTTCGTGCAAAGGTCGGTCAGACGGGCTGGGCTGGTGTAACGAAAGGTCGGGAGGTCCTAGTTCACTGGAATCCCCTCCAGCTGCGCCCTCTTCCTCTCTGGTCGGAGAAGACATTCTTTCCCTTCTCGGTAGACGTAAATCTCCTGGAAAGGGATATATTCAGATCTTGCTTCTTGTCAAGGCCCACTCCACTCCATAATTAGGAAAGAAGACTAAGAGACTCCATGGGTTGGAAATCCAAAGTACTTTTACTAATTATAAATGGTAAGCAAGCAGTAGTGAAGCAAGATCTGAATAATATGGCGCGAAAGCAATTGATATATAGGCAAACCCGTTCCCCCCCCTTAGGATCAAAGCTCCAGTCCAATCATAAGTCCTTCAAATGTCAGGTGTGAGATAACTTCAAAACGACAGGCCGAAGATGGAATGTGTAGGCCGTTGATGCAGGCGGGAAACACGTACGCATGCGTAATCCCACCGACTGGTACATCCTAGAACATTCCTCCAGCACATCAATTAAATCCCTCCCACATACACGCCCCCCCCTCCCGTTTCATGGCAGCTGAAGCAACAGCAAAGCAGAAGCTGACATCCGGCCGTCCCCCGGAAAAAGGCTGTCAGGCCTGGAAGAAAACACAAACAAAACAGACAAATAACAAAACAAATGAAAAAGGGAGGGGAGAGAAGTCAAGGTTTGTCGGGATAAGAAGCATAAAATTTCCGGAGTAAGCGGGGCGCACGAACGTGGGACTTATCAACCCATTCCGTGTGGGAGGGGGGAAAATGTTTCCAAGCCACAAGGTATTGGATGCGATTACGGTGCCGACGGGAATCAAGAATGTCACGAATTTCAAAATGATGTTCCCCATCCACAAGTAACGGAGCAGGCGGAGGGTCATCTGTGGGCCTGAGGTTGGACACTCGAACAGGTTTGATGAGGTTAATGTGGAACACTGGGTGGATACGGTTGAGATGCTTGGGCAATTGCAAACGAACAGAAACAGGATTGATAACCTTCACAATTGGGAAAGGGCCAACATACTTGGGACCCAATTTCTTCGATTTTTGTGTAGTATGCAAGAATTTTGTGGACAAATACACTAAATCTCCAACGTGGTACTCATAGGGCTGAGAGCGTTTCTTATCAGCCTGCTTCTTATGAGCCTTATGGGCAGCGTCCAAGGTGGAAAGAGTCAGGGGCCAAAGGCGACTGAGACGCTCACTCCAGTCTGCAACGGAAGGAACCTGAGGCTGGGCCGTAGGCAGTTCGGGGATAGGAACAAAATCCTGGCCGTAAACGACCCGGAAAGGGGCGAAGCCCGTACTGGAGTGAACCGAATTGTTATAGGCCACTTCAGCATGCGGTAGCAAGTCAACCCAATCGTCCTGTTGATAATTGATAAAACAACGTAAATATTGTTCAAGGACGGAATTAGTACGTTCACAGCCGCCATTAGTCTGAGGATGGTAGGCGGAGCTAAGGCCTTGGGCGGAACCAATGCGTGCGAGGAACTCCTTCCAAAATTTAGATGTGAATTGGACTCCACGATCGGAGATAATACGGTCGGGAACCCCATGTAACCGGTAGATGTGGGAAAGAAATAATTTAGCCAACGCCTTGGCGGAAGGAATTTTGTGGCAAGGCACGAAATGAACTTGCTTGGAAAACAAATCAGTGACCACCCAGATGACGGTGTGCCCCTGGCTCTCGGGGAGGTCAACAATAAAGTCCATAGAAATCTCCTTCCAAGGTGCAACCGGGCGGGCGACAGACTGTAGAAGTCCCTGCGGTTTCCCCGGCGGCTTTTTGGCGGCAGCGCAAACTGGGCAACTGGCCACATAAAGTTCAATGTCCTTTTTTAAAGAAGGCCACCAGAATTGTCTCTTCACAAGGTGTAAAGTCTTGACGAATCCAAAATGACCCGCCATCCGGGAGTCATGAGCGCGACGAAGGACGACAAGTCGTAGGGAAGCGGGGACGTATAATTTAGCACCTATCCACGGTAGATCGTCCCTCATGGTGCACTCGTCCCGATGGGTCAGGAACCAGTCGTCTTGAGGAAGAGCCGCTTTGAGGTTAGAAAGTAGATCGTGAGGCACTACCTCCTGAGCCTTGGTCTGTTGACGTGTGAGTACCGGAGCTGCCAAGAGCGGTTGGACGATACTCAGTTTGGAACAATTATACTGAGGCAATCGGGACAAAGCATCGGCCATGAAGTTCTTACCGCCCGGGATATACTTGAGAGTGAAATTGAAACGGTTAAAATATTGGGCCCACCGCATCTGTTTGGGGGAGAGACGACGAGGGGTGCGTAACGCTTCCAAGTTCTTGTGGTCAGTCCACACTTCAAATGGGTGTATAGAGCCTTCGAGAAAATGGCGCCAAGTAGCGAGGGCCCAACGGACCGCAAAAGCCTCCTTCTCCCAAACCGCCCAGCGCCGTTCTGTGTCAGTGAGTTTACGTGAGGTGTACGCGCAAGGCTGTAAGTTACCTTGGTCATTGGCTTGTAGCAGAACGGCCCCAACAGCGACATCACTGGCATCCGCCTGGACGACGAAAGGCTGGTTGAGATCAGGATGTTTAAGAACTGGTTCAGCGGCAAAAAGGCGTTTAAGTTTTTCGAATGCCGCCTGGCATTCCATGGTCCAGTCCAAAGGCTTATTGGGTTTAGGCTTCGGGTCGCCTTTAGTCTTGAGTAAATTAGTGATAGGGAGAGCAATGTTGGCAAAAGAGGGAATAAATTGACGGTAGAAATTAGCGAAACCCAAAAATTTTTGCAACTGTTTACGAGTTTTGGGAGCGTCCCACTCAGTGACCGCCTTCACTTTTTCAGGGTCCATTTCAACGCCATTCGAGGAGATACGGTAGCCCAGATAGTCGATAGTCGTTTGGTGAAACTCGCACATAGACAATTTGGCATATAGGTTGGCAGCACGGAGTTTTTTCAAGACAGTGCGCACCAGATTGACGTGGTGGTCGTAAGAGCGAGTATAAATGAGGATATCGTCCAGATAGACGATAACGCCCTTATAGAGATGATCGTGGAGGATCTCATTAATGAATTGCATGAACACAGCAGGAGCCCCCTGTAGGCCAAAAGGCATAACTCGGAACTGGAAACAACCAAGAGGGCAGTTGAATGCGGTCTTCCATTCGTCCCCTTCCTTAATGCGTACTCTATAGTAAGCTTCCCGCAGGTCCAATTTTGTGAAGATGCGGCCCTTCCCCAGTTGCGCTAACAAGTCCTTCATCAGTGGTAGTGGGTAGAGGTTTTGAGTACAGATGGCGTTAAGGTTGCGAAAGTCACAGCACAAACGAAGAGACCCATCTTTCTTTTCACGAAATAGGACAGGGGCAGCCACCTTGGGTCGAGCCGGTTCAATGAACCCACGTTTCAAATTTTTGTCAATGAAAGAACGCATCTCCTCCATTTCCCTGGGTGACATAGAGTAAATGCGGGGTTTTGGGAGTTTGACCCCGGGTAAAATGTCAATGGAGCAGTCAGTAGGCCTGTGGGGGGGTAGAATGTCCGAAGATTGCTCGCTGAAGACGTCCCTAAGATCCAAATATTCTTTCGGGATTTTTTCCTCTCCTGCAATCCTCTCCTGCCCTCTAGCGGCTACTTCAGGAACGTCAGTGACTTCAGGTTGGTCCGGAGAGCCCTCCCCCACTGGAGGCACCTTCGAGCGAACACGCAAGCGGCCTGTCCGCCAATTTATGTGAGGGTTCCACTTCCGGAGCCATGGGATGCCCAAAATGAGTGGTCTGTCCATGCCAGGTGCGACCACAAAAGAGATTAATTCAGTATGGGTACCCATTTTCATTTCCAAAGGCTCAGTAAAAAAATGGGCGGGGCCCCCCCCGCAATCGAGCCATCTATTTGGCAAAACACAATCGGGGTTTTCAAAGTGCGCAATTTGATGCCCAATTTTTCTACCATGGCGGGATTGATCATGGATCGGGAACAGCCAGAATCAAGTAAAGCTAGGAGGGTGGCAGGGGTCCCCTCAGGAGGAACTTTTAATTCAATAGGGATGAGAAGGGGTCCCTTGTTTGAACTCACCCAGCGAGGCGATGTGTCGTCATCAGAGTCCTCAGAAGAAGAGGAGTTAGCATCTGCGTCACCCTCTAATGGCTGGGCAACAGGAGGGGGGTTGGTTTCCCCAGCGAACGCTGTCTCCTTCTTCTTCTTGTCAGGGCCTCTGGCAGGCTTGTCATCACGTCTGGGAGGGGGTTGGGCAGAGAGAGGCAGTTTAGCGCGACATTCGGGGGCGGTGTGCCCGAGCTTGCCACAACGAAAGCATGTTAACGGTCTGGAGGAGCCAGAAGGGGGCCCTCTTGCGTCGCCTCGTCGTTTGGAGAACGATTGCGTAGTAGGAGGGGGGAGGGACCGGGCAGCCTTCTCCTTCCGCTTCCTTCTTTCTTCAGTGGCATAACGCAGACGGATTAAGTCAAGCTCGGCGTCTGCAGCATGCTCAAACCACGTGATTAAGCGTCTTGGCAGGTTACGATTGACACATTGTTGATAAATGTCTGCGTTCAACCCTTCGGCAAATCTGTCCCGAAGGGCGTCCTCCCCCCATCCTCTCATGTATTGTGAGAGACACTGAAATTCCTGGATGTATTGGGCGACAGGTCTATCGTCTTGGTCGAAGGTTAAAAACTTCAATTTGTTCCGCTTCTCAGTTAATGGGTCATCAAAACGTTGACGGAAAGCCTCCATAAAACGGTTGAAATTCCCCAAGAGGGGAGATCCAGACATGTGCAAAGCAGTCGACCACGTAGCCGCTTCACCATCCAAAGATAAAAGAATCATTCTGACCCTTAAAGTGTCAGATTCAAAGTCCCGGCCATAAATTTCCATGTAGTTAAACACCTGCATAAGAAAGGAGGGAAGGCTATTAGAATCCCCCTTAAAACGTACAGGCAAGGGAGGGATTTTAGCCATTCGATGTCTTCGGGGGGGAGGCTGGGGGGGAGGTCCTCTTTGATCAGCGAAACCTCTAGCCGCAGGGGGAGACGCGGGCCGAGGGGGGGGGGGAGAATCCTGGCGTGGGTAACGTTGCCAGTTTCTCCAGTCTCTTTCCTCCTCCCCCCTTCTCTCTTCCAAAAATGTTTGACCCCAATAATCAGGTAATTCACTCCGCTGGGGTTTTCTCATCGGGCCCCGGTGCTGATAGCCTCTCCATTCTCCTTCATCGCCCCCTCTGCTTTCCCCACAGTACCTTTGGCTCCAATAGTCAGGGACTTCACTCGCCTGAGGTTTTCTCACAGCACCTGGCTCCAGCGAAGTTTGTGGAGGTGGTCTTTGGGTGAGCCCAGCATTCCAGCTTGTCTCTATCTCTCTTTGCCCCGCTGAAATTGACCAACAGGGTGGGGGGGAAGGTTCAGGCTGACTGGAAATTTGCAGTTGAAATAAATCTTCGTGCAAAGGTCGGTCAGACGGGCTGGGCTGGTGTAACGAAAGGTCGGGAGGTCCTAGTTCACTGGAATCCCCTCCAGCTGCGCCCTCTTCCTCTCTGGTCGGAGAAGACATTCTTTCCCTTCTCGGTAGACGTAAATCTCCTGGAAAGGGATATATTCAGATCTTGCTTCTTGTCAAGGCCCACTCCACTCCATAATTAGGAAAGAAGACTAAGAGACTCCATGGGTTGGAAATCCAAAGTACTTTTACTAATTATAAATGGTAAGCAAGCAGTAGTGAAGCAAGATCTGAATAATATGGCGCGAAAGCAATTGATATATAGGCAAACCCGTTCCCCCCCCTTAGGATCAAAGCTCCAGTCCAATCATAAGTCCTTCAAATGTCAGGTGTGAGATAACTTCAAAACGACAGGCCGAAGATGGAATGTGTAGGCCGTTGATGCAGGCGGGAAACACGTACGCATGCGTAATCCCACCGACTGGTACATCCTAGAACATTCCTCCAGCACATCAATTAAATCCCTCCCACATACACGCCCCCCCCTCCCGTTTCATGGCAGCTGAAGCAACAGCAAAGCAGAAGCTGACAGTTAGGTTATTAGGCCTTGGATTTCCAGGGAACTGGTGACAAGCTTCAATAACTCCATTGCTAAGGTGCAAATTCTTCTCTCTTTGTCTAGGATTTGTGTATTTGTTTTTACAATATTTATCTTTTAATGTAGAATCTTGTCTCTTTATATTTGCTGTCTTTATATTTGTTGCTTTATTGATTGTTTATTGATTGTGGTGACCCAGAGTCACTTTTTGTAGATGGGCAGATATAAACATTTAATGAATTAATTACATACTAATTCCTTATTATTTCAGCAACTCTATATACTTCATTTTTTCAAATTTGTGGAAATTATGCCCATTATTCATGAAATTTAAAATTCTTAGTATGCTTTCCAATTTAAAACTTACATTTCCTGCCTGAAAAGGGATCGAAAGTGAATCAGGCCATTTCAAGAGAAATGATCAATATTTGGAAGAGAAATCAATATTTGGAAGATCTTCTAAACATGATCTCTCATCTCAATCGACCCTTCAGTGGATGCACAGATTCATACAAATAGGACAGGGTTTTGGAAAAATGCCTGGCCAACCAAATTAATCATCTGATGCATTCCATTTGTATTCCAAATCTATGGAATTAGCTCCTGACAGATCCTCAACATTGAATTTGCTGTTGGAGTAGCTAAAACAACTAAAAATGCTGAATAAGTAGATTTTTGTGGGGAGGTACCTGCTCAATAATGAAGTAATAGGAAGGAATACTATATCAAAGTATGTGGAAGACAAGATTAAGAATTTATAGTAGGATCTGATCTGTTGGAATCCATCACCGGGTGTGCGTGCAGGGCAGTTTCGGCTGCCTGGAACACGTACACAGGGATGGAGAAACATCGCATCAGGAACTTTTCGGCCTAGCAGTCAGGGCTCACTATACAAACTCATGTAACATGAGCTATGTGAGCAAGCTACGCCCATACCTGCCCTTTCTCCTCCCTCTCCCCACCCTATGTCATGCTGTAACTTTCTATTCGTTGGTTTGTAAAATGCTGTAACTTTCTATTCGCTGGTTTGTAAATGCTGTAACTTTCTATTCGCTGACTTGTAACACGTGACCATATATGCCTTTTGATACGCCCTTTTTGATGACGTTGTTTCAATAAAAGAGGCCTTCGAAGTACATTCGAGGCCCTCATCCCGAGGAACTCTGCCTGGTGTTTTATTTCTGATTTGGCAAAGAGACATGAGCGGCCCTCCAGTGTGGCAACGCCGCACTGATCGTAACTGGTATCCTGTGTTGAGCTTTGTGATGTATTCAAGCCTATTTTTATTTATTTATTATATTCTTTATTTAATTTTTTTTTACTTTAAATCAAGTGGAGTGTCTTCATCTTAATCACATTCAAACAAATCAACAAAACCAGATTTTTATTCTTGAGCTTTTGATAGAGGTGTTGTAAATTTTATAACACCAACACTTAGTGGTTAGAATGTAGTGCAGATAGCCTACTGATTGCCCATTGCCAGCAATTCAAGTCTCACCAGCTGAAGGTTGACTCACCTTCCCTCCTTCCAAGGTTGGTAAAATGAGGACCTAGAGCAGTGGTAGTCAACCTGGTCCCTACCGCCCACTAGTGGGCGTTCCAGCTTTCATGGTGGGCGGTAGGGGTTTTGTCCGATACTGAAGGACTTTCCTTTTTTTTAATTTAATTGACTTTTTAAAAAAAATTCATAGCATTATTTAAAAACATTTTCATTAGGTTTTCATAAAATCACTATTACTGTGGAATCGGTGGGCGGTTAGAAAATTTTACTACTAACAGAGATACAAAAGTGGGTGGTAGGTATAAAAAGGTTGACTACCCCTGACCTAGACT
Organism: Thamnophis elegans; assembly: GCF_009769535.1. NCBI lineage: Eukaryota > Metazoa > Chordata > Lepidosauria > Squamata > Natricidae > Thamnophis > Thamnophis elegans. The sequence goes on from NC_045544.1 coordinate 62,298,537, forward strand.
GTTGGGGGCAATATGCTGTAAGCCACTTAGACAGGGATGTAAAGCACTATGAAGCAGTGTATTTAAGTCTAAGTACTATTTTACTTCTGTAATAGATTCTATTAGGCAAGAAAGCAGCTCAGGTGCTCCACCAGCAGTAGCTGATAAAATATTTGTCTAATGGTATTTTTCAAGATAAATTGAAATCACCTTTAATAAATTAAAATTACTTCCACTTGGTAATCTCAATTTACTTAAAGAAAACCTTATTAGTGCACTTTCCCAAATAGCTTTCTTAAATAACTTATCAATCAAAAGAAAATATGTGTTCAATATCAGTTTAGGAATACCCTTAGAATCATAAATCAAATGAGATACAGTGTTCATACTGACAATATTAACTTTACCCCACTGGCATAAAGGAATTTAAAGCCATCTATTAACATCTATTTCAACCCTTATCATAATTTCTGGACCTCTGACAATTCATCAGTTCTCTTAAATATGAGTATGAAGGCTATTAACATGTCTTTCAAAGGCTAACCAAATCACCTGGAACAATGCTTCAGCAAACTCTCAGTAACAAATACCAGTGATAAACAGAAAGAGAGAAAAGGGGGAAGAAAATGTATCTATGAGTCATCCTTTCTATTGCATCAAATATAGAAGCAGTTTCAAGATGCACAACAGGAGCTTATTCTTTCTAACTGCTTGAATGGAGAAGAGAGAGGATTCTTCAGACAACCCCATAATACATAACAAATTGATCCACACAGTGGAAAGCTGCATAAAACCACAGATTAGTCCATGTTATTCTGTGTTAATACTTAGTTAAATTAGAGTCCAATAGAGGGGGGGGGGATATATTCTAAGCTAAAGTGTAAGCCCAAGCATTAGATGATGAAAGGTTGTCTATCATTCAATATTTCATTATAGATTAATTAATATACAACATAAAGATGTATAGGAACTAATTTGTGAAGTCACTGAAGTTAAAAGTGACTGCTAAACGTGAATATTGCAGAAGATTATTCCCAAACAGAACATGAATTTATTGGTGCGTATTCAATTACCCCATTCAATTGCCTTAGCTCTCCTGCCCACCTACCATGCAAATGTAATTAGATTTAATAGGTACCACTTCTGTGTGAAGGTAACAGCATTCTGTGTACCTTTGGCATATAGTCAGGCTGACCACATGACCATGGAAGTTTTCTTCAGACAATTCTGGATCCCTCAGCCAAGAAACATAGAATTGGACATGATTGACAGGGAAATCTTTACCTTTTCCTTTAGTATGCAATTTAATAAGGCTGGATGTTTATACATGGCTGCTCTTGTGCATTTTTAATGGTCTAATTTCAAAATAGCCCAGCTAAAGAGCATGGCAGAGATTTAGGCTCAGGAAGAGACATCTAAATCTTCATATCTTTGCTAGGAAGGACTTTGTAGGTACTCCTTCCTTGTTAAACCTGACTTTTTCTATAATATCCTCCTTTCTCCACACAGAAGAGCATCTGCATTATCACAAAATGGATCCTTATCTTTGCAATTGTTGACAGAAGATTACAATAACATCCTTTATCATAAATATTTGCATCTGTGATTCATTTGCTACTAACTGGTCCTTTATATCCCACTTGACATTTCAAGCATATTGCACTGCTCATCAACAAATTCTCAGGTGAACCTCAATCAACAATTATAAAACAAGTATTGTGGGAACCATGTCTTAAAATCTCCAAGAAAGTTGTGGAATTCCTAGCTATTGTTTTAGAAGCTGAGTGAATCCACAACAAACAAGGTCCAGTCCTATTTTATAGTCACTTTATCAAATCTGTGCTCTCTTCACTTTTTCTTAGTAAACTCTATATGGGAGGTTTGACTCACCACAGCAATCCCCTAGAAGATATGCCTCTTTCTTGTGTATGTTTGAATGTTTATATGTTACATCTGTGATATCTGACCATTTATAAACAAAAAATTAAAAATTTATACAAGATTCACTCCATATTTGCAGACTTTGCATTTAATCTGGTTGCACATTCCTCTTTTCATTCTACATGTATCATAATAACAATATTTCAAGTTATAAACAAGTGAAATTCCCAATATAACATCTATAAAATGAAATGAAGAACTTTATCAATTATTTTTTTCATTACTAAGGATTTATAAGGATTATGAGTGAGAAAAAAGAAGTTAGAATGTCCAAACAATAATAACTTCCCTTCTACATAATTAATCTTATATTTCATCAGCACAACCTCCCCAAATGTGGTAAATATTGGGAAATTTGAGGGCTCTTCAAAGCATGCATAATAAATATATATTTTCCTAATGGCTCCTCCCCTCACAACTTTTTCATTTGCTGTATTACACAAACCACCAAAAATGAAATTTTTGTCACAATTATATAGAAAAATAATGGCATTTATGTATTGTGCATACAAATACATACACAGGCCTCTTTTTTTCAAAGTGTCAACATTTTGAGGTTGTGTAATAATGCAGCCTTGGGGTTCCCATAGAAACATGTTTCATTTCCTAGGTGACAGGGATAGTATGTCGTCAGCATTGAACTAAACTATCTCCAATAGAAACATACTGAAATTCTTTCCAGCATCATTGCCCTAAAATAACCACCTTAACCCAATTAGCTGTTATAACTTGATTGAAGTTTTGAAAGTTACATTTGGTATTATATCCCATGTGCACAACAATTAATGGTTGGATTAAAAAGTAATATATAACACTGGGTTTTTACATTAGACAATGTGCAATGTAGTAGTTAAGGCATCATCTGGAAACTAGGAAACTGGGAGTTCAAGTCCACCTTGGGTACAAAGCCAGTTGGGTGACCTTAGGCCAGTCATTTTCTCTCAGCCCTAGAAAACAAGCAATGGCAAGTCACTTCAAAAAAAAACCCATGCATGGAAAACTGCAGGGGCTTGTCTAGGCAGTCTCTAAGAATCAGACATAACTGAACAGAAGGGAAAAAAAGTGCAATAAAATGTCATCTTTGTTATTATATTTAAAAACATATAGATAACCAGCTACCAATAGTTTCAAAATATACATATAAATAAAAGGAAATAATAAAATAAAATAAAACATAAAATAAAGTAAAATAAAAAATAATGAAATAAAATATAATAATAAAATTCTATATTCCTGGCAGGAATAGCCAACACTCCAGAAGATAGGTTTAAGATACAGAAGGATATTGACAATCAAGACTATTGGGCTCTATCTAACAAAATGAAATTCAATGGTGAAAAGAGTAAAGGTCTACATTTAGACAAGAAAAACGAAATGCATAGGTACAGCACAGGTGGTATCTTGCTCAATGGTAGTAACTGTGAGAGGGATCTTAGAGTCCTAGTGAACAACCATTTAAATATGAGCCAGCAGTGTGCAGCAGCTGCCAAAAAAGTCAACACAGTTCTAGGTTGCATAAACAGAGGGATAGAATCAAGATCACGTGAAGTGTTAATACCACTTTATAATGCCTTGGTAAGGCCACAATTGGAATGCTGCATTCCGTTTTGGTCGCCACGATGTAAAAAAACAATTTGGAGATGGCGAACCTATGGTATGCATGCCACTGGTGGCACATGGAGCCATTTGTCAGGGCATGCGAGGCGTTGCCCTGTCAGCTGGCCAGCATGTATGCACAGCTGACTTCAGCCTTTTTTTTAGGCCATTTTTCTCCCTCCCCAGACTCCAGAGGCTTTATAGGAGCCTGGAAAGGGTGAAAAAAACCCTCCCCCCCTCCCCCAAGGCCCTCCAGAGGCTTCAGGAGCTTCCCTGAAGCCTCCGGAGCGCAAAAAAAAATGGCCCTACGAGCAAACACACACACCCCAAAAAACTTTTTTAATGGCAAAGGTGCCCCCTTAATATTTGGCAAATGGTTTGGGCTCCAATAGGCATAGCAAATGATATGCAATGAAGGGAAAATTTCTTTGCCTTTACATTATTTTAAGATATTGTCAACATATTTTTGGGTTCAGTTGAAAGAAGGTTCTGTTGTTTTATATATATTCTAGCAGGAAAAAAGAACATAAGTAATCAAGGGTTTTATATACAATCACCAGTGTTTTGTATTTACTCAAAGGGGAAAATATACCTTGATAGCCAATGTATTTATTTTACTATGGGCATGATTCAGTTTTTTTCAGATTAACCAGAGACAATCCAGTTTGCCAGTATCACTACAAACTCGTGTTTCCAAACTTAAAACAGCCTTCCTGGATGGATTACATTGCACTTTAGAGGTGACCCGTATATATGCATTGCCATTTCAAGTTGTGTCTTCTTCTAGACAGAGAAGCAATTAAAGAAATTCCAGTACAGTATCATAATTTTGGCTAGCAACAGTGACAGACTTTATGGATAAATTCCATCTGTGCCTACAAATTCAGGGCCAGAGTAGACAAAATAGCAAGTGACCCAAGACTCCATTTCTCGCTGATTTAAGTTTTTTTTTAAATCCACTGAGGAAAACAAAATCAGGGGTGCACCAATGGGAGATTGGTATATTTCAAATGTCTAAGTTATGCAATTTCCCTATCAGGGAAGACTATCAGTATATTTTACAACAGCAATTGAATTCTTTCTGCAATCATGCAGTTTTTATTATTTAGGATTTCAATCATGGGGAAACTGTAAAAGCATTCAACTGAATGTGCTTCTCTCGCTCTCTAGCTATTCCCACATGGACAGTATATTCCCACATGGATTAGGGAGTGCTGTTTGCTAGACAATGCCTCTGTAGATACACTTGAAAAATGTCTGGGATTTGTGGTGATGCTGGAGATGAATTTTACCAATGAAGACAAGCGCCAATATAATATATTATTGGTTAAGGAACAAGGCTTACATCTGGCAGATCTGTAACCCTAACCACAGAAGGTTACTGATGATTAGCTATTAACTCTTTCTCCCTTCCCCTCCAATTTATCTCAAACGATGGTTGTTGAAAGGAAAAAGTAAATGTGGGGGTGTTATGCACCCTATTTTGAGTTCCTGAAAGAATGGTATAATGGGACTCAAATAATTTCTGGTTTGAATTTCACATGTAAACTGTTTGGCTGTTTAATCCTCTTTGGTGAGAAACTCTGATTGCAACTTTCCCACACTCCTTAAAATAAACTGAACACAGGCAAGGCATCTGCAGAGGGGGACTCCAGTGGGGACAATGACATATCAATGCACATAACATTATCCTGACTTGTATTGCATTTCTGAATGCATGTGGTGGTGTTATGCCCATCCTAAGGAATGTATAATTTTGAATGGAAATATTTTTGAAAAGTATCATCTTACTATATGTTTCTTCTACAGAGTTCATTTTACCTCTCCCAGTTTATCTTTACCAGAAACCTATGTTATAGGTTAAGGCTACCCAGTGAGCCAAGGTGACTGGAAGATTTGTGATCTAGAAAGTTTTGAACTTGCAACTTCTGGTGTCTGACATTGTTCGATAATCCAACTGTCCAATGAATATTGCAAATTTTTTCTCCTTTTACAAATCTGTAATCGCTTGCTTTGGGGTAGAATCAAGGCGACTGAATGGAGCTGAGCATTTACTGGCCAAATGCCCTCCCTGATGCCTATGTGGAGTTTGCAGCACATATTTACTCTTTGTGTCCTATTAGAGAAACATCTGTCACATAAATATTGCAAAATAACTGCAGGAATATAACTCTGTGTTCCAGTCTCCAATATAGAGCTTGAGTACTAGTTGCTGCTTTAGTTCAATGGTCACTTCCTTGTTGCCTTGATGGGAACATTTTTTTTACTCCCTAGATTAATAAAGAATAAAATTAAAAGTACTCAAAGACTTAGCTTTATCAATTTTGTGGGAAAAGTACACTTTAATAAGATTTGGAGCTTTCTAGGTCAATGAGACTTAGAATTCTCTCTGTTAAAAGTAGCAGATAACAACATATTTAACTTTGTGTGTTCCTTTAGGGAACCCGACAGAGATCTGGATACTCAAGAGAAATAACTGCATGGAGAAAAGCAACCTAGAAGTAAGCAGAAATTTCCTAACAGTGAGAACAATTAACCAGTGGAACGGCTTGGTTTCAGAGGTTGTGGGTATTCCATCACTAGAGGCTTTTACCAAGAGACTGGACAACCACTTGTCTGGAATGGTATAGGGCAGTGATGGCGAACCTTTTCCACACCGGGTGCCCAAAATTGAACATGCGTGCATGCGCGTGTATTTGCACACACCAGAGCGCCAGAAAAGACCAGCTGGCCAGTGCACACATGCCTGGCTTTTTGGCTGTTTTCTGGGCCAAAACAGATCTTTAAAAACGCCCTGAAAATGGTCCAAAAAACCATCAGAAAAGGCTCGAAAACGGCCTGGCAGAGACCAACTAGAGATGGCGCACGTGCTCACAGATAGGGCTCTGCATACCACCTCTGGCATAGGTGCCATTGGTTTGCCATCACGGGTATAGGGTCTCCTGCTTGAGCAGGGCATTGAACTAGAAGACCTCTAAGGGCCCTTCCAGCTCTGTTATTCTGTCATTCTAAGTGAAAATATTTAGCATGATCATGTCTTATTCTTCTTATGTGGCACCACTGGCTAATTTTGAAATATCTTTATATGTGACTGGAAGGAAATGGAACTGATGAGAAAGTCCACTTTGGCCAACATCCATATCATGAACTATTGCCACATAAAGTGAACAGTAGACATTTAAGGCAGACAAAAATAGAGCTGCATATTGGGCTGCAAAATTTCAGATGACCCTCAGGGGGTTGCAGAGTAATGCCAAAAAGCTACTGCTGTTATTTAGATACAGATTTCTCCCAGATACAGAGGCCCTACAAAACATTTAACCTGATACAAATCAGCTTCATGTTTTTTTTAAAAAAAAAACATTGCAGAAATGTGAAGGAAAGGGTTTCATTTTAATTATGCAGAAATGATACATTTTGCACTGAGAGAATCTAATTGACTTTTGGCCAAGTTCTGAAATGCATCATCTAAACCAGGGATGTCAAACTCGCATCGTCATGGTGGCATCACATGACGTATCGTGACTTTTTCCCACTTCGCTAAACTAGGTATGGGTGTGGCCAGCGCCTGATGCATCTGGCCTGCGGGCCAAGAGTTTGACACCCCTGAGCTAAACTGTGTCAGCCTTTTCACTAGATATGATCAGCAACACAGTAACAATAGCAATAGCAATAGCAGTTAGACTTATATACCGCTTCATAGGGCTTTCAGCCCTCTCTAAGTGGTTTACAGAGTCAGCATATTGCCCCCAACAACAATCCAGGTCCTCATTTTACCCACCTCAGAAGGATGGAAGGCTGAGTCAACCCTGAGCCGGTGAGATTTGAACAGCCAAACTGCAGAACTGCAGTCAGCTGAAGTAGCCTGCAGTGCTGCATTTAACCACTGCGCCACCTCGGCTCTTCCCAGTAAAAGCTGGGAAGTCTTTGTTGCTCTGTGGAACAGCCTAAATAGGAATGAAGTTGTTCAGAATTTTTTTTAGATCTGCTATTCACATGGAAATTGAGCTGTAGGATGTTAATTTGGTTTAGTGAGAATTGTGATTTCATTTTACCAAACTATGATTTACAAATCACAATGAATCCGACTAAAAGCAAAATGAACAACTCATATTATGGCTTCACATTATGTGTGAAGCAAGCCAACCCTACAGTGGCTCATTGATGCATGCCTCCCATTGTCAACAAGTAACCTGTAAGCATTTATAGACATCATTGAGTATCAGAATCCCAGCATTTAAAAATGGCACAATAATGAATGGTTCTTGATAGGACTACATATGTGCCTTGTGGCGGTGTTAACCATTGCTATGGGAACATTAATTTGGGAATATATAATTAAATCGCAAGAGAAAAATACATCTTTGCAGATTGTGCTGAAAAAGTCTGCGCTCAATTTGCAATCTGCTGATCCATAAGTGTAAAATCTGCAAACCTGGTAAAACGCAAAAGCTGGATGAAATGTACCAGATATGATATCTTACTAATCCTGGTTGTGCACACATATTTACAATCTCTCTGGCAGCCTCTAGCAGTACTAATAAGCAAAATTTTCTCAAGGAGAAAGAGAGGCCTATATAGTGTTCATATATGCTGATATTTTAGTGCAATAGAATGCAGATTTGGTATTGGCATTTGTTTTTATTAAATTTGATTCCAAATATTAAGTTGTCATTACATGGTTCTAAATTCCTTGATGTAGACAACTTAGATACATTATAAATAGTATTTTTCCTCTACCATCACCCATTTTATTTGCAAGATAATCCAGCCTTACATTTACAAACCCTCATAGGGCTTTCCCATTCATTTTACAGCTTCAGCAAAGGGCCTGAATAATACAGTGAATAGACGCACAAATCACTTAATCACATATTATGACACCCTCCTCTTTCATTGATCCAACTAAATTTTATAAGATAGAACATGCTTACAGAAAGCTAAACCAATCCCTTGGATTAAAGCAGTTGAGAAAGGTTTAGCATGGGTGTCAAACTTGATTGCATCACGTGATGATCTTTGCCTTTGCAGAGCTGGGGTGGCCATGGCCTGAGTGTGATGCATCCAGCCCGCAGATACTGGTGCTTTTCATATCAAAGGCCCAGTGAAATTAGAATGCAATGCAAATTCTGACTAAACAGTAATACATGGACAAACACACAAAACAGAGTTAGTTTTTTCCTATAACGGGCTGTATAAAGCAGGCATGAAATCCTCTTATCTTCACTACCAGTTTGGTAGTGGGAGCGCGCACGCCTAAGCACACATCTGGGCATGCGCAGAACCTACTGCACATGCTCAGAAGGTCCGTGATTACGTCAGGGTGTGTGGGTGGAGCCTTGCACTGCTGCCACTACCGGTTTTCCGAAACCGGTACAAACCGACAGAATACAACCTCTAGGTTAAAGTTATAAGCTAGCTATGCATTCTTTTCCAAAAGAAGAATCATTTGATAGTGGTTCTCTTTCTATTTGGACAGATGCTTTAACAGAATAAGAGAGTTGGAAGGGACCTTGGAGGCCATCTAGTCCAACCCCCTCCTCAGGTAGGAAACTCGATACCATTTCAGACAAGTGGTTGTCCAATCTCTTCTTAAAAACCCACAGCAATGGAGCACCCACAACTTCTGAAGGCAAGCCATTCCACCAATTGATTGCTCTCACTGTTAGGAAATTTCTGGGTTGGTTCACCCCCTTGATTATTTTCCATCCATTACTTCTTGTTCTACCTTCGGGTGCTTTGGAGAATAGGTTGACCCTCCTCTTCTTTGTGGCAGCCCCTTAGATATTGGTACACTGCTATCATATCACCTATAGTCCTTCTTTTTATTAAACTATACATACCCAATTCCCTTCAATAGTTCTTCATGTTTTAGCCTCCAGTCCCCTAATCATCTTTGTAGCTCTTCTCTGACTTTTTCTATATCATGGATACCCCTTTAAGCATTATCATCAAATTATTAATTCTCATTAATATATCTATGAAACATCTAAGGCCACTTCTTAGGAGACCTGGCCTGATTTTCACATTTCATCACATGCAGCCAAGATTGTAGCCATCCCGTATGAGCATTTCCACGCAGGGCTAATCCAGTTTAACATTGTGTTTTCACTATGTTCTTAGTTCTAACAGCACTTATTGTTTAATAAAATTGTACTTTGATGTTATATTTGACAGCCTTGGACAATTCTGTTGTGAAGTGTTGTTTATTATATAGCACTGTAGAGTAATGAATGAGTATGAAGTAATGGCATAATAAAAATAATGTATACATAAAGCAGTAACTTGGCAGAAACCTGGGCTGTTTATTAATACATTACATACACTGATGTTCACTGCACACTTTGGCAACATTCAATACCTTGTTTCTTTCTTCGATCCACAAGCACCACAGAGAAAGGAAAAACTAAGAAATGGAGATCCACTTTTTTCTATCCTTTTACAAGGAAAGCTTTTGAAAGTGTAAAACTGACAGCACTTAAATATTTCCTAGATGGAATGAGGAGGAGGCCAGGCATTTCCCCTTCACATTAGGAAAACTTAGAACTGCATATAATAGGTGGCCTATCTTACCTGAGAAGAAAGTGGAATTGGATTGTTATGGGATGAAATCCTTGAAACGTTTGTCTGTGAAGGTTTTAGAGGGTCCATCTTCCCAAAACTGACATCACTATTGTAGATCTGCATTGTTAGTGTCATTATTAGGATTCTTTCAGACTGAAATATTTCTTTTCTAGTCATAGCAGGTTCATTACGCATGCATAAATAATAATAACAGTCTGACCAAGTACAACTTCCATAACCCAACTCCAATTATCCAATTAACTGAGAGTCAAAGAATCGCAACGTACAGTAATCTCATTTGATGTAAGGGGAAAGGTGGACCTTATTGTCTCACATTATTTTTTATCATAACTGCTGAACTACTGGTTTATTATCCCAAATGCTGATAAGGGCAGACCTCAGCATATGCCAACAATGTAGTACTATGCAGAGGGCAGAAGAATGAAAGGAGGGGTGGGGGGGGGGATTTGTATTGGAGCATCGTGTGCTTTCTAGATTCCAGTGCAGGGTAGTTTGGTCTAACTTTCCCCAAAGTCGAATACTGCAGTTGTATTTTATTTTAATTCTCATCATTCCCAGCTGGATAGTCTTTTCCAAAACTTTAAAAAATGGTTAAGAATGCCTGCTACATGCTGCATAATTATTCTAGGCAACCTCCATGGTAGATTATGGGTGCACAACATATAGCCCTCCAATGATGCTTAATTATATCCCTCAATCTCCCTTATGCTGACTAGAGCTCTTGAAAATTGTGATTTAGAAACACTGGGAAGGCCAAAATACATACTGTGACATCATCTGAATTGTTTTCCATGATGCATAATAGCATTCTTCTACCCTGTAAAAATAAATATGTAAATTGCAATCATTGGCCAATCACAAACAATAGTTCCTCTGCAAATTCAAACTTCGAAAGTATTTTGCAATTTATTTCTTTACTACTGATACGTCTTAATTTTTAGAGTTCATGATAAATATTGATATTGTTCATTCTGACATTGGGCCCTCCCAAATTAATATATCTCTAAGGTTTTCATTTCCTTTTTCTGGGTCTTTTGGAAGCTTCCTAATAGTTGCGGATGAATCTAATATTTAATGTATGGGTATACAGGTAGTCCTTGATGTACAACCATAATTGAGCCCCAAATTTCTGTCTCTGAGACATTTGTCAAGTGAGTTTTGCCCCATTTTACAACCTTTCTTGCCATAGTTCTTATGTGAATCGCTGCACTTGTTAACTTAGTAACACAGTTGTTAAGTGAATCTGGCTTCCCCATTGACTTTGCTTGTCAGAAGGTTGCAAAAGGTGATCACATGACCCTGGGACACTGCAACCGTCATAAATATGAGTCAGTTGCCAAGTATCTGAATTTTTATCACATGACCATGGGCATGCTGCAATGGTCAGAAATGTGAAAACAGACCTAAGTCACTTTTTTCAGTGATGTTGTAACTTTGAATGGTCATTAATGAACTATTGTAAGTCAAGGACTTACAACATTCAACAGTATTCAATTTAGGTAATATTATTTTGTTATATGACCCTGCTCACTTTATTCCTTTGATCTACTAGGAGTTCTGGGACTTCCGGGAAGTCTGTTTTTCGCCCTCCTACAGCCCCTGCACAGGGCCTACACTTACCTGGCATCCAAAACGGGGCAGATGGAGACTCCTAGGAGGGGAGGGGAGGATGGGGCCAGCCAGCCCTTGTAACTACCGGTTCAGTGAACCAGATATAAAATTAGCATCCTGTTTGCCCGAAACTAAGCTTCCTGAATCCCATCCCTGGATGCATAGTGAAGATGAGTTTAGAAGACACAAGCTGGAAACATACCTGTTAGTCCTGCTCTTAGCCTCCTGAAGTTCATGCAAAGATCTGGAAAACAAGACTGTTCTCAAAGTACAATTACAATCTATATTGTAAAATATAGAGCCCCATCTGTAGGAGAACTCTATTTTAACATTAAAATAGAGAGTATTTTAATGTTAAGTATAGAAGAAAGAGCAATTTGAACTCATCATTAATTACTCAAAATCATTCTAATTTTTTAAGAACAATTATCTATCCCTGGTTCAAAAGATTGGAGAATCTGCTTCTCCGGAAGTTACATCTTTCAGAAGTCATCTTAGTTTACTCTAAATTAAATAAACCTGTATTATGAAATACAGTGTGTTGATAATTACGTAGTTCCTTAATGGACCAATAGAGGGCAATAATAATCATATTGAAAACTTGTTAAAGTTTTATATTATATTTATAATATAATCACATAAAAGAATATCGAAAATGTTTTTTGGGTTGACTATTCCTTTTAAAGGCAAAGATGGGTGGAATGTAACTTTAATAAATCAATAAAAATTTTTTTTTAATATTTAAAAATACCCCAAAGCATCCCACAAATGAAAATTCACAAAAAATTAGAAAGTCATATTATTTGGTTTCACTTCTCTACCAGAGGTGGGTTGCTCCTGGTTCAGCCCGGATCAGGCGAACTGGTAGTGGCAGTGGTGGGAGGTTCCACCCATCCACCTGGACACTTCTGCATGTAACTGGAATGGGAACCTCTATCGCCAAGCAGTTGTGGTCATTAAGTGAATCGTACCTGATTTTACAACCCATTTTCCTACTGTTATTAAGCAAATCACTATGGTCGCTAAAGTTCTTGAATCCAGCTTCCCCAATTGACTTTGCTTGTTGGAAGCTCCCTGAGAAGGTGGCCAATGACAAACACACAACCTTGGGATGCTGCCACCTCCACAAATACATGCTACTTGCCAAATGCCTGGTTTTTTATCATGTGGCTGTGTTGATATTGCAATGTTCATAAGTGCAAGGATCAATTATAAGTCAGGTTTTTAAGGTGAATAGTTATTAAACAAATGGTCATAAGTCAAGCACTGCTTTTAGTCATTTTATTTCCCTGTATTGTAACAACCCTAAAAATGAAGAGAGAAAAGCTATATATAAATTATCTTAAATTTCTTGAAAGCAAATAATGGAATACATACATTTTCTCATAGAGAGAAATCAATATAAATAAATAATGCAAATCATTAAACTTTCCATATTGTTACAGAGGAATTTCCTGAGGAACAGATATGTGAAGTGCAAAACACATGAGATCTGAGAAATTATTTTTCATTAAGCTGTGCGCTCTCAAGATGGGTGAAGAGTGCTTTAATTCCATTTTCAGCAAGAAGCAAATAATGGGGATATGTGAATCTGTACTGGGGAACGTTAGAAGGAGTTTGGACTAAAATGTAAACTAGAACACGTTTTATCAATGAGTTGGTAACACAGTCTCCCCCACCCCCACCCCCTTTTTTTTTTCTTTTTTTTTTTTGAGGTAAAGAAGAACTTGGTTCATCGCTCTTAAAATTAGCAGCTTTTGAAAAGAGGGTGGCAGAACATTGAATGGGACTGGAAGTTTTTTTGCCCTGAACCTGGCTAAACAGATGGCAGGGAAAAGTTCCCTGAGGATGGGCTTCAACAAAATTGGAAGACTAAACCTCTGGTCCTGGTGACAGATCTACATTGGATCTTGCAACATTAAATGTATTTGGTGATGATTTATTTATTCCAATTCTGTAGCCACCCATTTACACTTGAGGTAGGAAAATGGTTGCAGCCAACACTGTTTCCAGCCCTGCTAAAAGCAGAGCCCGTTACTGTAACTGAGAGTATGTTTTCCTATACTGTCTCCCAATTCCACTTTAAGCGAAGGGATTGTATTATACTCCATCCTGTGTTTCACCTGCTGTTTTGCAAGTGAAGAACAAATGGGAGTGAAAAAGCAGGCAGCTTCAGTTGCCAACACGGCCATCTCCTACATACAGCATGCAATGAAACCCATCATGACGGCTCTACTGTAGCAAGCCAAGTTTTATCCTCAATGGAGAAAAATAATCCTCTTAATAGGTATATGATACTTACCCAGTAGTTTATTGGAAACAAGAAGACCCAAATTGTCTAACTTGAAGGTTGTTTTTATATTTAAATTTCTGGTCCATAGCATTAGTACAAGAGAAAACTGTGAGGCAATGTGCCATGGAAGGAAGAAGAATGGGAAAGAGTGAAGCTGGAGTTCCAATGTATCAAATGTCAGCATGAAACAAATATAACAAAGTGGTTTAGAAAGAAAATGTTCCTGATTTCTATAAAAGGCCTTTAAACAAGGGATATATACACATCCACAAGATGTGATGGCTTGTATTTTGCTGTTTCCCAAAAGTGATGTCCACATTCCCCTTCCGTCACTGCACCTAGCCCACAATTCCGAGGGATAGCTGACCGGGTATTCTGCTACTAGCCACTTTACTCCAGAAAACCCTACTTTGCCTCTAATTTTCAAGAGAAGATGTAAAAAGCCTCATGTCTGGACTGATGAGGAGGTAGGTGCGAAAGGCTAGTCTGGTTCCCAGAATGAGCATTGCCAGCTCATTAAGGATTTAAATATTTATTTTATATAACCAGGTCAAAGACCTAAAAAAAAAGCTGTGGATTTTAAAAATAAACATAAAAAGGGAAGAATGGGAAGAGCAATAGCTCTTAGACTTATATAAGAATTATTAAACTGTTTTTTTTAAAGGCTTATTCACCAACAGGACAAGGATTAACTACAAGGAAAAGTAGAGTTTTTCCCTTTATTTCACCTCCAGCAAGTCTTACCATAGAAAAAACAACTTCTTCAAATAACTTCCTCAAAAACAAGTAGGAAGTCTTCTCTATTGTAAAAAAAAAAAAAAAAAAAAAAGCACATGAGCGGGGAAACCTAGCTCTCTGATTGGCTTCTCAGCACATGATTTTTCTGGATCCTTTATCTGAGAAGTCCTTGGTAGTCTCTGAGCTTGATTGTTTTCTTGCAGATGTTTCATTTCCCAAATTAGGTAATGTCATCAGGGCTGGGCAGGAAATCTTTGAGCGCTGATGATGTTACCTAGTTTGGGTAATCAAATGTTTGCAAGAAAACAACCACAGCACTGGTGGGTTCCTACCAATTTGGACCAGTTCAGCCGAACCGGTAGTGGTTTGGCCACCTGCCACACCCCTGAGCCAGTTCTCCCAACAGCGCCGTAGGTGCCGCCATCTTGTTTTTTGCTTCTGCACATGCACAGAGCAATTCTTATTGCACTGCGCATGCACGTGAAGTGGAAATAGTGACTGCCGGAACCCACGCCTGAACCAAGGTCAGAGAGCACCAAGGATCCCTCATTGAAACCCAAAGCTACATATATTCTCCTTCATTGGATCCTTGAACTCAAAGTAGATGATCTCCGTTGTCTATTCTAATCCTTACGTTCTATGATTCTGTACATTTAAATACGTATCTGGTTCCACTGAAAGAAACAGGAAGGAATATTGAAGAAACTGTGCTCTACAACACCAACTAACCCTTGGTAATTGTTGCAGGGAATTTATTTCCATCTCATCCCCAAGACTGCAATTGTTTGTGTACTGAGACTTATTGGATTTCCCCTTCTTCATATCAGCCCCTTGTGGCATATGGCTTTTTGTTTCCCTTTTCACCAATCATGGGACAGCTTCTGAATAATTCAGAAGTTACAGCAAAAAAAAAAGAAAAGAATGGAGGTTACCACAGGCAAGTTGTCCTCGACTTCTAACCATTTGTTTAGTGACCAAAGTTATGAAAGACTTATGACCATTTTTCACCCTTACAACCATTGCAGTACCCCATGGTCAGGTGATCAAAATTTGGATGCTTGGCATGTATTTGTGATGGTTTCAGTATCCTGGGGTCATGTGATCTCTTTTTGCAACCTTCTGACCAGCAAAGTCAACGAGAAAGCCAGATTCACTTTAACAACTGTTTTAGTATGACAAGAAAGGTTGTAAAATGGGACTAATCTCACTTAACAACTGTCTTGTTTAGCAACAGTAATTTGGGTCCCAATTGTGGTCATAAATCAAGGACTATATGCATATTTATGTGTAAACTGAAATTTTCTGAGTCAAAACTACACTCCCCAATATTCAGTTTGGTTTATCTGCAGATCAAAGCTCAAATATTTTTGCTTTTAAAATACCAGGGAATTTAAATGATGATATAAAAGTTCATCATTTGCTACCCACATTTCCAATAGGTAGATAATCACTATGTCTGGACTTTGACAATAGTATTCATATATGCAGCTTTCAAGCTAAACATTATTAGTAGGATAGGAGATGAAGAGTTCTACTGCTGACAATAACAGAATTCCAGGTACATGAAAAACAAGTTTAAAAGTGTGGTTTTCCAGAACAGATTCCATTTGTCCTGAAATTTTAGTTGTAATGTTTATCCATTGTTCCTCAGATTTTGGTTGCAATTTCATTGGTTAGCTTATAGGTGGATGGGCTTATACACGACTATATACATTAGTAGGCATTTTAAAAAGAAAAAGAAAAAAGTAACCAAATTAAACTCCTTTGATTTTCACTGGACATCTGAAAATGAATTCCAACAAATTAGATTCATATCAGTTACTGTGGAGTGTTGGAGCCATCTGAACACAGCATGAAATAACTCATTGTATCTAGAGTACATGTACTTTTTCTATGCAGCAGCAGCTAATTCATAAATAGCAGCTGATTTCTTCTCCACCGATAATCTTGACTTTAAAAAATAAAACTTTTCTTTGAAGGTGTTATATTGCATTGAGAAGAAATTTCTCATTGATACTGATCTTTTCCTCTCAAATAAGGCAGAAATCCGAATGAATTTTTTAAGACTTTCAAGCACCAAAGAAAAAGGCAACATTCCCTTTACTTCCCTTTAATATACTTTAGTATTATCTTGATAACATTCCATCCAGCAGTTTTCATAGCATGCACACCCAGACATGCCCATGTATGACGTAAATCTCCTTGTACATTACATGCAAATATATTTAAGATCATGTTTCATTTTGCTTTAAAGGCATACATATTGGTTTTAGTGATGGTGTCTACCACAGGCCTCAGAGCAGTGGTGGTTCTGGGCGGTATGGCCCGGTAAGGCCATACTAGTGGTAGCTGGGAGCAGCGGCCACCTTACCGGTATGGTGGCACGTTTGGCCCACCCGCCCGCATTCCTTACGCATTTTTTAAGCAACCGGGCCAATTGCGCACATGCGCACAGCATGCAGTGCCTGCGTGACATCCACTGACCAGCTGGGTGTCGCAGGGAGGTGGCGTGCACATACATGCACAGCACACATGCCCGACAAGGATGCCCAGCCCTGTGCACAACGTACCGGTTGCAATGGGAGCCGGAGCCCACCACTGCCTCAGAGTTTATTCCATTGTTTCCCAGCATAAATTGCATGGGACAAAGTTAATGTAATTTTAAAAAAGGATTTCCATAGGATTTCCTTAGGCCTTCAATAACTTACACCTGAAACAGTGGGTGTCAAAAGATCAGCTATTCTCCAAGGGTCAAGCTTGCTTTGATGGGAGAGGGTATCTAAGGTATCCAGAAAGTTGCATAAATTTCTAGCCAAAATTACTATTAAAGAACAACTCGTGAAACTACCTTACAAGCTATAAGCTATAACCTTCTCTATAAGCTTTAGTTCATCTAAAACCTGTAACTTGATGTTCTTCAAATGAGTTGGACAACAAATCATATAACCTTCAATAAGCACAAGCAAGGCTTATCGAAAAATAAATGAGCTAGGATATTAATGGAAGCCCAGTTGTCAAAAACATGTTACACCCATTATTCAGCAACTTTCTTGATTACAATTCATTTCTGGACATAATTTAAAGGATCTGGTAATCCATTGTAAATCCCTGCATGACTTTACTCAGGAAGACTACTTCATTTCCATTCTACCACTTTCTTCATCAAAAGATCTGTTTGGTCTATTTTGCCTAGATTAGGCAAGATTAGACCAAGATTCTAGATTATTTAGGATTTACCTAGAACAGCCTTTTGCTTGCCTGAGAATTTAATGACAGCTCTTTGCATCTAACTGGCTTTATTGGCTGCCGTTTCCTCAGCTGTTGTTAATGTTACCTTATTAAATATAGTTATCTCTGGTTTTATAATTGGCATATGCTATTCTGAGCTTTGGTTTGACTGTAGAAGGGCAGTACATAAATTTTTTCAAAATATAACAATTACATGTTACTCTAATAAAAATTATACATTCTAAAGAGGTAAATATTTTCAAACTATAGTATGGACTACATATATTCATATAGAGTAGACAATTTTTCCCATCACATACCTTTTCCTATCCTTACTGCCAGTAAGTTTAGATGTTATTTATTAGTTATTTTTAATTTGGTATTCCAAATGAGATAATTTAAAAATATTCTAAGGTTGCCTTGAGAGCCCATACTGATACATTTCATTGAGGGTTGTATTGTATATTGTTCTTATCCAATTGCTAGCTCTGTACACAAATTTGCCAGAAAGATTGACTGTATATGAAAGTCCCATTTCCTTTATAAGAATTCTTCTTGGTTCAAAATGTCCAATGAGAACACACGACCATCGTATCTTGATACCTGTGGAAAAAGTCACCTGTCATGGGTGCATGCTTAAAGCAGGAAGACAGCTGTAAAAGAGTAGGATTATTGTCATTTTAAAAATTCTAGCAGAATTTTTAATGATCATTTCTCTAAATTAAACAAAATAAGATATAAAATGCCCTGGGTATATAAATGGTGTTGCATCTATCTATCTATCTATCTATCTATCTATCTATCTATCTATCTATCTATCTATCTATCTATCTATCTATCTATCTAGTCTATCTATATCAAATTGTTTCACATTAATCTATAAAAGTATTATAAATAAGGTCTGAAAGAGAGAAAGAGGAACCACAATGCTCACCCCTTATAATCACATGTAAAAATTGTTTGTGATAGGCATGCTACAATATCTGAATAATTTCAATATGTTTTTTCCATGCCTCAGAAAAAGAACAAAAGGGCTTTAAAAGAAATAAATGTAATGAATCAAGCCAGAGTGGTATCGTAAGTTTAATTCTACGATACTGCAATAGCAGCCTATATGTATAGTAAGCTTTAAAAGAGACAACTCAGGATCACAATCTGTATTCTTGGCAGTCATAAAAGAGAGAGGAGTAAAAAGATGAAAGGAACAAAGGATAAATGAGCCTTCTGTAATTAATGATGGGTAAATGTCAACCACACTTTCACTTTAATATATATCCCTAATGAGGAAGGCAATCGTAATACAACATGGCTCCCTGTTAAATAACCAAACATTCTTGACAGTTGTTCTTAAAACCTGCATCACGACAACATTCTCAGCCAGTGTCCATAGTCATTGCTAAGAATCCATATAAATGGCCTTTAATTTCTATTGCTGGTGAAAATTTCTGATTTTCAGGTCTGTATCAGTAGAAGACATAAAGACCTGAAGGATTGGAATCAGGCAAAAAATTATTCATTGCCAAACATTTCTTAGATTATTTTTTTTTTAAAAAACCGCATAAAACAATATTCATACAATGAGGACTTGCATGAAAGAAGATGGTAAATTAAAGGTGGGAGAAGGATGGATGTCATAATTGTTTCATTGTCGTAGAAAGAATCTCAAATACAGCTGGCATTAGGAGCCACTTCTAAGCAAAAACTATGGACACCATGACTGCGTCATTGTGGGAATGCTTGCAGGGCAAACCAGGAACTGGACTGGATGTCCCCGTCCCCCCCAGGTAAGAGGCAACCTTCATTCCGCCATCCCTCTCAAATGCCTTATGTCGGTAGCTGAAATTTTCACAAGCCTGAACAGCATCAGCAGTATTTCATTCCACAAAATCTTAAAATGAAGGACTCCATATTGGATGGCATACATTGCCTTTCCTGTCAGATTGAAAACCAGGATTCGAACCACTAAGGGGGGGAAAAAAATCCCTCCATCTGAGTTCAGCCATAGGAACAAAGAAACATATTCACCGGTGTGCAATACCAATACCTCAACCCTGAATTTTCTGTTTGTTCTCCACCATTCCTATCCACAACTGGGCCACTATTTTCTTTTTATCCATACACATCCTCCTCCATTTTTTTGGTATCAGGTCTGAAATTTGGGGCTCAGCTTTGAGTTAATTTTAGGCCCAGATAAACAGAAACACTACCCAAGGGATCAAAACTTATGGGGACAAGAAAGAGCAAACATACCAACTGCAAGCTTGAAGCGAAAAGGACCGTCTTCTACACAGGTATTAACATGCACAGAAACTCATACTCCCCACCTACATATGCACATAAGGGGTGGAAATATAGGAAAGGAACGAGCCAACTTTCCCTAAGTACAATACAAGTATACAGCTACATTTATACCAAAAGGCCTAACATCATACAAGTATACGGCATTTGAAACCTTACTATTAAAACAAAGGACACTGGCTAAGAAGGGTAAAGTGGAAATAGGAAAAGATGGGCCTTTTTTCCATATCTTCAGACATAAGGACCCTCATGTCCCAGGCCCTGGAATACCTCCAAATTCTTGATATGGTGAACCATTTATCGCAATGGCTGGGATAGGATACAATGGAGAGAATAGATCCCATTTGACGGCTGAAATGAATTTGAAGAAACCATCAGGGCAACAACTACCAGTGTGCATTCAATCAATCACACCCACACCCAGATTTTTCTCTCCCCACCACCCACCCACCCCTTAAATGCTTCATTTCCAAAAGTCCAACCACATGCCCAAAAGCATCCCTCAGGAGATAACCTGGCCTAGATATGACAGATCACCTGCCACACTCCAAGGATGACCCAACCATCTCTAGCAGGCATTCCCAGGCTGGAATCCCTCGCCTAATTCACCTGCCCCGCTCAACCCCTCCCCAGGTGGTGGCAGACAAATCGGCTCCCCCCTACCTTGCTCCTCGCTGCCCCCCAATTGGGTTTTGGGTTCCTCCTCAGGGAGGCCGGATCCGCCTCCCTCGGGAGTTTTGCGTTTCTTCGACATCTAGGCAGTGTCGGGGAGTGGGATTTGCTTCCCCCAATCCCCTCCAAGGAAGCGACGGAGGGGAAAAAAGGAGGAAAGAGCGAGGCAGAGACGGAGAGAGAGAGAGAGAGAGAGAAAGAGGAAGAGGGAGGTGCACGCACCGCCGCGGACTAAACAGAGCGGCTGCTTAAAAAGAGGGGAAGAGACTTTGGAGTGGCTGGAGAGCAAGGAGGAGGCAGGGACTAAGTGGCGAAATCCTACAAATCACAATCCCATCCGCGCAGCCCGGCGTCTGAGGCGGGTTGCCTGGCTATTGGCGCGGCCCCCACCTCCCGCTACTCAGCCAACTGGGAGATGGATGTGTGGAACGAAGAGCGCGGGACCCTTTGCATCGGGGCGGGGGGAGTTAGGGGGCCCTTAAATCGCAGGATTTTCTAACGACAGAGAGGGTGGGATTTCCCCCCCTCCCCCTCCCGGGGGGGGGAAATGGGGGAGAGCTGGAGGCTTTCGAAAAGAGCCATTTGTCTAAAACGGCTTAGGGTCTCCCGCTCGGGCAGGGGGTTGGACTAGAAGACCTCCGAGGTCCCTTTCAGCGCTATTATTTTATGTTCTGAGTAAACGCTAAATGCGATCCGGAGCAAGAGCCCCGGAGGGGCCTTTGCACTTCAGAGAGCGACATCCTCCCCACCACCCCGGGGCTTGAAGTCCAGTTAGTTGAGTTCACGCAGAGGCTGCGGGGAAGATGGGAGACTTCTGACAACCACTCTATCCCCTGACTTTTTTGACGCCGGGGAGAGCGGGGGAGGCAGGTTCCAGGAAGGTGGAGTGCTCTACCCCTCGGACCCGGAGCTGCTGGCTAAACTGCTATCCGAAGCGGGGCGCTCGCGAAAGCTCTGCCAGCAGCCCCCGGATCTAGGGATTTTTCCGAATCCAGCGAGGAGCCGGTCGCGCGGAACTCAAAATGAGGTCCCAGTTTTACACGTGCGCACACTCGCAACGCCCACACTCTCTGTAACCTTTTGTGTGCCGGCCTGTGTATACCAACACACGGCAATCTCGCTGGTTTTCCCCAGGCTAATCCGCTTCTCCGCGAACCCCTCTGCCTGTCAAGCCTTCTTTCCGGATGATTTTACTTTGCGGTTTTCCTAAGGCTGATGCTTCTTTCCCGCCCCGTAGCAACTTACCCCCAAAGCTACGCAGCGACCTGGATCCCGCTCTTTCGTCTTCAAGGCAATTTGGAGAGAAAGGAGATGCTCGGCTGTCCGGTCCTGAAGACTGAGGGGAGCGAGATCGGGGAAGGAAGGGGATACACACCCTACGAAGTGGCGTGAGGTTAGGCTCTCTCGGGAGTCCCAAATCCAGTCTCTGCTGGTGCCACCAGTGAAAGTAAGAAGCGCCGCCGCCAAAAATAAGTATTCCCTTCTCCCCATCCCGCCCCGTTCCTGTCGAAGATGCTGCGCGCCCAGCAAGCCTGATTTCGAACCAAACAGCCAGAAATCATTTGGAGCCTCTTCTGGTCCGATTTCTCTAATCAGTCTGTAAGGCGCGTGCAAGTTGACTCCCCTGTGGGTGCCCACTGTCGGACCCTTCATTATTAGAGCCTCATCCTCCTCATCCTCCTCATCCTTTTTCTCCTCCTTTTTCTCCTTCTCCTTCTTCTTCTTCTTCTTCTTCTTCCTTCTAGCCCAGAAGCAGCTGGGCAGAAAATCAATTCGGCAAGATAGAGCTGGTGGCGCAGAGGATCAATTGGAGAAAGAGAGCGAAAGAGAGACCGGCTGCTGGGAAGTTACAGAGTTTTCCTTCGGCGAAAAGGGGGCTGAGGGGTTGGCCGCCTCTCACGTCCAACAGGAGGCAATGACGTGTGTCGCTCCATTGCTATAACAGCGCCAAGGCAGCAATTGGCATTCAGTGAAATGATAAGGGCCGCTCAGACGTAAGCAGCCTGGACCTTTCAGCAAGAGACTTGGAAGACGATCTGCAACACAAACATACACTTCGCCCTTCCCAAAATGATGGCGGGGGGGAGGTTAAAAGGCGGGGCTGGAGGGAGGGGAGAGAGGGGGGGAGATTAGCGCCTCAGTTATCTGGAAACAAACAATGTAGATTTCAGACTGCTGAAATTTACAAGTTTTCTCACTTTGGCTCCTTTTTTTTCTGGAAAGGGGATTCTAGAGAAACCATCCCAACCCCAAGAAGTTGTCTCTTTCTATCCGGAATTCCAACCCTTTTAATGGCCCACACGAAGCAGGCTTCAATTTTCCCCAACCAGAAGTTAGAAGCCCCGTCCTTCCTATATAAACATCTCTTAGGAGACCTGTATTCCAAACCACCTGGGGAAATAACGGGAAGGCAACACGCCCGCAATGAAGACCAAAGCACCGAGCTGGCCGCTACACAAAAGCCCTTAGGACCAGCTCCAAGGGAGTTGGGACCGATTCCAGGATACTCCAGGGTAGAAAGGTGTTTCCCTCCCCACAAACGGCGCCGCTGCACCGGGAGCAAGAAGGAAGCAGAGATCCCTCGCGATCGCGAAGAGTGGCGTGTCAACGCCGTGACTGAGCACGCCTGACAAGAACAAAAGAGGACGCCTAAAAAAAAGACCACGACACCCTAAAGCCAAATCCTCGGATTCCTTGCAGGCAGAGTTCTTAAAACAAAACAAAAAACCACCCACCCACCTTAGCCAAAAAAAAAGTGGGGGACGCGATGTCCAAGGGGGTCAAACTCCCGCCCTTGTCCCCATTCCCACCGGAAGCATCATTGGGGATTTATTTAATTTTTTAGCTCAAAGAAACTGCCTGCCAACACAGCCCGCTGCTCCGGGATAGGATTTAGCTCGGGTGCATCAGCTGTATGTCCCGCGTTCCCATCGTACGCTGCGAAATGCACGCAAACAAACCACGCATTCTCAACCGCGATTAACACCCCGGTCTCGAAATAGCTAGCGCGGGAAGAATCGTTCCGCCCGCCTCCCGTTTAAAAATCGGTGTTCGTCCAGGGTCTCCGCGGTGAGCAACGCCTGCTGGCATGGGCGCTGCCTTGGCTGGGCCGAGAGCGAGGGGGAAGACACCGGTTTTGCAAAGCATTCCTGATTTGCACTGGAGCTCAGCTAGGAGACCAGGCTCCAGTTTGGACCTGGCGATTTGGGTAAAAGGCCCGGAGGAACTTGCTCCCTTTGCCCTGCACCCCATAGTTGCCTCTTAGCATTGAGGGTGCGAGGCAAATAAATAAAGAAATAAATAGAAATGGGTCTCTGGCTGGAAGAATATGGGTGCTGGGTCCTTCTCCTGGCTGAGAAGTCTGGAGTTATGCACAAACCACCTGGAGGGCACCCTACTGGGGAAAGTTGGTGTGAAGCCTGGGGGAGGGGGAGGCTTCTGATTTGTCAGATGTGGCAGGCCATAGTCTCACTAAACTCTGACCATTAGGGAGGTACCTTGGACAGGGCTAGTGGGAGCTGGAGTCCAACATCTAGCAGACCATCTAGCCCAGTGATGGCGAACCTTTTCGTCACTGAGTGCCAACACAGAAATGTTGTGGGCATGTACATATGCTCGTCAGGACCGGGCTCTGGAAAAGCCGAACTTCTGTGTTCTGGCACACATGCGCACCCAACAATCAACTGGCTGGTAACACATGCACACACCAGTTTTCAGCACTGCTGCGCATGTGAAGGACAGCTGATTGTCATATGTGCATGCATGCCAGAAACCCAGAAGACAAACAGGCAAGGCCATGCGTGCCGGGTGACATGGCTTCCCATGCCACTTTGGGTATGTGTGCCATAGGTTCGCCATCACAGATCTAGCTTTTCCATCCACCATGTCAGAATATTCACCTGCCACCTTTCACAGTCACAGAAACGCTTTCCATGTCCCACTAGTGTTGGAAACAAGCAGACATGCCTGTACGTGAAGTGCCTGTGCCATTAACTGATAATGAAGCTATTATTAAAGAATGTAAAATGCAGAGGCCTGCAGGACAGCGCACACACCCAAACACAATATAATATACACCCATTAACTCTGAAATACATGTATTTATAAAGGAGAATATTTGTAGCTCAGGGTTGCCATGAAGAGTCCTTGGTGCTCTCTGAGCTTGCTTGTTTTCTTTGAGAAGTTTCATTACTCAAACTAGGTAATATCATCAGTGCTACCTAGCACCAAGGGCCCCTCATCTATTTATTTATAATATTCATTAAAAAGACACCTTTGTAACTTTGACAGTGCAGCTTGAGGCATGTCTATGCAGAAGTAAGACCAGGTGAACCCCAGATAAGTAATGTAAAAGTAGTAGTTGCAACTACTATAAAGGGTTGGAGAGTTATAAGATATTGGATCCATGCCTTGCCTTGTGTTGTCTTGCCTTGCCTTGCCTTTTCTTTTGAAATCAATGGTGAAGATCAATAAGAAAAGTGCCAAATCAATCCCCTGGCAAATGAATTATTAAGGAAACATAAAAGTCAATTTCCCATCAAGCACAACTGAGAAAACACATGATCAGGTTCATATACAACAGCAAGATCCTACACAGAAGAAGGACTTCATACTGTCCATTTCTGGATTTATATTGTATGAAAGGTGCAAGTTCCTACCATCAACAATTCATAAACATCCCTGATTTTCATTGCTTTTTTCTTACCTAACAGAAATAACCACTCAATGACTCCAAGATTACAAGACACATTGGGGTGGATTGATTCCTGGAAGCTGCAAAGACCACAAATATAAAGCTGAAGTCTACAGGGTCAACCTGAAGAGCCTGAGATGCCTTTTCTAAACTATACTGATGGTTCAAAACTTATGCATGTGATTTCCCCTTTATTTTTTCCTTTTCCTTCTGAATTTTCTTGATGAAGAATTATAGTAAAAGTGGAAATGTCAATCTTCATTGGCTTTCCTTTGGTTTAATGGCTCTAAATGGATTGTGGATTTTTCTTTGTATGCATCAGATTAAAGGCCTACCTTATTCAGCAAATCCACCAGCCAGATGCTGAATCTAGAGACAGGGCATAGTGGAGAGATGTGTTCTTGCCTAAGGTAAAGGTTCCCCTTGTACATATGTGCTAGTCGTTCCTGAATCTGGGGGGGAGGGTGTTCATCTCCATTTCAAAGCTGAAGAGCCAGCACTATTTGAAGATATCTCCATGGTCATGTGGCTAGCATGACTAAATGCCGAAGGCACATGGAACACTATTACCTTCCTACCAAAGGTGGCTCCTATTTTTCTACTTCCATTTTTTACATGCTTTCAAACTGCTAGGTTGGCAGAATCTGGGTCAAGTAAAGGGCGCTAGAGATTTGAATCGCCGAACTGCCAACCTTTATGATCGACCAGCTCAACATCTTATCCACTGAGCCACCGCATCTCTCAATTAAATCAAATCAAATCAAATCAGTGTCCATAGTTCAAAAATACATCAGGCCCCCTATCCCCCAATATGTGTCAGGGTCTGGTTTCACACACAAAAGCTGCCTTATCTACCCTTCTATTGCATTCCTAAGTAACTGGCATTGAAATGTAAACTGGGTAACATACAAGCATGGCTAATTTTGCTCTTTTGTTTTTTAGCTTTCATGGCTGTTTGTCTCACCATTGCTGACCTTCCATAAAGATAGCCAGATGAATTTGAAAACACTCTCTTCTTAATTAAAAGAGGAGGTACCTGTCCCCTTTTGTCAATGGTGATTACGAAAAGGTATTCATGACTTTGTCTTCTGATTTGGCAGAACGAGTTAGTCCAAGGTTTATAAAGAACTAGCTGATAACCCGGCCTGTTTATTTATCCCAACTCTCCTTCCATGAACATTTTCTAATGTTGGATTTTCTCCCCTACCAGAGAAAGCCCCCTTATGGAGTACTATGGAGTACTATGGAGTACCATGGAGTACTATGAAACCGTTACCATGGCAACTCCACAGCGCTGTACAGAAGAAGCCGTTTTAAGGCACAACAGGCTCAACAGAACGCACACCCTGAGGGGTGTTAGGGATGTCTTACCCCCACGGTATTTGTTTCCAGAGAGTAAGTAATTTGGTTGAAATTGCTCAAGGCATTCCAGAGTTATCCTGGTACATACACAGATACACACAGCCATATATATAGGTAGGTAGGTAGGTAGGTAGGTAGGTAGGTAGGTAGGTAGGTAGGTAGAGATAGAGATAGAGATAGAGATAGAGATAGAGATAGAGATAGAGATAGAGATAGAGATAGAGATAGATATATATATATATATATATATATATATATAGATAGAGAGAGAGAGAGAGAGAGAGAGAGAGAGAGAGAGAATTTAAAATCCATTTCAAACAGACCAATCTTTGTTCCATATTTAAACCAGTATGGGGAGGCAAACAAAAACACTGAACCCATCAGTGATGGATGAGGAAAACACCAAATGCAAACAGTTTAAGTGAGAGATTGAGAAAAAAATACATTTGTGTTATTTCTTTTTTTTCTCACATAATGATTTAGAGCAAGAACATTTATTAGAAGTGTGCATATCAGCTTTGTTCCAATTCCAAGTTTTGAATCAATTTGAAAAATCAGATTTCACCTGAAATTCAATTCACAGTTCAGTTCAAAAAGCAGATTCAGATTTTCAGACTGATTCCACTTGAACTTCCAAATCACTCCAGAAAATCTCTTCATCAAATGTAAATGTAATTTTTAAAATTAGCTTGAAAGTATCTGGGAGGTGATTTCACACTTTGAATTCATTTGAAGGTTCAAATGAAAACTTTGCATGTTCCAACTGAAAATTTGTGCTGGTCTAGGATGAATTACTGCTTCAATGGATATAAAGTTTGCTAGTATCAGGTATGCTAAATTATTTGGCTGAACTATTGAGTGCAAGGGTGTCCAACCTTGGCAACTTTAAGACCCGCGGACTTCAGTTCCCAGAATTCCCTACTCCAGTATAACTGGCTGGAAAATCCTGGAGGTTGAAGTCCACAAGTTTTTTTTTTTTTTTGCATAATATTTTTATTTCCGTTTCATTCTATACAATCACATGTTTACTGTGCATAACCAGAGCATATAACATTGAGTAATAACCACAACCCTCACTTATATAGAAAGTGTCCCCTACAATACAAACCGAATATACCACCTTGACCCACCATACACCCTCTTTCAACCCCCTCCAACTTTCATTCTTCCTTCTCACATACCCCTCTACGCCTACTTCCCCTCCCCCTCTATCTAACCCTAACCCTATCACTCCCTCTCTTAACCCATTCCCTCCCTTCCTTCTCCTCCTCCTCTCTCTCACTCTCTCCACCCTCCTTCTTCTTTCACTCAGCTCCTCCCTTCGGTATACTTCTATTACCTTCCAATATATTCGGTTTGTTCTGTTTTAACACTAACATTAAAAAGCCACAGTATACAAGTGCAATCATGTACCTTAAAGTTTAACACATATTATGTTTTTCCCCCCCTCCCCCTAGATCCCCACCTCCCTTCCCTCCCCCCGACTTCCCAGAGACCATACATGGTATAACTTTTTGACAATCACAGTCTAGAATATCTCTACATTGATCTCAGCTTCTTACTGTTACCCAAATTTTAAACAGTTTGAGTTCTTACTGATGCTAAGCATAAGCTATCTGGAGTTTCTTAATCCCATGTTTACTTTGTATATAATCAATCCATTTTTTCCAGTCTCGTTTATATCTCTCGTTTGAATGTTCTTTGAGATATGCTGAAATTTTTGCCATTTCGGCTAAGTTTATAACTTTTAAAGTCCATTCTTGAATTGTAGGCAAATCTTTCTTTTTCCAATATTGCACCACCAAGAGTCTTGCTGCTGTTATTAAGTACAGAACCAAATTAATCTCTGCTGCCGTAAAGTCAATACATATACCTAGTAAAAACAGCTGGGGGGTGAATTTTATCCTTCTTTTGAAGATATTTTGCAGAATCCACCATATTTTTATCCAAAATGCCTTAACATTACGACATGTCCACCATATATGAAAATATGTAGCATCAAGAGAACCACATCTCCAACATTTAGGTTGAACATTCGGATACATAGAAGCAAGCTTTTTGGGATCTAAGTGCCATCTATAAAACATCTTATAAAAATTTTCTCTCAGATTTTGTGCTTGTGTAAATTTCACATTTCTTACCGGTATTTTTTCCAGACCCGCAATAAAGCATTTCTTAAAATATGATTTTTAAAATCCTTATCCAGTTTTTTGTTAAATAACAAGTAAGCATGCCAACCATATACCAAGTCGTGTCCCTCGATATTCAATATTCTATCATTGGTTAAATGAGTCCAATCACTAATTGCAGATAATGCCACTGCATCATAGTATAATTTTAAATTAGGTAATTTCAATCCTCCTCTTTCACGTGTATCTTGCATTATTTTCATCTTTACCCTCGGCTTCTTTCCTGCCCATACAAATTTGTTGATACCCTTCTGCCATTCTAAAAGATTCACATCTCTTTTAAGTATTGGTAACATTTGAAAAAGAAATAAAAATTTTGGTAAAATGTTCATTTTCACTGCCACTATCCTACCCAGCAAAGACAAATGCAGTTTCTCCCACCTTTTCAACTCCAACTGTATACTGTGCCAAAGTGGTTCATAATTATGCTTATATAATTTCCCATT
Organism: Thamnophis elegans; assembly: GCF_009769535.1. Lineage (NCBI taxonomy): Eukaryota > Metazoa > Chordata > Lepidosauria > Squamata > Natricidae > Thamnophis > Thamnophis elegans. The sequence goes on from NC_045544.1 coordinate 62,328,168, forward strand.
TGAGGTTAAGATATTAACTCCAAGATATTTGACTTTTTTAACTACCTCACATCTTAACGTCGCTCCCAGTTCTTCCTTCTGCTTGATATTCATGTTTATAGCTAATATTTTGGTTTTTCCTAAATTTATTTTAAATCCCGAAACCTGACCATATTGATTGATCATATTCATTAAGACCCTACTGGATTCCTGCGGTTGTTCCAATATTATAACCAGGTCATCCGCAAATGCGCAGACTCTGTATTCTTGCTGTCTAATCTTAATCCCTTTTAGACCACTCAAGCCCCGTATCTTATTCAACAATACTTCCAAGGTTATAATAAACAATAATGGAGACAGAGGGCAGCCCTGTCTTGTACCTTTTTCAATTTGAAAGGAGTCTGTTAGACTTCCATTGACTATAATCTGGGCTGTTTGCTGCTGATATATTGCACCAATTGACCGTAAAAAGTCATCTCCTATCTGCATTTTTTGCAATATCTTCAGCAGGAATTGCCAATTAACTCGATCAAAGGCTTTCTCAGCATCCAAAAATATAAATGCGGCCGGGATTTGATTGTTCTTCCCCAGGTATTCTAAAGTGTTAATGATTAATCTAACATTGCTCTTCATCTGTCTACCCTGTATAAAACCAGTTTGATCGCTATGTATCAATTGTTGAATAACCACCATTAGCCTATTTGCTAATATTTTAGTGAAAATTTTATAATCTACATTGAGTAGTGAAATGAGTCTATAATTTTTGGGCTGAGTAAGATCTTGGTCTTCTTTGGGTATCAACGATATAAACGCTGTCTTCCACGAAGGGGGCACTTTCCCTCCCGATTGAATTTTATTGAATAATTCTCTGAGAAGTTCTACCATTTCTAACTGTAGGTTTTTATAGTAAACAGCTGTTAAACCATCTGTACCTGGTGCTTTCCCTAACTTTAATTGTTTGATTGCCTGCAGGATTTCCCCAGAGGTTATTGGTTGATTCAGCTTGTGACTATGTTCTTCTCTAACTAGGGGGATTTTCTCTTTATCTAAGTATTTATCTATGTCTACGTCCCTAATTTTATCCCCTTTGTACAACTCTGTAAAAAATTCTCGAAATGCCTTTTGGATCTCTTCCTGTTGAAAAACTTCCTTCCCTCTATAACACAATTTGGATACATTTCGAGCTTTCCTTTTTTTCCTAATCTGGTAAACCAACCACCTACCGGGTTTATTTGTGTTGCAAAAAGTATTATGTTTGGCATATAATAAACTGGTGGCTACCTGGTCAGAGATCAGCATATCAAACTGGGATTTTAATATAGAGATTGCTTCCTTAATCTTTATATCACTTGGGTTCAATGTTAATTCCAACTCTTTCCCTTTAATTTCCTCTTCCAATTCTGTTCGTTTTTGCCCTTGTTTGTGTCTATGTATTTTGTTTATGTTCATTAGTACTCCTCTCATATACGCTTTGCTTGCATCCCATACATATTCCATAGATGTACCCTTATTCATATTAAGAACAAAATATTCAGATAACAATTTTTTACAATCCTTAATATACTTTTCATATCTAAATAAATTTTCATTCAACCTCCAAGACCTTCTTGCCTGGACTACCCTTCCCAATTCCATCCAAACTGGATTATGATCCGAAAGAACTCTCGCCATAATCTTTGTCTTCTTCACCCTAGAAAGTAAATCATTAGTAGTTAGTATAAAATCAATCCTTGAAAGAGATTGATGTCTATCGGAAAAGAAGGTAAAGTCATATTCTTCTGCATGCCTTTCACGCCAAACATCTCGCAATTCGAAGTCGTCCATCATGTCAAAAAAGGATTTGGGTAACTTAGCTCGAAGTTTGGTGTTCGGGCGAGATGTCTTCTTATCTCTTTTGGTATCAATCACGCCATTCCAGTCACCCAATAGTATACAAGACTTGAAGTCCCACTGTACTAATTTAGCATGGAGATTTCTATAAAATCCATCTTGTTGTTGATTAGGAGCATAAATTCCCAAAAGTAATGTCCTTTTCCCTTCTAAGATTAAATCTAATGCAATATATCTTCCAAAGGGATCTGCTTCAATTAGCTCGGCTTTAATGTCTTTTCTTAAGTATACTACTATGCCGTTTTTCTTTTCCGTGGCTGAGGTCGCAAAATGTTGACCAAGTTTGGGGTTAAACAAAAATTTTTGGTCAGTTGATTTGATATGGGTTTCTTGCAAATAAATTATATCATTCTTAAACTGTTTGAGATAATGAAATATTTTCTTTCTTTTCTGTGGAGAGTTCAGTCCATTAACATTCCATGTCAAAATCTTAGTTGTCATTTTTGGTTGCCTGAAGCTTTTTTAGAGCCTCCCGCAAGGCCTGTCTCGCCTTTGGTCTGGCTCCTCCCACAGCTTCTGAGCTTGTTGCTGTAGCTCCTTGATCAATGGCCGACGATTGTTGAGGTTGTTGCATTGTAGCTTGTTTATCCGTTTGTCTGGTGGTCATATGGTTAGGTCTTCTTTCCTTGACCCCTTGCCCTTCCGGGAGGGGGAGATGGTGCATTTTATCTGATGGTTGTATGGTTTGCTGTTTATCTTGTTCGTCTCGTGGTTTTTCTCCATATCCAGAAGGTTCAGGGTGTCCCATCTTCAGAATCTTATGATAGAAATCTCGAGCTTTCCATACAGAGCTGAGACGATATCTTTGCTTGTCCATTGTAACTATGATACCGAATGGGGCATCCCATCTGTACTGTATCTGACGCTTTTTGAGCTCTTCCACCAGAAAAGCATAATCTCTTCTGGCTCTTAGCATTTGAGGTGGTATTTCTTTCAAAACAATCAGATCCTGTCCGCCAATTTGAAGCTTGGTATTATAGGACTCTTGTAATATCATATTTCTAGATTCTCTTGTAACAAAGTATATTACCACATCTCGGGGGAGTTGCCTTTGTTTTGCCGCCCAAGAATTAACGTGAAAAATTTTGTCAATCTGCCAATCATAATTGGATCCCGGTCTTCCCACCAGGCAGTCAAAAGCCTCAGAAAACATTTGCTTTAGGTTCTCCTGTTTCTCTTCACGCAGCCCCCTGACTCTTAATGCAAGCTCCATCTGCTTATACTGTATCATAATAATTTGTTTTTCAGCATTTTCAATTTTTTGTTCCACCACTTCAGTTTTAGATGTTAAGTTAGTCTTAGCTTCATTGAGAATCTCTAAGTTGTCTTCCATTCCAGAAATATATTCAGTCATTACATTTACAATTCCCATCATATCCTCATTCATTTTGGTGACCTTAGTATCAAATTTATCATATAAGACTTCCATCTCATTCCTTATTTCATCTTTGAACTCTCTAAGCATTTCTAAATTCTGTTCTCTGGATTCTCTAAACATTTCTAAGTTCTGTTCTCTGGATTCTCTGAACATTTCCAAAAAAAATTCTTTCGTTAGTACATCTCCACTAGGGGGCATAGAAGGTGGGGGCTGCAACTTTGTGCCAGGTATGGGAGACGTGGATCTCGGAGGTAATTTCACAGAGGTCGATTTTGATGCCATTATATCTTTGCTTTAAGTAAAGAACAAAGAAAAACCCCGTTGGAATGTCTCTATATCAACAAAGAGTCTTTGAAAGCTTCAAGGGAGTGTTATTCCTTTGATTCTGTGCCAGGAAGTTGGAGATATATCATTATAACAAATGCGGAAGCTATAAAATCGCCATTTTGAAAACAATTAAACAAAAGAGTTTTTTATAACATTGAAGCTGGTATTTTTGATAGAGAAAACAAAAAAAAAAGGTTCTCAGGTTTGGTCTCTGCTCGTGTTAATTTTCAATAGCCTAGTTTCAAAAGATTGTTCTGAGGGGGGGGGGTGTCACTTGCCTTGTACTGTAAAAAACAGCTGAGAACTGACCGGAGTTAAATGACTCAGCCTTGGCAGAATCTCTTCCTCCGTTCACAGCCCAAAAAAAAACCTGCAAACTTCAAAGAAGATTCTCACCGACTGAATCGACTGCTCTCTGCTTTTTTCTAGCCTGAAAAAAGAGATATCTAAGGTATTAAATAGATAACGAACCAGAACTCTGGAGGCAGCTCAAGTAAGCTGCCGGCGGCGGCAAGCCCCTCCCCGGAAGCGCCCTGAAGTCCACAAGTTTTAAAGATGCTAAGGTTGGACACCCCTGGTCTAATGCTTTAGATTCAAAGGGAAAAGATGCTTCCAAGTTTCCTGTCAGCAACTCTTTAAAGCAGATGCTTTTGTTAGAATCATGTGATGCTCTCTGTAGTTGCAGAATGAAGATTGGGGGGGGGGGGATATTGGGATTAAGGACTTGCTGAGAAATGTTTTATATGTACTCCCACCACCACATGTTGAAGTACCCCTTTTCCTTCAAATTCACAATACAGCTCAGCCCTCTTCTCTAGTCCCTTCAGTGTCTCAGATGTGGTTTGTCTGGCCTTGGAGATTTAAACTCACTTAAATTACAGAGGTATTCCTTGACCCTCTTTCTCTCAGTCTCAATCTACCATCCTGCCCCTTCATCTTGCTCTTCATAATTGCTAATGGAATACATACTTTTTTTAACAGAGAAGACTGAATCAAAGTAGGAGTTGAATTACTCTCTGCTTTCTCTGTAATCTGTTAGCAGTTTTTTTGTTTTCACAGAGCAGCTAATATACTAATTCTTCCCCTCCTCTCTTTTTATTCCGAGCACCTCAACCCATAACACCAACCCTGTGAGATGAAATGGGCTGATTGGCCCAAAGTCACCCAGCTGGCTTTCACACCTAAGGCAGAATTTTGTTGTTGTTAGTTGCAACCCATGGACAATATTCCTCCAGGCCTTCCTGTCCTCTACCATCCTGTGGAGTCCATTTCAGCTCATGCCTAATGCTTCAGTGACTCCATCCAGCCACCTCATTCTCTGTCATCCTTTTCTTCTTTTGCCCTCAATCTTTCCCAGCATTAAGCTCTTCTCCAGTGAGTCCTTCCTTCTCATTGGGTGGCCAAAGTATTTGAGTTTCATCTTCAGGATCTGACCTTCTAAAGAGCAGTCAGGGTTGATATCCTCTAGGACTGAGTGATTTCATTGCCTTCCAGTCCAAGGGACTTGCAGGAGTCTTCTCCAGCATCATAGTTTAAAGGCCTCAGTTCTTTGGCACTCAGCCTTTCTTATGGTCCAACTTTCATACATTGCAACTGGGAAAATCATCACCTTGACCATGCACACTTTTGTTGGCAGGGTGAGGTCTTTGCTTTTTAGTATGCTGTGTAGATTTGCCATAGCTTTCCTCCCCAGGAACGTCTTTTAATTTTTTGACTGCAATCCCCATCTGCGGTATTCTTGGGCAGAACTAGAATTCATCATTTCTTGGTTATCAATGTGGTGCCTTAAACTGCTACATCAAACTGGCTTTATTTTTTTACCACATCTCTATAGGTCAAAGACCTATATTCTTTCTTTATGATCTGTTCTCATTTCAACTTTTTCCTCACTCAGTGGAGTACTGGAAAACAATTATGTAAAGTGGGCTGGAATTTTGTCTCTTTATATGTCCATCATCAAGATTAACTCTTTGAAAACTGTAAGAACGGGGGGAGGGAAATTTACTATGGTGGGAAAAGTCCAGTCAGGGTAACCAGGGAGTAGGGAGGACAGTATCATCATTACACTTAGCAATTTAATTTTGGGAGATACAATCCTCAATTTATCTTGATGATGGTGATGTTGAATATCAACAACATAGTTTTATTTGTTCCTCTCCCTTCTTTCCTTCTTTCTATCCAGATGTTCCCTATAACATAATCAGGTTTATGTACCTAGATGCCTAAGAAGAAATAGGCACAGTATTCTACTACTTCTTTTGGAACAAATTATATCCTTTAATTGTTACATTCCAATTACGGGAGTCATCCCAGCAGTTCTCCATTGTATCTATTAAATCATATGTGCCTTTCTATATTGACAGCTCAAACTCATCTTGTTTATTTTCCATACAGCCAATGAAGGCCATGTATTCTGAGCTAATATTGTTTCTGATTTTTCATCAGCTGACTCATTTCAGCAGTGACAAGTCTTTATCTATAATCTGCCAGGGAATTGGATATGATGTTTACAGAAAAATATTATAGTGCTAAAATTCCAAAACGCCATGCAAATCCCAAGCATGTTCATTTCCTGCCCAATTCATTTAACCCAAAGCTAAACCAACTATATCATATCTTAGTTCTGACTAAGTTATGTTGGGACTTCATTTCTCCAAATTCATTCTGATTGAAAATTCTGGAACTTATAGCCTCAGCATGCACTCTAGGGGACAAGTAGGGAGACTGCTATGTTAGATCATATGTGTGCAAGATAGGAACGAGGAAAAAGAACAACGGTGGTGTTCGATTTACGACCACAGTTGAACCCAAAATTTCTCTTTCTAAGTGAGACATTTGTTAGGTGAATTTAGCCCCATTTTACGACCTTTCTTGCCTCAATTGCTAAGTGAATCACTGCAGTTGATAAGTTAGTAACACAGTTGTTAAGTGAATCTGGCTTCCCCCTTGACTTCGCATTGCTAGAAAGGCACAAAAAGGGATCATGTAAACTTGGGACACAGCAATGGTCATAAATATGAAGCAGTTGCCAAGCATCTGAACTTTGATCACATGACCATGAGGTTGCTGTAAAGGTCATAACTGTGAAAAACAGTAACTTTTCTCAGTGCTGTTGTAACTTTGAACAGACACTAAATGAACTTTTGTACATCGAGGACTATGTATATATGAAAAGTAAAAGTTAGGCCAGTGTTTCTCAACCTTGGCGACTCTAAGTGCTGTGGACTTCAATTCCCAGAATTCCCCAGCCAGTTGGGGTCGCCAAGGTTGAGAAACACTGAGTTAGACTATCCACTTAAAAGTAGAGTGGTTTGTTTTGTTTTCTGGATTTGGGGTCTGCCCATTCCGTTCAGAAATGTAGCTGTAATTATTTCTAAAGCCAAGCTGTCATCCTGGTTTCCCCCCCCCCCCCTTAAATGTAAAATGTCACCCTGTCAGCATGGAACAGATCTTGTAATTAAGTTAACATTTCTCACAAAAGACAGCAGGGGAATTCATGCCCATATAAGCTAAGTGCCATATAATCTGGTCTGCAATTTATTGTTATTTTAACAGACATTTTTTCCATTCGCAAAAGGAGATGCAGCTACTTCTTGACTTACAACAGTTCATTTTTGAAATTATGCCAGCACTGAAAAAGTGACTTATGACCATTTTTCACACTTACGACCATTGCAGCATCCCCAAGGATATACAGTATAATCAAAATTCAGACACTTGGCAAATGGTTTATATTTATAAGGGCTGCTGTGTCCTGAGGTCATGTGATCAACTTTTGTGACCTTCTGACAAGCAAATCGATGGGGAAGCCAGATTTACTTCATGTTACTAACATCAGTGATTCCTTAACAACTGTGGCAAAAATGGTCATAAAATTGGGCAAAACTCACAACATACGTCTCACTTAGCAACAGACATTTTGGGCTCAATTGTGGTCATAAATTGCGAACTACTTGTATTTCCCCCTTTCCTCTTAAAAAGGAAAGGGAGACAGAGGTAGCTTTCAAATGTAGCCAACTGTTTTATTGTTATTACCTAGTAAATCAGTTGTCACTAGAGCCAGCCATAATTACCGCATATAATAATCATTATTTTCATTGTAAAGTAGAAAAATGACATCTGTTTGCTTTGTGCATGACTGAACTCAAATGCAAAAGAATGTGAATTTTAAATGTTCTGTTGGAAACCTATAGAGCAAATTTCCTAAGCTCGTGTACTAACTGATGTACAAAGGGGAACAGTGTGAACAATAATTGTGGCAAAAAGTGATTCATTTCCATTCAACTTTTTCTTTATAGCAAGGATATAAAATCAGAAATTGTTAGCTATATGTACCTTGTTTCCCTGAAAATAAGACCTCCCTGGATAATAAGCCCAATTGGGCTTTTGAGTGCATGCGCTAAAATAAGCTCTCCCTAAAAAATAAGCCCTCCCCGAAAATAATACAACACAGCAGCAGCCATGAGGTGACCACACTCACCACCTCCTGCACCTCAAAAGTAATAAGACTTCCTGAAAATTAGGCCAAGTACTTATTTCGGGGGTCAAAAGAAAATAAGCCCCTGTCTTATTTTCAGGGAAACATGGTAGTAAGAAGACCAGCTGGACATGATCACACAAACCACACATATCTTACCCATCTTATCCAGATATCAGAAAACAAACCTGAGAAGAAAGGCCATATCAGAACAAATGTTTTGCATGCAAAAGACTGCAGTCCAATCCTCAGTATCTTTGAGAGCGTTGTAGATAGAAGATCTCAAAAAACTTCATATTTTTTGTTCAGAAAGTGCAAGTTAAAGAAATAGGTGCATATGGTGGTTAAGATACTGGGCTAGAAACCAGAAGAGTGTGAATTTTAGTTCCACATTAGGCAAGAAACCAACTGGGTAACTTTGGGCCTGTCACTCTCTCTCAGCACTAGGAAGAAGGTTGGGGACCATTAATATGGGGAACAACTTCATGTGGATTTTTGGGGAAAGATAGACTAGCTTTGGAGATTGCACTTATTTTACTTAATTAATCAATTTAATTAATTGATAAGAGATGTTATTAAGAAATAAACCTGCTTACTTGATCGAGGACCATGGATTGGGGTACTAAGAAGCCATGGTAAATTTTCCACGTATTGATTAAAATAAGAGTTTGTTAACAGAAGTTTTTGGAATTTTAATTTTATCTGATTTTATTATTATTGTTCTTCCTGCTAACTATTTTGTTATTAATATAGTATATCGAATGTTAACAACTTGCAAATAGAATTAGCTGCTTAGTGGTTTAAATTATTTGGGTCTGTTTAGCAAGGGATGGGAAAATATATGTATATGTGTTAGTCTTTTTTTAATGCACTTTTTTCTTTCTAATGTCTTGTTTGATTTTGATTTTTTTCTTTGTTCCTTCCATTTTTTTGATGTTTTGTATTTTACCTTTTTGAATAAAATAAAAATGGAAATCATTTTATATTAGAAGCACCATGTCAGCTCTCCCCCCCCTCCTCTACTGGTGGCCCTTGCTTAATGAACCCAATCCCCTAATTGGGACTGATAACTCCAACAGTGAAGTGGTCATTAAATGAAGCATCATGTGATCAAAAGGACTTGCAGGACCAGCAGTCCTGGTAGCTATCATTAAGCAAATCACCTGCAATCGTTAAATGAGCTGGGATTTGTGATTTCCAGCCAGCTTCCCCATTGACTTTGTTGGAGCTGGGAAGATCACAAATGGCAATTACAGGACTGCAGCAGCATACTGCAACCATCATAAATGTGCATTAATCACCAAGGCCCAAATAGTAATCAAGTGATCGTGGAAATGCTGTTAAGTCATAAGTGTGAGGACAGTTGTAAAATGCTTTACAGCACCAGTGCTATTATAAGCATTGTCATAATTTTGAATAGTTGCTAATGAATGGTAAGTAAGGACTACTTGTGTAGTCTGAAGTACTAAGGTATGATATGGCTTTGCTACCTCCCCCCCCCACACACACACACACACAAGCTGCTACCATCCATGAACCACAAATTTTATCATCTTCAATTCATGTGCTTGGTGGTAATTGGAGATGAGCATAAAAGGAAGGCTTCAAATTAGAGAAGTTCAAGGCTTTGGGTACAACAACATTGTTTCATCTCTGCAACTAAAGACCTACATCTACTATCACCAGATTTAAAGGCAATTTATATCCACAATTTATGGCATCACCTGTAATATAACATTCATTTGGACAAGATTTATATCACCACCATGATGGCAAGATGATGCTGTAAATTACTCATAGACATTACTGAAATAGCATGCTGCAGGGTTAAATTTAGCACTACCACACTTAATGTTTAGAGTTATGGGTGAATTTCACACTATGCCTCTCACATAAAGAGAAATTCACTTTTTATTCCAGATTAAGTCTTCATAGTGAGCTGCTTCTTATCAAACAGACCATATCATCCATTTTAAATTTGGCAATCTCCATCTTTGTTGAATGTCAGTTTTTAACAATTTCTAATCCCACACTTTCCAATCAGAATCCAAGACATCTAGAAGACAACGGGCTGGGGAGTATGTTTTCCAAACCCATGAGGGGTTTTAACAATCTTAAACCAGTTCCCAGAATTCCCAACCAATAATGCATTGGCTGCCAATATAGTAATTAAAATATAAGAGAGTTCTGAGTTCCTTAAAGGGAAGTTACGCAACTTACTTTAGTAGATAATATATATAGTTTAGGCTTTGGAGCAGTCTTTGAGCACTGGCATTTTCTTGAAGATATTTCTTTTTTAAAAAATATTTTTATTGAACAGGTTTTTTTCCCAATGTTTTAATGCAATTATCATCTTTGCAACATTTCCATATCGGTATACCTCCATTATACAATTTTTCTACATACATGTATACATATATTTCTTTTATACATGATAGTCTATTAATATATTAATTTATCTACAATACCTCTTATGTCCATACATATGTATTTATATCTCCTTTATATTTATTAGTCTATTAATCTATTAATTTATATACAATATATCTTATATCTATCTATGTGTACATATATTTATTTTATGCATATTAATCCCTTAGTGTATTTCTTAAAGATGTTTCTTATCTGGCTAGCTAACATCATCAGGGCAAAAAAGAGTAGGGTTTGCTAGCTATTTATTTATAGAAGTTTGCTTTGCCAGTCTTGATGGGCATATTTTCTTGAAATGCCTTAATTAGCTTATTGTTTCTTCCCTGATTGTTTATCTGGTCCTGCTTATCTAGATGTTGGCTGCTGAAGGGGGAAAGTAATACGTTGTTGTTTCTTTCTTCATTTTTTATTTCCTTCATAGACATTCTTCAAAAGGAAAAAAAAGAGGACCTAGAAAAACTACAGACCAATCAGCTTGACATAAATATCTGGGGAAATCCTGCATTGGAGCCAATGCTCTTCAACATCTTCATAAAAGATTTAGATGAGGGGATACTCATCAAATTTTCAGAGGACACAAAGCTGGAGGGAATTGCTAATAAGAAGATAATCTCAAGATTTAGAAGCATCATGACAGAGTTGAGCATTAGGCCTTATCCAATATGCAGTTCAATGGTTAAAAAAAATAGTCAGGTCCTGTGTTTAGGCAGGAAAAACACACACTTGAGAATAGGTAGTATATGGCTCACCATAGTGCCCAAGAGAGGGATTTGGTGTCCTGATAGACCACCACTTAAGTATCAGTCAGCAGTATGCTGAAGCTGACAAAAAAGCCAATGCAGTCCTAGGTTGCATCAACAGAGTGATAGCATCAAGGTCACAGGAAGTAATAACATCACTCTATACTGCACAAGTGAGGTTGCATTTGGTTTATTGCATCCAGTTATGGTCACCATGATACAAAAATGATACTGAAGCCTTAGAAAGAGTTCAGAGAAGATGATAAAGGGATTAAATCAGAGGTGGTATTCAGCCAATTGTGACCGGTTCTTGTGAACCGGTACAGAAATTTTGAGTAGTTCAAAGAATCAGCAAATACTTCCTCTGGCTGGCTCCGCCCCCATCTATTCACTGCTTCCTGAGTCCCAGCTGATTGGCATCCCAGCTGGATCGCCTGGGTCTTCTTCTGTTGCCTTGCACACGAGAATGGAGCTAGAAAGCAGGTTAGTGGGTGGGGCGGGATTTTATAATATCCTTGTCCTGGAGTGGAGTGGAAAAGAAGATTTTACAGTATTCTTGCCTGAGAAGGATTAGGGGAGACCTAAGTCACTATGAAGAACTGCCACAGGGAAGGGGGGGTCAATGTATTCTCCATAGCACCTGAGGGCAGGACAAGAAACAATGAGTGGAAGCTCATCAGAGGGAGACCCAACCTGGAAACAAGGAATTTCGTGACAATGAAAACAATTAATCAATGGAACAGTTGCCTTTCTAAGTTGTGGGTGCTCCATCAATGGAAGGTTTTCAAGAAAAGAATGGACAGCCATTTGTCTGGAATGATATAAGGACTCTTGCCTTGAATAGGGGGCTGAACTAAAGACTCTTCCAGCCCTATGATTCTGTGAATCTATGATTCCTAAGCTTCTGACTTGAACAATCTGTGTGAGAGATGGGGGTTTCTAAATGTGATGTAGAAAATAAATAAACAAATAAATAAAATCTTTTCAATAGTTTGTAAATAGGGCTCATCTCAATGTATCTAAGTGATGGTTGATTTATCCGAACACTAAATTTTTGGGAATTCACTAGCATTTTTAGAATTTTGCTTGATCTAAAATGTTAACAGTTTCCCAGTTGAAGACAATTGAATCTATTCATGTGTTGTAAAATTAAGGATTTTTTTCTAATATACGAATCAGTATAAGAATCAAAATAGACCTGGCAGGGACCTTGGAGGTCTTCTAGTCCAGCTCCCTGCTCAAGCAGGAGATCCTTTACCATTTCAGACAACTGACAAGTGTCTCTTCTTAAAAACCTACAATGATGAAGCACACACAACTTCTGAAGGCAAGCTGTTCCACTGGTTAATTGTCCTCACTGTTAGGAAGTTTGTCCTTAATTCCAGCTTGCTTCTCTCCTTGATTAGTTTCAATCCATTGTTTCTTGTCCTGCACTCTGGTGCTTTGGAAAATAAATTGACCCCCTCCTCTTTGTGGAAGCATTTCAAATACTGGAATGCTGTTATCATGTCCCCCCCAGTCCTTCTTTTCTCTATACTAGCCAAATCCAAATCCTGCTACCATTCTTCAGATGTTTTAGTCTCCAGGCCTTTAATCATCTAAGTTGCTCTTCTTCACACTTTTTCCAAAGTCTCAACATGTGTGTGTTTGTGTGTGTGTGTGTGTGTATTTGATTGATAATGTTTTGATTGATGTTTTGATTGATATATATTTGTGTGTGTGTTTTGATTTATATATTTTGATTAATATATTTTGATTAAAAGTTAGTCTTCCACTTTTCTGTTGTACACTGTAATTATTATATAGTCCTTACACTGTATGCTATAGATGACTTCTGATTTTTCTCCTTTATTTACTGGTTTGCTTAAAATGCTTTAGAGGGATTTTATTGGTTTGTGTGCTACCTTAACGCCATGTGGTTGTACTACTCAGTTGGTTATTTCTGTTATTATTTTATTTCAGGGAGGTATGGGAACACATGTTTTGTTTTCATAATGTGAATGCCAGATTTCGGAGTTCCGTTGAACTTACTTGTGTATCTGAAATTGGGGGAGGGTTACCTCCACTCACCCCCCAAATTCTCTATTTTCCGTGATTTTATTTCAAAGTTTTGTGTTATGCACAGTCTCTCCGTAACATGCAGTTGGCTTTTGCTCATTTAATTTCAAATTTGTCTAGACATGATTGTAAATGTAACAAGATTACTTCAGTGTGGTGTTTTACCACAGGCAAGTATCTCTGTGTGCATTAGGAGAACATAACACACAAATAATCTTAATGTAATCATGTGTATAATTGCATCAATGTGGGTTTGTAGGGAAGAGTTTCCAGAACCTTTTTTCAGGCCTGCAGTCATATTCCTTTCTGGATCTTTGGCCTGCCACACTCTCTCTTATTTTACTATGCTGTTTCATTAGTGGGGAATTGGGAGGGGGAATAGTAAGGAGTAGAATGTGATGTTGTCAAAATAAAATTCCTTTCTAAAATCCAAGATCATCCTTTGCCTTTGCACCTCTGCACCTGACCGGAACTGGATGGGTGGAACTGCCAGCATGGCAGTGGAAGATTGGACCATGTGATAGATTTGTGGGCATGGGGGCAAGATCATGAACTTTCAACTGGGTGGGGAAAACCGGGAAGCTTTCAGATCCGGGTTTTCACAGATGTGCCAACATGATTCTCTTAATAAATTAGAACTTTGAGCAATACTTTGCCTTGGACTCTGATTTAATTTTGGATGTTATTTGGAACGCTGACACTTTTACCAATGCAGACATATAAATAGTTATCAAGTAGGCAATGGGAATTTGGCAAGAGTTAACAGCTTGCAACTTTAGAGTCTTACAGTCCGGACTCTAATTTACTTCCAAGGTAACCATAACAAAGCCAAATTATTTTTTATATGTCATTAGGCAACTTTTGTCCAGTATCTAAATTAGGGAGAAAATTCTTCTTTAAAAGTGGATCCGCTAAGGGTGATTTAAATCTGTCTCCCTCATGGGTCAGGCACTGTGTATAAGTCTAAGTGCTATTGCCATTGCTATTTGGCTGCATAGTATATTTTTCTGACTAAACATAGTCCTCAACATATGACCGTAATTGAACCCAGAACTATAGTCATTAGTTGTGATAGCTGTTAAGCGGGTCACCATGTGACTGTGACTGATTTTACAACCTTTTTTATGGCAGTCATTAAGCAAACACAGTAATCATAAAATGAACAAAGTAATCATAAAACAAACACCACTGTCATTAAGCAAGCACCGAGGCTGTGAAATGAACCCATTGTTTACTATGGGTTTTTTTTTTCCTGGTTCCAGAAAAAAAATATTGTAAAAGTCATGTGACTACAGGACACTGCAAATGGCTTTAAATGTAGACTTGTTGCTGATTGGCCAAAATGCAGTCACATGACTGCGGGAGGGCTGGAAATCAGAATTTTGAATTTGAGTTGTTAAATGGCTTTTTTAGGGTCCGTCATAACTTTGAACAGGTTGCTAAGCAGCCAGTTATGAGTTGAGGATCATCTGTAATGCAGATTTATTTTTATCTCCTATATCACAAAATTTGGAAAGATCAAAGATTTTGTTTATGTTTACTTATTTAATTTACAGGTCACTCTATTCTAGAAGATTTTACTGCCTCCTATGTAGACAGAAACTGTAAGAATGGGTTCTGCTATGGAAAAGAATCTATATTCAAATGCTGAGATTGCAATGCTGCAGTTGTTGAATTGTTTTTGTTTTAATTTACCAAGACGTTATAGAATACAAAACAAAAACAAAAATAAATCCATCTGTATTGGTTTTTATGGAAATTCAAGTTTCAGCCGACAATTAGGAATTATTCAAATAATGTTATGTAACCTTTGCCCAGCAATTTTTTAAAAAATACATCCAAGATTGATATAGCAAAAATATGCCTTTGTTGTAAAAATATTCTCTTTTGTTCTCAGTTATTGTTATATTGCATATGCTATGTTGTAGATGGCAATCACTTTGTATGCAACAGTCTCATGAAAAGTGAGTATCATTTTCAAGAACTTTTTTAATTTTGTTATTATTCCACATTCAGGAAACTTGGAAATTGTAACTTTTGCACAAATATCACCGGTGGTCACTTAGTCATGACATTGTACATACAGGTAGTTCTTGACTTATAACAGTTTATTTACTGACCCTTAAAAGATACAACGGCACTGAAAAAAAGTGAGTTATGACCGTTTTTCACACTTATGACCGTTGCAGCATCCCCACGGTCACATGATCAAAATTCAGATTCTTGACAATTGATTCATATTTATGACAGTTGCAATGCCTGGGGGGAGGGGTGTCACGGGATTCCCTTTTGCAACCTGCTGACAAGCAAAGTCAATGGAGAAACCAGATTCACTTAACGACCATGTTGCTAACTTAACAATTGCAGTGATTAATTTAACAGCTATGGCAAGAAAAGTCATACAATGGAGCAAAACTCATTTAACAAATGTCTTTCTTAGCAGCAGAAACAAAAATTTGGGGCTCAATTGCGGTTGTAAGTCGAGGACTATCTGTAATCAGCCTGAACAATTGTATGGCCTGCACTAACGACGTGATCCATTTTCCTCTTTTCCTTTAGAACAGTGTTTCTCAACCTTGGGGACTTTAAGTCCTGTGGACTTCAACTTCCAGAATTCCCCAGCCAGCTGTGCTGTGCTGGCTGGGGGATTCTGGGAGTTGAAGTCCACAGGACTTAAAGTCCCCAAGGTTGAGAAACACTGCGTTTAGAAGTAAAATTTGCTGCTGTGTGATACATATTGAATCCTTGATTTCATCAAGTGTGTTTGAAATGCTTGAACAAAAATGAATCCCTCTGTTTCCTTCTTGAGACTGTAAAAGGTCAATCCTGGCCTTTCCCATTTTATGGACCATTTTATATATTGGCCATATAATTATTTTCTTCTTTAACTTTCAGATGGTTTCCCAACTATTCACTTTTATAGTTTTTGCTTTGGGTACTTTATGTTTTCTTTGCAAAAATCCAGTGTGCATTTCCTCTTTGCTTGGCTTGATGTAATTATTCCAGTTTTTTCTTCTTTGATATTATACCTGTGTTATCAATCCTCACCATCACCATCATGATTAGCATTAGCATTATCATCATTATGATTATCACCACCACCGCAAATTGTTTTGAATTTCAGTTGGTTTAATCTGAACTTTCCTTATCTAAATGCATTTAGATAAGGAAAGTTCAGATTAAACCAACTGAAATTCAAAAGCTACCTGGCTCTCATATTCCCACCCTCTCTTTCTTTCTTCTGTGGATACTTTCTCCCATCAACACCCACGTACCCACTGCTGGGACAAGCCGGGAATGGCTGGATTTGCACTTTCCTCCATGCTTGGCACACTGATGAACACTGCAGCACTCCCCAGCTGGGAAGCTATTGCAGTCGTGAAAGCGGAGGGGGGCAGGAGGGGAGAGAGGCGAGGTGAATGTGCGTTGGCTGCAGAAGTGAATGGAGAGGCGGGCTGCTCGCGTTCGCTCTCCGTTCTCCCCCCTCCCTCATATGTTCCATTCACCCAGTCTGGTCCCTGCTGCCGAGGCTGCTGACGTCAGAGATGCCTGCGTCAATGCTTGCCTCAATAACACACGTGCGGGCTTTCACTCTCCCGCCTCCTCCTGCTTCGTTGTTTCTTCTTCTTCTTCTTCTTCTTCTTCTTCTTCTTCTTCTTCTTCTTCTTCTTCTTCTTCTTCTTCTTCTTCTTCTTCTTCTTCTCCTTCTCCTTCTCCTTCTCCTTCTCCTTCTCCTCCTCCTTCCTTCCTTTCTTCTTTCTTTTCTTTCTATCTTTTTCTTTCTTCTTCCTTTTCTTTTCTTTCTTTTTCCTTCTCCTTTTTCTTCTTCCTTTTCTATCTTTTCTATCTTTTCTTTCTTTGCTCTTTTTCCTTCTTCTTCTTCCTTTTCTTTCCTTTCCTTTCTTTTCTTTCTTTTTCCTCCTCCTCCTCCTTCCACTAAAGCATCTGAGCAGAAAATCAATTAGGTAATTATTCCTCCTCCTTTTTCTTCTCCATTTTCTCCTCCTTTTCCTCCTCCTCCTTTCTCCTCTTCCTTCTTCTTCTCCTTCTCCTCCTTTGCCTTCTCCTCCTCCTCTTTATTTAATTTTGTTTTATAAATCAGCCCATTAGGGCTGCTGCTTGCATTTTTAAAATTAAAGATGGTCTCTAGTTACTCTCCTATCATCTTCTTTTTTCCTCTCTGCCATTCTATATGTGACCTTTCCAATCTCTATTTCAAGGAGAGGATGTGCACTTATTCTGAATGCTCTGGCTGCCATACCATGCAGCATCTTGGGGTCTGTATTTATGCAGGATAAAAATACATGCCAAGAGAACTGCAACCAGCAAGGCCCCAGCCCAGCCCCCCCACCCCCAGCACACATATATGTGCACTCCTCAAAATAAGGCACACCCTTTCAGGAAGGATTTGGGGTTGGTTTCTCCTCCCCACTTGGGAACAAAAGCCCCAAGGGCATGCTAATTAAACAAATGCTCTCTCTTCCTGTGGCTTTTCAACAAAAAGAAAAAAAAAACTCCTCCCATAGGAATCCCTTGGCCTGCCAACTATTTACATGAGTGAGAGGTAGCTTCCCAGAACAGCACTGTGCAAACAAGATGGTTGCTGGGCTGTGACTCTAAGAGCCTGGCTCAAGGGCCAGTTGAAGCCATGTGTGATTTTGACAGCCCATTCTGGAGACAGCATCCTCACTTCCCCTTAATCAGAGGACAGAGATGCTCCACTTTTTTTAAAAGGCCGTGTCTTGATTCCCAGCAGAGACAATTTAAGGTCACCTTTAGCTGTTCCAATTTTGCAGCCTTTTCTCTCCCCACCCCCCACCCCCCATTAGCCTGAGCTATGACACACTTCAGGCTTCTAGTTCTAGCTGCTGTTACTGGCAGCGAGTGGGAGCAGCCTAGCACCTCCTGGCCTTTTTAGGCTGCTGCAGGGGTGCTTCCTCCCCTCTGTCCATGGGAACTATTCTCTGTGATACCTCAGCTTAGGCTGCAGAAGTGACCTCATGAGCAGTTTGCTCAATGGCAGCTGTCTGCCTAATGCTCGACTGATATTTTCAGAGTGCTCATCAGCTGTTACATGGGCTCCTTATAAACATGGGCTTTTGCTCCTTGGAAAGAAGTTTCATTGGTTTCAAATATGAGTTCAAGTGCTCTTTGACAACTGGCCTGCTGGGTCAGATCAGCACTACAGGAAAACTCTGACTACACAAATCTACTAACCAGCTCTTTAGTGAATTTGCATAGATGCCAAGTTTTGAAGTCATGTCACGTCTGATACTCTCCCCACTGGCCTCAGCTTTGCTGAGATTGTGACCTAGGCATCTTCTGACATTTACCAAAATTCACTCCTGAGATGTCCAATTTTGTCAATCGGCTGGTCAGAGGGGAAACACAGGTGTAGCTATCTGTCACAGCTATCCAACTGTCCCAGATGACATCCAGAAAATAGAAGCCCAGCAAAGCCACAGGGTTTAATTATTGGCCTTGTTTAGCATAGCTTGCATGCCCAAAATCAGCAAGCCCCACTTAGTGATAACCTAGAGTGGAGTGCATCATAGAGACATAGTAGGGATCAACAGAACAGCACATTTTATATGATTCATTTTCTTCCAGCTCAGAGAAAGTGATTATGTTTATTAAGCTATAAGGAAAAGCCCATAATGTACAATGTAGTTGGAACTGGTGGATCTTCGTGTAAAGCCAGTATGTAGTTGAAATCTATACTGATATGTATTTAATACTATGGAGTTGTCTTCTCCCAATCCCTATCTAATCTTATTACTTCTAAACTGAAGATAAAGAGATGATGATGATGACACCTGCATTCTGACAACAGCAATGTGGATATAAAGAGCTCTCTCTGCTTTCATTAGTCCCCCATTTAAAACCATTCATTTTAGTGATCATTTGACATTAAAATGGCACTGAAAAAGAGTGAACCTGTGCTTGCACTTACGATTGACATAGCATCCACCTGGTCTTGTGATCAAAATTTAGGTGTTTTGGCAATTGGTATTTACAATGGTTGCAGTGTCCTACGGTCATGGAATCACCATTTGCAACCTTCCCATTCAGCTTTTGATAAATTCAGTGGGGAAAGTCGGATTTGCTTAATGACCAAATGATTCACTTAACAACTGCATATCCACTTCTGTATTGGTTTGCATCATTTGCATCGATTTTATTATAAAACTTTAGTGTGAGGATTAAGGAAGGGGATAGTAAGACCCCACTTGCAATACTGCATCCAATTTTGCTCACCATGATACAAAAAAGATATTAAGGCTCTAAGAAAGACTGCAGAGAAGAACAACAAAGATGATTAGAAGGCTGGAGGCTAAAACATATGAAGAGTGGTTGCAGGAAATGGGTATGTCTAGTAGTCTAATGAAAAGGAAGACTAGGGATGACATGATAGCATAGTTCCAATATTTGAGGGGTTGTCACAAAGAAGAGGAGAACAACCTGTTTTCCAAAGCATCTGAGGACAAGACAAGAAGTAATGTAGAGAAACCTATCAAAGAGAGATCCAATCTAGAACTAAGAAGAAATTTCCTGACGGTGAGAACAATTAATCAGTGGAACGGGTTGCCTTAAGGTTGTGGATGTTCAACACTTGAAGGTTGTTAAGTTAAAAGAGCCATGGTGGCACAGTAGTTAGAATGTAATATTGCAGGCTAGCTCACAGCTCACGCCAGGAGTTCGATTCTGAGCAGCTCAACATTGACTCTGCCTTCAATCCTTCCAAGGGTCAGTCAAATGAGGACCCAGATTATTGAGGGCAATATATTGACTCTGTAAACCACTTAGAAAGGGATGTGAAGCTCTGTGAAATGGTATATAAGTCTAAGTCTATTGTTATTTAAAGGAGATTGGAGAGACATTTTTTTGGAATGGTATAGAATCTCCTGCTAGACCAGGGGGTTAGACTAGAAGGCCTCCGAGGTTCCTTTGAACTCTGTTTTTCTGTTAAGTAACCCAAGAATTTGTAAGGAACCCAGAATAAATATGGGAGAAAGTTGTTTACAAACAATTCTGGTGGGCTCCGGGAACCCATAGTGCACCTCTTCTCTCAGGAGACAGAAAAGTTTGCATCATATCCCTGGGGACTGGAAAATATTTCTTTCATCCTATTGTGGGCAGACAATGGCTTCCCTATGGCTTGGCACCCTGGTAGCAATCATTAGAAGGAACAGAATTGACACAGTCATGATCTCTTGGCTTTGAGATAGAATGTAATAGCAATTCACAGCATGACCAGCAATTCACAGTACATGGAACTTACAAACATCTTGGCTGCCTTATTTCTTCCTCAGCTCTGCTTTTATGCCACAGTACGGAAATTTAAAATGAACTTTAAAATGTCTGCACAGATATTTGGTTATCTTTCTTTCTTTTGCTGCAGCCAATCCAGGATATATCCTATGCTGTGTCCCTTGTGTACACACAGTGCACTTTGCACTCAATAATCAAGGTGTTCCTGCTCTGATTTAGTGAGGAGAGCAAACTGTGTGGTAAAAGACACCATTTGTGCATTAGGAAGTCTCTGTTGTCAGCAGTAGCACCATTGACGTCTGTACTCTGGTGCTTTATTCCTTCTGGCATAAATCAAACGACCGCAATCCAAACACTATATTTGTTGAACTACAAATGTGCTTTCAGTCAGAAAAGACATCAAGAACCAAGCAGATGTTTCCATTTAAATCATTTTATTAAGATACTCCTGCTGCAGCAAATAAAGAACAAGCAGAAGAAAGGCAAACATGCATTGTTTTGAATACGGTAGGGAGGTGTTGAATTTTCTTCCTATGTCAGATTTTTCAGGGGGCGGGGGAGATAGAAAATATTATAAATAGAAAACAGAGGAGCTATGAAAAAATATTATGGTCTTTGAGTTGAGCTTGATCCCTAGGGGCTCTGTGTGTGAGAGATATAGAGCGGGGAGAGAGAGAGAGAGATTATCTTGGCAGTAGTTATACAGTACAAATGGCCTTTGAACTATGGTGCTGAAGAAGACTCCTGCGAGTCCCTTGGACTGCAAGGCGATCAAACCGTCAGTCCTAGAAGAGATCAACCCTGACTGCTCTTTAGGCCAGATCCTGAAGATGAAACTCAAATATTTTGGTCACGTAAGGAGAAGGAAGGACTCACTGGAGAAAAAACTAATGCTGGGAAAGATGGAGGACAGAAGAAGAAGGGTAAGAAAGAGAATGAGGTAGCTAGATGGAGTCACTGAAGCAGTAGGCGTGAGCTTAAATGGGCTCTGGGAGATGACAGAGAACCAGAAGGCCTGAAGGAACGTTGTCCATGGGGTCGCGATAGGTTGGACATGATTCTGCCACTAACAACAACAAATCTGCAGGGATATTTACACAGGCTCATGTATAGAACTCCTTCAGAGAACTGCAATTCAGTAACAAAGCCAATATTTTGCATGCCAATAACCATGAGTCAACCTCTGGAAAAACATCCCAAAGTGCTGGAGCAGCTGTCAGTCAGTATTGATAAAGCTCGAGATGGTGTGATTCTGAATTGGGCAGTTTCCTATTTTGCTTTGGACAGAAACTACTTCAAGTGGATTGGTGATGAGTTGATTTTATTTTCATTTATTTATTTGATTTTTATTCTACCTTTAGTTACTTTGTAAGTAACTCAAGGCAGCAAACATTCCTAATGCTCCTTCCTCATCCTATTTTCCCAACAACAACCCTGCAAAGCAGGTTGGGCTGAGAGAGATTGAATGGTCCAAAGTCACCAAGCCAGCTTCCATACCTAAGGCAGGACTAGAACTCACAGTCTCCTGGTTTCTAGACCTGCACCTTAACCATTACATCTCTAATGGCATGTGGGGAAAGTTGGGAAGAGATGATGCCTAGGAAACAATAAGAGGCAGGAGCCCCCAGTGGCTTAATAGCCAGAGAAATTAAAATGGCCTCCTAATGGCTCAAACAATTTTTATTTTTATAGTTTCTGATTTGCAAGATTCTATTAATGTAGCCGTACAATAAAGTAGAATTATCTCTTCTACTCATGTTTCCTGCCTGGGTTACCCAGGAAGACTGACCGTTCCTGAAGACAGAACCGTAGAGGCCACAGTTCTGTATAGTCCTGTATAGGGCAATTTAGCAAATTAGCTTGCTACTTTCAGAGGCAGTGAAAGATTATTTCTTTTATTAAAATGCTTTTAATAGATACATATTTAAACCTAAGCATCATTAAGAGCTTGTTGCTGGGACCATGCTGCAAATTACTCAATATCAAGACTGAATGTAATCTTTCACTGTGTCATGTTTCTTTCACTTTAGAGCAGTGTCCAATCTTGACAACTTTAAGACTTGTGGACTTCCAACTCTTAGAATTGAACTTTAAGACTTGTGGACTTCAATTCCCAGAATTCCCCAGCCAGCATGGGGAGGCTGGGGAATTCTGGGAGTTGAAATCTACAGATCTTAACATTGCTAAGGTTGAACACCCTTTTTTTAGATCATCCAACAATTGCAAGGGAATACGCTCATTTAGCTTCTTGCATTACCCATTCAGAAGGATTCTGTGAAGCAGAAACAAAGCAGCGCATGCAATCCATTCCTTGAAGTAGTAATACAAACCGAACAAGCATAAAGTGAGTCTATGTTCTCTTGTTACATCACCTTGTCTTTCCAAGAACTTTCATCAGGGGTGGGTTCCGGCCAGTGGTGGGTTTCAAATTTTTTTAGAACCTCTTCTGTAGGTGTGGCCTGCTTTGTGGGAGTGGCTTGCCGGCCATGTGACTGGGTGGGAGTGGCTTGCCAGCCATGTGACTGGGTGGGAGTGGCTTGCAGGCCATGTGACTGGGTGGGAGTGGCCAACTTGTAAAATGTTGTGAAACTCACTTAACCACGCTCTTGCTTAGCAACCAAAATGTTGGCTCAGAAACTGGCATTTGAAGCACACAAGTCTTAAAGTTGTCAAGTTACAAGACTCTTGCACCCCTAACCCTTTAGAAAAAAAACCCAGGGGTGTTCAAACTTGACAGCTTTAAGACTTGTGGACTTCAACTCCCAGAATTCCTCCTCCAGTCATGTTGGCTCAGGAACTCTGGCATTGGAGCGTGCAAGTCTTAAAGCTGTCAAGTTACAAGACCCTTGCACCCCTATCCCTTTAGAAAAAAAAAAACCCAGGGGTGTTCAAACCTGACAGCTTTAAGACTTGTGGACTTCAACTCCCAGAATTCCAGCTCTCGCTCTTCATCTTTTTGATGTGCGGACGGGCGGGGGGAGGGAACTGGAACCGGTTCTAAATGGCATTGTAGATTTGTGGAACCTCTTCTATAGAAGTGGTTAGAACTGGCAGGAACCCACCCCTGGTTCCGGCTGCTGCTACTGCTGGATCACTCAGGGACACGCCACACATGCGCTATGCGCACATGCACAGTACTAAAAAATGCTTCTGCGCAGAAGCCAAAACAAGATGTTGGCACCGATGGTGGTGCTGAGAGAACCTGTTCGGTGGTGTGGCATGCCTGGGTCGCTGCCAGTTCCAGGGAACCAGGCCGCCAAGTTACTACCTATTCGGCCAAACTGGTCCAAACCAGTAGGAACCTACCTCTGACTTTCACCCAATCTCCACCCAAGTTATACTATCTAGTTTACAAACACATGTATTGAAATTATTCAGACTCAGAGTTCACGTAAGGACAAATCATTGCCCATATTATGGGGGGTGAAAAGACATTTCAGTGGAAGCTGAGAACACATGTCATTTATCCCAGGAGGACATGCTTTACACATAGAATATCTCAAGTTCAGTCTCAGTCACATCTTATGAAATTATTTAGCCTGATTGCAGTCATAGATTTAAATTGCCATGTCTCTATATTCTTTATTGGTTCTTAGAGGCTGGCAGTTCTAGCACTAGCAAAAATCATTCTACACGTATTGGTTTTTCATAGTTAAGAAGGCAGCTTTCCCATCAATCGCCTATTCACTAGTCCATATAAGATAGGAACGAGGCAAATACCTACCGTATATACAATTTTTCCTGTGTTTCCAATTATTTTCATATTCTCTGCAGAGATGTCATTATTCTCAACAATTGGGTGGGTGGGTAGAAAAGAAAAGATTGAACAAAATGCCTGGACTGGCATAAGTTCTCTAATAGTAGCATCTGAATTTCAACCAGGGGAGATAACTAATCACTGTCTTATGATTCTTCATGGTATAATTATATGGCTAGCAGTACCACGCAATGCTATTCCAGATGTGTGGCAAAAGTGTGCTATTGAAGTAGCAAAGTTTCAGGCAACTGGAGACACTTTCAGCTCCAGAAGAGCAAAAGCAGCCATGTGGATGAGCCCAGTAAGTGGACAGATTTGTTTTTACATATTGTAATGGTCTGACTGTTCTTTGTGATATTGATCTCACATATCTTTCTCCCACTCTGCAACGGAGTCCCATAATTTTCAAGATTTTTACATGAAGGGCTGTAGACTGAATACACCAATGTATTCAGGCGGAAATACACCAATGAGAGGAAGAGTGGGAAGCAGAAGGGAGAAGAAAGGTGGGAAGAGAGGGATAGGAGAGAGGGGAAGGGGGGAAGATGAGGAGGATGAGGAGAATGAGGATAAGGAGGAGTGGAATGTAGAGAGAGGAGAAGGAGAAAGGAAGGGGAAGTAGAGTAGGAAAGGAAGATGGAGGGAAGATAGGAAGTAAGAGAGAGGTAGAAGAAAGAGGCGTATGGAGAGTAGAAGAGCTAATAATGGGTGTTAATCTTTTTGGGGCGTTGAGGACAAGAGGAACTGATGTAATCATTTAATACTATATGATACTGGCTATGTATAGTATACATGTGAGTGTATGTTATGAAAATGGAAATAAAAATATGTTTAAAAAAAAGATTTTTACATGAAGGGGAAGGGACTAGAACTAGAATTAAGATACATTACCATACCCATCAGGTGACATGGAAGGCTTTCTTCATTTACCTTAAGTATCTGTCCTTGTGATTTAGAGATTTCTGATATTTCCCCACCAAATATTATTTTGTGTCCCAGAGAAATTTGCTGTGACATCTTTACAAGACACTTTGGCATAAAATCCTACATCTCCATGAGTGGTACAGCTGATTCAACTCCAAATGAAGGGTTTAGTGTTTGGGCATGGTGCAGTCTGTGGGATAGCTCTGAGGACTAAAGATGTAAACAGAAAACTATAAATTATTCTTTCAACTACGAGACCTTTCAGCTCCTGTTTTTCATGAGTCATTGAACTATCTTGAGGAAACTGCATGGGTCCAAAATATACTGTGCATAAATATTCAGGATGTCTCAAAAGAGAAGGTTTTACATCTGCTTCTCAGGAATGCTATGATAGATCATGTGATCAACTACCACAACTTACTATTACAGATTACTTGATTACATGCCAACAAGGCATGATTGATGTGGGGAAATGCGTGGGTTTCTAGCAATAAATTGTAGATATTCCAAAGACTTTTCATATTTTTTTTATTCGATCCATTTCACTTACTTCACTTATTGTCTTCCTCTTCTGCTTCGTTTAACCATACCAAGGACAGTCAGCATTTCTAATGCATTATTTATTCACGCTCAAAACATATGAATTTCTACTTCTGATCTTCTCTTCAAGAGTGCAGTTTAGACTTTACTAGATCCAAGATTAATGCATGAGTTCTTCCTGCAATCCACTGTACTCTTAGTAACCATTGCCACACCTATAAAGGCATCTGTCTTCTTTTTCTGTATCTCTCAACTAGCAGCTTTTTCAGCTTATATATTACCTTGGTGGGGAGGGGGATGGTTTCACCCTTCTGTTCTTTGCTGTCATATACATATTCTTATCTTAATTATCTTGTCTAAGTTTGTCACTGCCTTCATTCCAAGGATTAACTTCCTCTTTATTTCTTCATACGCTAACCATCCACTACTTTCACTTCTTTGCCATCAGCTGCCACTGCTGATAGTATTTCTGTCTTGTTAATATTTAATATTCAGCCAGATGTTTCACTTCTATTTTTACTTTCATAATGAACTCTCCCAAGACTTCTTTACTTTCAACTAAAGTAGTGTCATCTGCATATTTGTTAGTCTTTGGGCCTCCATTTTTAATTCCAGCTGTCATCTCTTCTAATCTTATTATTCTTATACATCTGCTTCCAGGTCTGACAGCAAATTAATTGCTTATTCTAGCTCCCTCTGTTTTGGAGTTATTTCCTGAATTTATTAGGACATAAGGGCCAAGGAACCAGCAATAATGCTTGGAGTTACTTCTGAGTACAGGCAGTCCTCAACATACAACCACAATGGAGCTCAAAATGTATGTGGCTAAATGTGAAATTTGTTCAGTGAGTTTTATCCCGTTTTATTATTTTTCTTGCCACATTTGTTAAGTGAATCTCTGGAGTTGTTAAATTAGGGACACAGTGATTAAGTTGAATCTGGCTTCCCCATTGACTTTGCTCATCAGGAGGTCGCAAAAGATGATTGCATGACTTTGGGACATTTCAACAGTCACAAATAGGAGTCAGTTGCCAAGCATTTGAATTATGATCACATGACCATGGAGAAATTGCAAAGGTCCTATGAAAAATGGTCATAAGTCACTTTTTTCATTGCCGTTAACACTTTGAACAGTCACTAATTGAATTGTGAGTCAAGAACTACTTATTGATAGAAATCTTGCCAGACTAAAGTAACTATATACCTAAATGTTGTGGCCCAGCAGGAGCAA
Organism: Thamnophis elegans; assembly: GCF_009769535.1. Taxonomy (NCBI): domain Eukaryota; kingdom Metazoa; phylum Chordata; class Lepidosauria; order Squamata; family Natricidae; genus Thamnophis; species Thamnophis elegans. The sequence goes on from NC_045544.1 coordinate 62,355,171, forward strand.
TTGGAGCTGCCACCAGACTCCGACAGCAAGGGACCCTATGAGTCGGCTCTGGAGGATGTGGAGGACCCTGGACAGGGTTTTGACTCCGAGCAGGGCGCAGAGAGGCTGGTTGGCCACCAGGAGATGCCTGAGCCTTGGAGCAGTGGGGAGGAGACAAGGGAGTGTGATCCTGATGTCATGCATTGGAGCAGTGGGGAAGAGACAAGGGAGTTGGTCCTGGATGCCCGGCAACAGAGGGCTAATAGGCGTAAAGAACAGTTATGCAGTTACAGGAGATAATTGAACTCAGCTGGTGGTAATTAGGCTCCTCTCAAGACTATAAAAAGAATGACTTTCCACATGCTCGTCGCAGGAATCAACGTATTTACTAGAGCTGGAGAAGCTATTGTGGCTAGCTTGGCAGGCTGGATTGCTGCCAAGGTTAGTCTGTGCTGGATTGCTGCCAAGGTCTAGTCTGTGCTGGATTGCTGCCAAGGTCTAGTCTGTGCTGGATTGCTGCCAAGGTCTAGTCTTTGTGTTAATAAATCCTTGAAGTATCTTTGTCTTGGCGTGCTTTGGTGTATGAAGGGCGGGGGGGTCAGAACACCTACGTATTAGCTATACTCTTATTTTCAGGGAGGTCTTATTATTTTTGAGGTGCAGGAGGTGGTGAGCATGGTGACCTCATGGCTGCTGCTGTGTTGCAATATTTTCAGGGAGGACTTATTTTGGGGGGAGAGATTATTTTAATGCGTATGCTCAAAAGCCCGATTGAGCTTATTATCTGGGGAGATCTTATGATTTGCTTTGAAGGGTCCCCCTTTGCTCTTTTCTTGCATACCAAAAATTCCAAGCTTTACTGTCACTTTGCTCACTGGGAAAGGTCCCCTCCTTCCTGAGACTCTGCACTACAGGTCACCACATCGAATTACCATAAATAGGCTACAAAAACCCAGACCATCATAGATTTTTGCAGCTCGCATTTGATAGCTATCGTATAGTGTTTCTCAAACTTGGCAACTTTTAAGACGTATGGTGGACATCAATTTTCAGCCAGCATCCTAGAGCATATTATAAATTTAATTAATAAATAAATAAGTAAATATTGTCCTCCTGCAAATTTTATGTTATTATAAACATCATTTGTAAAGGATTTCAGCACAATCTTTTTATTTTTAGTGTTCTTCTTTCTTGCATTACAGGTTGTTGTCCCCCTTTTTTTAGGTAGCCAATTTCTTACCAGGTAAGATCCAGTCTGCTGTGATTGTGACAAATTAGGAAAACATTTTGTCAATAAACTTGGATTCAGTTCAATTTAGGATCCACTTGGATGCCTTGTAGTGACAGGAGTATTGCATAATCTGGGGTTTTGTTTTTTTTCATTATCGGCAAGGAAGTGGATAAGATGGTTTCTAGGGCGGTACAGAACCTTTGCTGTGATTTGGATGTGGGTGCTCTTTCTTTCTTGACAATGGAAGTTTGTACTTAGTAGTTCTATATCCTTGTTACTCAAGGTGTTCATTCTCCTTTTTTCAGGTATCACGATTGCTTGTTTTGAAAACGATTTGGATCTTCTCTTTTCGAAATTTTGGGAATACTTGGGAAACTTTCACTTCACTCTTCTGGAAATCCTTTATGTCTCTCCAGTTTTTTTCCCTTCATATAAAGGAAATATTCTGAATCTCTTCTTCTCTGACCTTACATTTTGACTATGTATCTTTCAAGTTAAATCATGCTGGCACTCCTCCCTTGAATTTCCCAGTTTAATCTGTGTGTTTATAGTATCTATGTATTATGTAGCCAGTTTCACAACTAGCACCTAAGAGTGTCTTACAAACAGTCCTCAACTTGCAACTTACAACAGTTCATATGCCGTGTTTCCCCAAAAATAAGACAGGGTCTTATTTTCTTTTGAACCCCGAAATGAGCACTTGGCCTTATTTTCAGGGAGGTCTTATTATTTTTGAGGTGCAGGAGGTGGTGAGCATGGTCACCTCATGGCTGCTGCTGTGTTGCAATATTTTCAGGGAGGACTTATTTTGGGGGGAGAGATTATTTTAATGCATATGCTCAAAAGCCTGATTGAGCTTATTATCTGGGGAGATCTTATTTTGGGGAAAACAAGGCAGTAACCATTCAAAGTTGTCACTGAAAAAAGTGGCTTATGATCATTTTTCACACTTATGATCATTGTAGCATTCCTATTGTCATGTGATCAAAATTCAGATGCTTGGCATCTGACTCATATTCATGAAGGTTGCAGTGTCTCATGGTTGTATGGATCCCCTTTTGAAACTTTCTAACAAGCAAAGTCAGTGGGGAAACCACATTCCTTTAACAACCATGTTACTAACTTTACAACTATAATAATTCATTTAACAACTGTGGTAAAAAGGCTGTAAAATGGAGCAAAACTCACTTAACAAATGTCTCACTTAGCAACAGACGTCCTGGGCTCAATTGTGGTTGTAAGTCAAGGATTACTTGTAGTTGATGTTATACTATATATAAAGAGAAGCCCAGGTGTACAATATGTGTTTACATTACTTGAAGCAATAGTAGTAAACACTTTGGTAAACTCTTAATAGTTATTTCCTGGATTATGGAGTTTATTGAGTCCCAATTCTCCATTTCTCTAATTTTTGCAGTTCAGTCACTTCTCTTTTCTTAATGTTGTAATTAGCATGTAATGGTTTTTTAGAACTTCTCAGTTTTTTTCTGAGCATTGTATCTATATGTTTGTATTACACTGATGTCCACCAGATATCTACTAATTCTAATAAATACCTATCATTTATTATCTTATATTGAGGACATAATGTCTCTTTTGTGTATCTTTTCCACTCCATTCTTCAGTATTGTCTCCATGGTACATCATGCAACCGTTTAACTTAAAGTGATCCATTCCGGTACATTTAAATTTATCTACAGTATTCCTAAAACTGCCATTTTAGTAGTTTTATTCAAGTGATTCTTGTGTTTAAACAATCACTTTGAAAACGTGCTCATAAAATGGCATTAAATGGAAAGTCAAGAAGCCATAAAGCATTCCTGATTTGCAAATTCTGTGCAAATTCACAGATAAACCTAATGCCTTTTTGGGGTAGAATACCAAAAGGGAATCTATGCATGCAAATGTTACAAATTGTTCTCTTCTTTTTAAAGCAGCTCTCTAAAATCAGATGGGATAAACACCAGAGAAAACAAAAAGAGATAGGTAATGTCTTTTTTTAAAAAAACAACTTTGCTAAATGAAGGAATTAATCAATAAACAAGACATGCTCATTCCAGAATAAGCACCTCTCCTGGAAATATGTTGATTTTAAGCTTGGAATTTATTGATATGAATTAATGATCACTGACATGGTCATGCTGTGCCTGACATGAAAATTTAGAAGGATAAATAATGTAGCTTTGGATTTCCATTGTTATTGGCTGATATTATTGAGATATATAACCCCGGGGTTTTAAATGCCTACAGAACAAAAGCAATTGTATTAACAGCATTTGCTTTATACCCCCTCTGTGTAATTTCCTTTGCACAGTTAGAGGTAGAAGTTCCCATTATGAATTTGCCAGTTAGTTAGTAGAGCATGAATACCATGCAATATGGCAGGAGTGATAACACATCCTTTGTAGCAGTGGTAAATTTTGGAACAACTATCACTTCCTCCAGCACCTTGTCATGAATGATGGCAGATTGCCATCTGTATAGAACAATTTCTTGCTGTAAAATAAAGGAAGTTTTTCATTGCTAGATACAGCAATGGATGATTCAGATCTATATGTTTGGCTATTATAAATGCAGAAATACTTATTCTACTCATATTACAGTAGAGCTCCTAATTGCCATAATATAAGAAAAACATAAGCAATTATTTATGTTTCTTCATGCTATCGCCCAAAATTCAGGTTTTAAAAAATATCTATTTACAATATGTCTTTCATTCAGAAACTCACAACAGCATATATAAAATTTCCTCCTCATATTTTCCCCCAAAACCTTATGATGTAGGTTGAACTAAGAGAAGGACTATCTGACCCAAAGTCACTCAGTAAGCTCCTTTGCTATGGAGTGGACTAGAAACTGAATTTCCTAGTCCTGTGTTTCTCAACTTGGCAACATTAAAATGTGTGGATTTCAATTCCTAGACTTTTTGGAATCGAAATCCTTGCCAAGGTTGAGAAACGCTGTGCTAGTTCAGCACTCAACCATAATTGCTTGCTCTTGTCTTTTTACAGAGATTCCATTCTATATTGAATATGTTGAGTTCCACAGCAAGGGACAATTTCATGAATAGATGACAAGGGAATATACCACAGTTTTCTGCTACTGGTATTTTCTAGAAAGTACTGGCTTTGGATTTAGGATTCTTTTTTATTCATCTATGACAGGGGTGTCAAACTCGAGGGGTCACGTTGTCATCATGTGACGTATAGCAACTTTCCCCCCCTTCACTAAAACGGGTGGGTGTGTCCAGTGTGTGACGCATCAGGCCTGCGGGCTGCAAGTTTGACACTCCCGATTTATCAGAATGCAGGGTTTTTTTAAAATGCTAATGAAAATGTTTTGCATTTTAAGCTTCCTGTGCTGAAAGTTATTACCTGTAATGTATGCCTCTTTCCTCAGTGACTTGTTTTTCTGTATGCACGTTGTCACAAGTATGTCTGGAAGAAGAAGAAGGGGGAAGGGGAGGAGGAAAGTGGGCAAAAGCATTATTTAACAGAATAAAATTCAAGGCAATCTTCTTTTGTTGCTTTAATATTCAAGAAATCTGGCAGGATCTCTTGAAGTCAAACCTACATGTAAACATATAGTTAAACTGTTAGGTTTAATTGGAAGTAGTTAGTTACCTTTTTTGGTAAAATACAGAATTAGCTATGATGTCAAATATATTTAAACCTTAGGGTTTTTTTTTTAAAGACTATCAAACAGCTAAGTATAATCCTGTAGCGTTTAACTGCCAACTATAGTGAAGATCCAACAATTATGTCATGGGGCAGCTATGGCTTCTGTGTACTCTTTTTTACAAACCTGTAATCCCTTAATCTGGGGTAGTGTTGGGACAACTGGATGGAGATGAATGTTTACTGGCCGGATGCCCTTCCTGACGCCATGCAGAGTTCACAGTAGATATTTTTTTCTTTATGCCCAAGGAGAAAAACATCTGCCGCTACCTAGGTTTGAACTCTCAACATTCTGAGTGGAAGGAGAAAATCTCCACCACTATGCCACCATGCTGCTCCTATAGCTTTTGTTATTATTTGAATAAGATCAAAGTTGAATATGGTAAAATTTAAGAATAAATGCATACAAGTCTAGGAAGGTTTCCTCTGGTATGATTGCATTCATTTACTGTATAAGAGATCTATTTCCTGCAAAATACAAACAATATAACATTAAAATGTCCACTGTATAGTTTTAAAACAGTTCCAGTAGGTAGACAAACCTGATTAAAAGCAAATAAAAATAATAAAACAGCACATACTACAAAATAATACAGTATGAATTACTCTGATCCATCACTGATCATTAACTGCTCCAACCTTCAGAATACTGATGAAAGAAATGTCCTTCTGGGTTTAGCTCCAAGTGGGGAAAAAGACACTGGAGACATGGAGGCTGCTTGGAAAGATGGTTTATTGTTGGACAGGGCCACGTGGCTTGAGCTCCGAACAGAAAAGGTGATCACATTCTTCAATGTTGGTGGAGAAGAAGAGAAGGGCTGAGGGAGGGGCTTGCTAGGCTTTTTATAACCTGTTCAGCCCCACCTCTCTGTTTCCTGTTCCTGTGTAAGAAATGTATTCTGATTGGTTGTCAGACTCCCATAGGGCCATGCAGGGGCAACTCTCTGGGCTGTGTTTTGAATCCAGGTTTAGTTGAGTTCTCAGATGCCATGTGGTCAGTTGAGTAAAGGGCCAATATTATCATGCCTTTACTCCCATCCCCCCTGGGGCTGCAGTGGAGAAGTCTTTATTGTGTAAAGGGGACTAGCTTGGGCTTCTTAATGGCCCATTAAGAGTGGGGATGGGCAGGAAGCTACAGGCAACTATTCTGTCTTTTAAAACATGTTTCTTTCTCTTCATATCCAGAGAAATATTCTGCCTTTTCAATATTTCCTAGGATATTTCATTTTTCTGGGAGAGGGCTGGATGATAACTTCCCACAATACCATCACTGAAGGCACAAGTCCAAATCTAAACAGTAAGGTCCACTGGTGCTGCTTACAAGAAATGTCATGATCTCGTCTCAGATTCCATCTTACTTCACAGAAGAGGGAACACTATTAAAAATTTCCCTGGAATGTTCAGTTCTGGCTGGAGAAACTGGTGCTAAAGGTATCAAGCTACATAATCTGACTACTTTTTAATCCTGTTTTTACTACACTGTAGATTAGGGGTGTCCCTAATCTAGGCAACTTTAAGACTTGTGGACTTCAACTCCCAGAATTCCCCAGCCAGCTTGTTGCCAAGGTTGGGCAACCCTAGTGTAGATATTCCTGGTGTGTGTCCATTATCATGGCACCACAGCACAAAGCGTCCTTATCCACATCTGGATAAGGATTCTAGTGGTAATGAAGAAATGTAGACTAAAGGAACTTAACTATATTTCCAAAATGTTATTGGAACAGAATTGCACCAGCATATATACCATTCTTTCCCAAATAAAATTGAAGGGATGATGCAACCAAAGAGGAAGACTGGTGTTAGAGCATGAATGTACGAGAGGTAGTCCTGCTTATAACAGTTTGTTTAGTAGTTCAAAGTTACAATGGCACTGAAAAAAGTGACTTATACTGTTTTTCACAGTTATGACCATTGCAGCATCTTCATGGTCATGTGATCAAAATTCAAATGCTTGGCAACTGGTTCATGTTTAGGATGGTTGCAATGTCCTGGGGTCATGTGATCACCTTTTGTGACCTTCTGTCAATCAAAGTCAATGGAGAAGCCAGACTCATTTAACAGCTGCAGTGATTCACAGTGATTCATGGCAGGAAAAGTTGTAACATGGGGCAAAAGTCACTTAATAAATGTCTCACTTAGCAACATATATCTTGGGCTCCATTGTCATCGTAAGTTGAGGACTACTTGTATGACAAAGTAGAAAATGGGGAAGGATCAAACCAGAAACAATTTTGTCTTTTTCCAGCCCTCCTGATTTTACCCCATTTTCCCCAGACTCTACTAGGGAAATTCACTGGAAGGATCTCTCTGATTTCAGGATGGACATCTTCATCCAGCATCCAATCCTCCCTTTTTCTTTACTACCTCACAGGGCATTTTATACAAGATCAACACTTTTTTAATTCCCTTTTTTTGTGTAGTTGCTAAAGCACTATTCGAATCAATAAACTGAAATAGAATTTTACAACAACTTTTGTGCTTGGAGTAGTAGGCAAAAGCAACACATCTCAAGTGAATAAAAAATAGTTCTCAATTGCCCCCAAATATCCCAAAACATAGCAAAGCCCACATTTTTAACAAATAAAATGACTTTATTCTCTCTTTCTACCTGTCGTGAGCCCTGAATACATCATGTATTAGTGATACAGTCCAGGAGTCTTTTACAATGATCAGTCAAAATGTTTTAAAATTGCCTTTTTATGTATTCTCTTCCAATCACAATCATGCAATATTCTCTTAGATGTTACAATTTAATAGGAGGAATCTATATGGTAAAGGAGCATTTTGCAAATGGGAGCATTCCTGAATCTACATTCTCAAAAAAAAAAAAGTAACCTAGGTTATGACCACATTTGGGAACAGCAACTTGATCATTAAGCAAAGGGATTGCTAAGTAAAACATCCACAATTTTATGATCTTATTTCAGCTTTCCTTTATTTTACAGACCTACAAATGTCACACATGTGTGGGTTAATTGTAAAGTTGCATTTTATCACTATGATAACTGTCTTTAAATGAAACAGTTACTACATGAGGGCTACCTCTATCTATACCTTGCAGATCATTGTAATTTCAATGGAAGAAAAATGTATTCGATATTAGATTGGAGAATTAGATAATTTGTATTAGATATTTCCAGTTCTAGGCACTGCATTTCAGAAAGGATACAAATGAACTGGAGCACATCCAGAGATTAACCAGAATGACAGGAGGCTTAAGGAAAAGAACAAAATAGGGGAGAAGGTTTATGATGTTCAATATGATTATCCTGGAGAACAGAAGACTGTGAAGAGGCATGACAGTTGTCTTCAAAGTACCTGAAGGGCTGTCATATGGATGAGAAGGCAGAAATATTCAGAGTTGTTTCAAAAGGCACAACTAGAAACAATAGATTAACAGATTAATAGAGTTGGAAGGGACCTACAAGGTCATCTAATCCAACCCCCTGCTCAAGCAGGAAACCCTACACCATTTCTGACAAATGGCAGTCCAATCTCTTCTTGAAAGTCTCAAGTGATGAAGCTCCCACAACATCCAAGGGCAAGCTGTTCCATTCGTTGATTGTTCTCACTGTCCTTGTTTCTAGGTTGAATCTCTCCTTGGTCAGCTTCCATCCATTGTTCCTTGTCTGGCCTCCAGGTGCTTTGGAAAATAGCTTGACCCACTCCTCTCTGTGGCAGCCCCTGAAATATTGGAACACTGCTATCATGTCTCCTCTGGTCCTTCTCTTCACTAGACTCAGTTCCTGTAACTGTTCTTCATAAGTTACAAGGGAGGAGATTTCAGCCACACATCAAAGGAAAAAATCCAAAACATAAGAGCTGTGGGACAAAAGAATAGCTGTCATCTGTAGATGGTGATCTCTCCTTTGCTGAAGTAGTTAAACAGAGCCTGGGCAGCCATCTTTAAAAGATACTATAGTATGGATTTCTGCACTGAGCAAGGACTTGGTGATCTAGGACTAAGGTCATTCCATCCCTTCCATTCTAGGATTCCATGATAGATGAAATCCACTAAACAATTCAAATAATCATTAGAACAAACTAGAAAGGCAATTTGATAGACTTTGTAGAAGGGGGGTTAGCAGTGATGTAGAGCTTCTTTCAAGAAAAAATGATGACAGTTACAGTAAGGGATGTGGTGGCTCAGTGGCTAAGACGCTGAGCTTGTCGATCAGAAAGGTTGGCATTTCAGCTGTTCGAATCCCAAGTGCTGTGTAACAGAGTGAGCTCCCGTTACTTGTCCCAGCTTCTGCCAACTTAGCAGTTTGAAATCACATAAAAAATGCAAGTAAAAAAATAGGAACCACCTTGGTGGGAAGGTAACAGTGTTCCTTGCGCCTTTGGTGTTTAATCATGCCGGCCACATGACCACGGAGACATCTTCGGACAGTGCTGGATCTTCGGCTTTGAAATGGAGATGAGCACAGCCCCCTAGAGTCGGGAATGACAAACACATACGTGCGAGGGAAACCTTTACCTTTACAGTAAGATAGCTTCAAAGTTTTAGACTCAAACCTATTAACCTATGCACAAAGATCTCACAGATTCAGCAGGGTTTGAGGGAGCTGATGTAAAAAAAAGAAAAGCTTTCAAGGCAACTATTGGCACATTATTGACTAGAGTAAAGGTCAAGGAGGCTACAGCACAATCATTGCTCTTGTTCAGTATTGCTTGGATGCCTGAATACAAGGATGGAATCACTCTAGATAGTCACTGTTGCTGAAAAATACATTCCAGCCATTAATAGCACCTATATCAGTCAATCTTTCATGGGCTTTGATTGGTATGACTAGCATACCTGAGAAATGGAGAGAATAAAAGCCTGAACTATCAAAAGAGTTAGTCTTTCCTTGGGAACAACAATCATGATGAAATAAAGAATTACAGTTATCAGTACTCATTAATACCCAATACAGTAGAGACGTCCTGTTTTCATTATTTCTGAACTACTTAATTACTTGTATCTGGATTCTAGAGGCTGCCTGATTTTCCCTACGAGTAGACATATTCTAGGTTTTTGTGTGACTGTATTTTTTTTAGTCTGCTTCTATGGTATCTCAGTTGCAGAAATGTTTCAAGTTACACAATCATAGGACTGCCAAGATCCTTGACTATCTTCTGGTTCAAGTCTCTGCCTAAAGCAGGAATCCTCTTTCTGGAACAGATTTTCATCACAGACAAATGGCTGTCCAACCATTACACAATTTGCTTTTTAAAAAATCCAATGGTGGAGTATCCAACAATTCAAGGTGGCAAGCTACTCAATTTCTTAACAGCTCTCTCACCCCCAGAAATACCTGCTTATTTCAAGTGTAGATCTACCCTTGTAAAACTTCTACTCATTGGTTGTTGTCCTACATTTTGGAGTTATAGAAAATTAATCCATACCCTATTCTCTGTGTATTGGAAGTATTAGAAGGCAGCTATCATGTCTCTCTTAGCTTTTTCACTTTTTAGGGTAAGGATACTTAGTTCCTTTAACCATTGCTTATAGGATCTCACTTCCAAAATCTTCATCCTTTTTGTTGATGCTTTCTGCGCTATTTCCAATTCTTCAATGTTCTTCTATATTGTGGCAACTGAACCAGTACAACCAGAAATTGAATTGTTATTTGATATTGGCATTATAGCTTTATTAATGCAGCCTGAAATCATATTAAGGTTTCTTTTGGCAGCTGCAATATACTGCTCCCATTAATGCAGACTTTCTCAATCTGGTGCTCTCTAGAAGTGTTGGGGAACAACTCCCAACATCCCCAACTAGCAGAATCATTCTGGTTGGGATAATGAAGACTGTCATTCAAGAGATCTGAACTGTGTTAGATGAGAGGCTGGTATAAAACAACCAGCTATGACAATGATATCATTTTCTTGAAAAGATAGTAGAGATACACTGGAAGGATTTTGGAATGCTGTGGTAACCCATCATGATTTTCTTCTTGATATAATATTCAATGTTTGAATTATTTATTTCTATTTAGGTTAAAATAATGGAGTTCACCTCATTTTATCATGTACTCCATTTCCTTCTAACTCCCACGATCAGGTTTGAAAATGAACACTGGGATATTTCAATCTAGGCACCATCCAAGCTCATGAACAAAAAGAGCTAACAATTCCTGCACCTGTGAGTCTTACTCGTCATAAATACAGCATTGCAGATGGTCTTTAGGGAGTTAATTCTGACATCATTTGGAGAAGTACGAGCACCCACTGACATCCCAAACACTAATAGAACTGCTTCCAGATGGCTAATTTTGAAAATCTCAATGGTTGGCAAGTGTGCCTAAGACCCACAAGCTGCTGAGGCACTACTTTCCTGCAAGTGCACACACTCCTCAAATTCAGCAAAAGGATAGCACAGCAATTGTTGTCTTTAAAGAAAAGGCAAAGATAACCTCCAGGCAAACTAAACTTGGCTATAAAAGAAACCTGCAAGGAAAGCATTGTTTAGCTTTGCTAACTATCCTGTGTGTTTGTATATTGCTTCCTGGGGGGGAAATGCCACTAATTAATGCTGAAGCACAGTTCCTTTGAGGAGAGGGCAAACTAGGGCAAAGTGTGGTATGCACATGCCTGTGGTATATGAAGCTGATGAGAGATGATCTCAGAGAAGCCACTGCAAATTTGAGCCAGCAAGAACCTTTGCATGTTCAAGCTAGATTATTGCATCTCTAATTTTGCAATAATTGGGTAATGCAACTGCATATAAAACTACAGACTGGGTCTCCCTGAGTATTCTAGATTATGTTACAGCATGTTTACTTCTTAAACAGTGAATCTTCCTTGATGCTTTATTAGTATATGTAGCATATTTTTGCTGTGGCCCACCAGCTGCCAGCGGAGCTGGTGGCAGACTGGGATGAGGAGGTGGTTGGGGAAGAACTTGGGCCAGTTCTGGAGTCTAGGGAAGGCTCTGATTGATGCTCAGCATCAGACACAGATAGAGCTAGGGCCATCTGGCATTTCTCAGCCACCAGAGAGGCAGCTGCCTTTGGAGTCAGAGATGAGGAGGAGGAACAGCTGAGGCCTGTTCCAGATGCGCATATGCACAAAGTAGATAGGAGAGGTGAACAACGGAGGACAATGAGTCAGCTCGGGAAGCAAAACAAACGTGGATACTCTCCCTGGCTGAGGAATAGTAAAGGTAAAAGTTCCCCTTGCACATATGTGCTAGTCGTTCCCAAATCTAGGGGGCGGTTGCTGATCTCAGTTTCAAAGCAAAAGAGCCAGCACTATCCGAAGACGTCTCCGTGGTCATGTGGCCAGCATGACTAAATGCCAAAGGAGCATGGAACACTGTTACCTTTCCACCAAAGGTGGTCCCTATTTTTCTACTTGCATTTTTATGTGCTTTCAAACTGCTAGGTTGGCAGAAGCTGGGACAAGTAACAGGAGCTCATCATGTTACATGGCACTAGGGATTCGAACTGCTGATCTTTCAATCAACAAGCTCAGCATCTTAGCCACTAAGCCACCGTGTCCCCTGGGGAATAAATAGGAGGAAAAGGGAGGGATGGTTGTAGCAGACAACCATTGGCATTTCTAGAAATTTGATCCTTGTATGTTTTGTGGGACAAAGACTGCCTTGCCAGAACTGAGGTTTGTCTATTTCTTTGACTTAATTTGCAGCCTTCCAACTGGGAGCTCACAGCCTTGCATTTATCTTAACGAGCTAATAAGGACTATTGCTTCAGTTAAGCCTTGCAGGGCTCTTGCCTGGACTTTCTGTTGGTGAATGCAGTTAATTCCCAAGGTATAATTAAAGAGGGTTGCCGGGGGGGGGGGGGTGTGAGGAGTCTGTTTCTTGCTTCTGCAAAGGCTGGATCACAACAATTTTGTAGTACATTAGTACATGTATTTGTACATGTAGTTCTCAGCTTATAATCATTTGCAAATGTTCAAAGTTACAATGCAATGGGGGAGGGATCTTACAACCAGTCCTCACACTTTTGACCATTGTAGCATCCCCGTGATCACATAACCCAAATTTGTATGCTTGTCAACTGGCATGGCTGCAGCATCCTGGGGTTATGTGATCATCATTTGCAACCTTCCCTCCCAGCTTCCAACAAGCAAAGCAATGGGGGAAGCTGGATTCACTTAATAACTGCAGTGATTTGCTTAACAACCTGGCAAAGAAGATTGTAAAATCAGGGGTAACTTGCTTAACAACTGCCTTGCTTAGCAATGGAAATTCCAGTTCCAATTGTGGTCATACGTTAAGGACTATCTGCGTTAGTGGATACAGAATGGACCGTGGGGGGAAAAAACTGGGGACTAATTTCAAATGCCATCTGATATCCTGACATCAAGATTCTAAGAAGCCATTCATTTTAAGAGAATCAGTGTCTCTACAATATTTCAGTATGCACACATGGCCATCTAGAGGGACATCTGAGAACAATCAAAGTCAAGAGTAAAATCATCCTCCAAAATTAGGATGCTTTATCCAATATGCTTTAAATAAAGTGCCTCTGAAGCATTAATTTTAAAGACTTCCTTCCTTCCTTAAGAATTTTCTATATATGTATATGTGTATGGATGTGTGTGTGTATATAATCATAGCATACAACATATGCTAATAAGTCTGCCCTAAAGTTCTGCAACTCCAGGGCTACACCATCTGATATCTATTTCCATGGGTATGTGAGATGAGAAATCTATACATGTGGAGGTGCAAAGGTCACTTTGCAAACGTTTCCACCTCCCAAAGCTGCCTACATTTGAACATTCTCTTTTCAAATATCCATAACCCATAGATGGACATTATGGCAAAGCAAGGGAACTAAATAGCTTAGAGTCAGCATCATGGACTCTACACAGCACAGGAAATAATCTAATGGATTAATGCAATGTCAGAGTGAAATAACTCCCCTATAAAACAAAAAAAATGCAAAGAGATGGATAGATTAACATTCATAATAAAGGAGACAGACAAAACACCATATTTTTTAATACAGGACCCATTTTACCAATGGTTAGTTAACAGAAACAGAAGTTAAAAATTCAAAAGTTTAAGAGAATGATTGCCTATACAAGGTTTATTAGTATGGATAAATTATTATTGTTGTTGTTGTTGTTGTTATTATTATTATACAATTGTATCACAGCAGCCAGTTGTTTCACCGGATTTGGCATTGGTTACTAGTCGGGCCCCACCCAGGGGCCTAGGACGTCGTAACGTATTTTCGTAATATACGTGCAGATCCAAGCAGTGCGGCTTTTTGCATTTGACTGATGGTGATGTTGTCAATTTTTAACTGTTTTAAATGTAATTCCAGTGCTTTGGGAATAGCACCTAGTGTGCCAATTACCACTGGAATTACCGCTGCTGGTTTGTGCCATAGTCGTTGAATTTCAATTTTTAAGTCCTGGTATTTTGCGATTTTTTCATGTTCCTTCTCAGCGACCCTGCTATCACCTGGTATTGCGATGTCTATGATTGTGACCTTATTTTTCTCAACCAGTGTGATGTCTGGTGTATTATGCGCCAGTATTTTGTCGGTTTGTATGCGAAAATCCCACAAGATCTTGACCATCTGATTTTCGGTGACTTTTTCAGGCTGATATTCCCACCAGTTTGTTGCTGTTTTAATATTATAATTTTTGCACAAATTCCAATGGATCATTTGTGCTACTGAATTGTGCCGCAACTTATAATCAGTCTGCGCAATTTTCTTACAGCAGCTGAGTATGTGATCAACAGTTTCATCAGCTTCTTTGCAAAGTCTGCAAAGTCTGCATCTGGCATCATCAGAGGATTTTTCGATTTTGGCCTTAATGGCATTTGTGCGGATAGCTTGTTCTTGCGCAGCCAGGATTAGTGACTCTGTTTCTTTCTTTAATGTACCTGTTGTTAACCATAACCAAGTTTGTTCACTGTCCACTTTATCTTTTATTTTTTCCAGAAATTGGCCATGCAGTGCTTTGTTCTGCCAACTCTCCATTCTTGATTTTATCACATCTTTTCTGTATTCTTGTTTCGTCTGTTGGGCCTTCAGTAGATTTTTGTTCTTTACTTCGATTAATAGATGTTCTTGACTTTCTTTTAAATAATCAGCCAGTGCATGTTTTTCTTCTTCAACTGCTTGCTTCACTTGTAATAATCCTCTGCCACCTGATTTTCGGGGCAGGTATAGTGTATCAGTATCACCACGTGGATGTAAACTGTAGTGCATTGTCATTAGTTTCCTGGTTTTTCGGTCCAAAATGTCCAAATCAGCTTGTGTCCAGTTAACTATACCAGCTGTGTATCTTATAACCGGTATTGCCCAGGTATTTATGGCCTTGATTGTATTTCCACCATTCAATTTAGATTTCAAAATTTTCCTAACTCTGTTGGTGTACTCTCGCCTGACAATAGTTTTTACTTCTCCATGCTTGATGTTATCCAACTGCAGAATGCCTAAGTATTTGTAGGCTTCATTTTCTTTGCATTTAATTAATTGGCCATTGGGCATTTCAATTCCCTCACAAGCAGTGATTTTGCCCCTTTTTATGGATACAGTGGTGCATTTTTCCATGCCAAACTGCATTGAAATATCGGTGCTGAATACTCGGACTGTGTTTGTCAATGATTGGATTTCTTAATATTTTTGCTAATGCCAGTTGTTTCTAAGCATTTTATGATCCAACTATGTGGCAGTGAGTCAAATGCCTTTTTGTAATCAATCCAGACCATATTCAAGTTCATTTTTCTGTTCTTACAATTTTCTAATATCATTTTATCAATTAGGAGCTGATCTTTTGTGTCCCTGCTCCTTCTTTTGTTGCCTTTTTGCTCTACTGGCAAGATGTTGTTTGTTTCCAAATAATCCATCATGTTATCTGCAATAATGCCTGTGAGTAATTTGAAGGTTATTGGCAAGCATGTTATTGGTCTGTAGTTTTCAGGTGTTGTTCCTTTAGTTGCATCTTTCTGAATCAAGTATGTTTTTCCAGTTGTCAACCATTCATCAATTTGGCCCTTTTGTAAAATTTCATTCAGTTGCTTGGCCAATATTGCATGTAAACTGGTCAGATATTTGAGCCAGAAACCATGTAATTGGTCCTTTCCAGGTGATGTCCAATTCTTTACCTTTTTTACTCGATTCTTGACCATCTCAGTTGTTATTTCTAATACTTGCATTTGTTTGTTGCCAATGCTTTTCTCAAAGTCATGTATCCACTTTGCTTCCTTATTGTAGTCCTTTGCATTTTCCCACAATTCTTTCCAGAATTCAACTGTGGCCTGCTTTTCTGGTTTTTCACTTTTGGTGTCACCATTCACATTAAGACTTTGATAAAAACGCCGTTGGTCTGTTCGAAATTGCTGATTTTGTTTATATTGGATGATTCGTGCCTCATATCTTTCAATTTTTCTAGCTGTTGCTGTTATCTGCTGTTTTACAATCTCTACAGCTTCATTGATGTTTCTTGAATTATTATTATTATTATTATTATTATTATTATTATTATTATTATTATGTTAATCTTTGGTGAAATCCACAGCCTTTGAGGCTGGTTGGTAGCTCAACAGATCGAGTACTAACCAAGGACCTAGGAACTGTTAATATAACATTAAGTTATTATTAATATTATTATTACTACCAATGATATGAACATTATTGTTATTATTACTGTTATTACTTTTCAAAACTACCTGTACTCAGACAACACACTGTTTATGATATTGAGTTTTTATGTTTACTAAAGAAAAATGTATAAATAAAATATAAAAAAATAAAACAAAAATGCAGATATGTGTGCGCCGGAAGGCTATTGGAGATTAAGCAATGCATATACCACCATCACAACTAGGGGTTGTTGTTTTTTTTTTGAGGTAAAAAATCATTTTTGCTTCAGCTTCTGTGATGGCATATTTATGCTTCGTACCTTCAAATGAGCAAGAAGATTAATGAACAAGTAGCCATCAATGCATACAGTATGTACATGTAAATGGAGGAGGTGTCACATGATTTATATTCCATTTTAGTGTTAAATAAAGTGAGTGATGAAAGTGATAAATAAGATCATAAATAAGTGATAAACAGTGCTATCACCATCACCACCCAAGTTATAGTCAAGCCAAAATAAAATTAAAAGAATTGAAAACTTGAATAGACATTTTTCTAAAGTTCAAGACAATGTCCTAGGAGCCACTGTCAGAGGAACTGGGAGGCACGATCACACCAGATGTCTTTAATATAAAATTGGGGTATAGAGCAGTGGCGGGTCCTGGATTCTGTTCCAACCGGTACAGTTGGAATGGCCCCGATGTCACTCACATGGACACGCGCAGCACGCACATGCATTGTAGTTGCAAACATTGCTTCCACAAGCCTCCGCAACACTCCAGCTGCTCGGCAGGCATCGCGCAGGCGCTGTACGCACCATGCACGTGCACGGAAGTGCCGAAAGCTTTAAAACACGGTAAGAAGCTTGGGCGGGCGGGTGGGCCCTCTGGAGCACCATACCGGAATGGTAGCCAGTGCTCCGGGCAGGCTCCAGTACGCCTGTACCAGGGCGTACCACCTGCAACCCACCACTGGTATAGAGGAATAGTGTCATAATACAGCAATAGAAAACTGTGCGATATTGCTTTTCAGCCACATTATTGTGGTAATATTTACTGAAGCCCACTGAAGAGGCACATTCATCAAAATCCATACATGAAAACAAAGCATTCATGTCAGACTGCTTCTTATTATATCCATCAGATGCTTAAGACATGCATCATAAACTTTCTCCCTCCCTTTCATTCAAGC
This sequence comes from Thamnophis elegans, assembly GCF_009769535.1. NCBI lineage: Eukaryota > Metazoa > Chordata > Lepidosauria > Squamata > Natricidae > Thamnophis > Thamnophis elegans. The sequence goes on from NC_045544.1 coordinate 62,372,810, forward strand.
ATGTTTGAATGAAATGGAAGGTGATATCCACAAGATGGAGCACATAGACCAGGTATCCAAGCATCAAAACAAGCATTTCTTCTTATCCATTTTCCCTTATGATGATAATGATTGCTTTCATTTTATCTGCTGTTTTACTGGAAGAAAGAAAATATGAGGTGTGCCCACGCATATATACGCACATATATATATGCATAGAGCTATACACGCGTGCTATATGCATACATTTCCTGGGTTGGGTGTCTTTAGAATTTGTTTCAGCTGAAGTTGGAAATCTGAAGTTGACTTGTGATAGGAAAAGGTAGGAATATATGGATACTATATATAATTTTTGCCTTTTTCATCATTGTTTTAACAATGTAGATTTCAACAAATTCAGGCTTTCCTTTTGTTCCCTAAATATGATAGTTTTTCTAGGCTCAACCTACAGGCTTAAATTATTCTCAGCCACCATCAATAGTTATGATGTCAACAAAAAAGTTAAGAATTTAAGGAGGTTTATTAGAACTAGGTTGCAAATAACTGGATATCCAATAGATAGCAGCAAATGGGAGGAGGGGATTGCAACCATTTGCTATCATATAATAATTGTGTGGATTTTTTTTCAGCTCAGATTTGAATGCTCAAATTAGATCTCAGCATGAATCTTTGGTCTCCCAAGTTCTTCTGCATCCCATAGTTGGGTTTTTCATGTACTGTAAGAAGCAGTCCTATTGACCAAGGTACAACTATGTGCTCTTATACAGGTAGTCCTTGACTTACAACCACAATTAAGCCCAAAATGTATATTACTAAGTGAGACATTTGTTAAATGAATTCTGCCCCATTTTATGACCTTTTTTGCCACAGTTGTTAAGTGAATCACTACAGAAGTTAAGTTAGTAACTGAATCTGATTTTCCCATGGACTTTGCTTGTCAGAAGGTTAAAAAAAGGTTTTTAAAAGGTGATCACATGACCCCAGGACACTTCAACCATCATAAATACATCCCAGTTGCCAAGCATCCAAATTTTGATTACGTGACCATGAGAATGTTGCAACTGTCGTTAAGTGTGAAAAATGGTCATGTCACTTTTTCAGTGCCATTGTAACTTTGAACGGTCACTAAATGAACTGTCATATGTCAAGGACTACCTTCAATGTCCTGTACTAAACCATCATGCCAGTAACAATATTAAATTCTCTCCATTTCATGTCCTGAAATTGGTTCATGTCACATACAATTATCTATTTAAAATGTCCCACTGTTTAGCTTTTGTTTTGTTTTTAGGAAGAAAACTGTCTTGGGAGAAGGTCAAACGTGTAAATAATTAATGTGAAACATTTTATCTTTCCTTCTAGTGAATTCAAAATAGTTGTGTTGACCTACATTTGGACTGTGTAGGAAATACATGGCAACTATTTCCCCATCAATAATGCCCCTCCGCTGTTTTCTTCTTCTTTTTCTTTTAGGATCAAAATTACTTTTTTTCCTAGCTTTCCTTAATTTATTGTATTGACTTTTCAAATTGGTAAATCAAAACCAAAGGTTAAACAGGAAATTTCCATTTAAATTTCCATATCTCAGATTGCCAGCAAGCCAAATAACACTGAAAAAGTGACTCATTATGAATTTTCCCTTTAGCTAATTTGGACGTGCCAATTTGCTTTTCATAGTGTATTAACATCTGCTTTCTGAAGCCTTTTCAAGAATTCATCATATTTTCTCTCTGTTTCCCCCTCCTCCCCCCTAAATCAGCCTGAAACCAGACAAACATCTGTTTGACTTTCTGACAGGCCATTTTTCTAAGGGCGTTTAATTGCAGTTTTTCCTGACAGCCAAAGACTGAAGAGGCCACTTGTTGGCAATCTCTTGACTGCTTGTGTTCTCAGAGGCAGGCAGTTAAAAAATGACTCCCATTCCTCACCTATGTTGGAAGAATTTGCTCATAATGAAAAATACATAGAGAAGTGCTTGCAGAAATCAGATTACTCAGCTGTTTAGGCCTCATTGCTGGTGCCTATGAAGTGGTGAGTTTCAAAAAAATTCTTTAGGTGTGGCCTGTTTTGTGGGAGTGGCTTGGTGATCATGTGACTGGGTGGGAGTGGCTTGGTGATCATGTGACTGGGTGGGAGTAGCTTGGCAGTCATGTGACTGGGTGGGAGTGGCCAAGTCGATGTCACTGAATTCTTTGCCCCAAAGAATGACCTAGAAAAAGAAGATATAAAAAAGGTAATTTATTATTTTGTGCACTTACTACTTAAATATGAATAAAATAAGTACACAAAACAATAAAACAGCTACTTACCAGTGACGTGCGGTGAGTTGTATGGCTGGTGAGGCAGCTTTTTAGACTTGTGGACTTCAACTCCCAGAATTCCACACCCAGGCATGCTCAGTTCCGATTTAAAGCGACAGCATTTTTCCCCCTTGCAAAATAAGTTTTCCCATTCTTTTTCTTCTCCCTCCCCCTCCTTCCTCCCTCTCTCCCTCCCTCCCCACTCTCTCAAACAGATACACGCACACAGAGAACTTGGATCCCTCTCTCACTCACTCACTCTCAAACAAACAAAAACACAGAAGTTGGATTGGATATATTTTCCAAAGGCTTGAAAGCAGCTCCTCTGCCATACCCCCCGCTTCCCCTGCTGCCTTCCGATCGGAGCCTTTGATTGCAGGTGAATCACGTTGTCTTTTCAGTGAAGCTGGGCTTATATACTTTTATCCAGCTCTGTGTGTGTGTGTGTGTGTGTGTGTGTGTGTGTGTGTGTGTGTTTGAAAAGGCAACGTGGGTTCTGCATGCAATCAAACTTTTTGAATTCCTCCCCCCTCCCCACACACGCACCTTTTCCAGCTGTTTCAGAGAGGATTTCAACTCTGCCCTCATGAAAGGCCAGAGCTCTGAGTTAGACTGAGCTAGTTGCTCCCAGAGAACTCTAAAAAGCCTCTAAAAATGCCCTCTACAGGAGGCGAGAGAACACGTGCCTCATTTGCATAAGGAATTCTTCACTTTTTAACCCTGGTTAACTCTTAAAAGGCAAAAAATTCCTTATGCAAAAGAGGCCTCTAGTTCTCTGGCCTCCTCCTATAGTTAACACTAAGCACTGTTGCAAGTAACTGTGACTTAGAATCTGGTAGCAACTACCTTGGCTTTAATTATTTTTTTAAAATTCTTTAAAATTCTTTCCTTTTCCTCATGACTGGTGAGGCCATGCCTCCCCTGCCTCTAGTGACTGCACGTCCCTGCTACTTACAGAGGGAATATGGCTGTCCTTGCTTGTCTTCAACATTACTGACCATCTTACACACACACACTTCCAGCTCCTCTGCCTCTTCCCTCTTCGTGGATTCACTCAGACATTTTTAAAACTCACAGCCTGTGCACAGCACACACTCTTCCAGCCCCTCTGCCTCATTTTTAAAACTCACAGCCTGTGCACATACAAGACATTTTAAAACCCACAGCCTGTGCACAGCACACACACTTTCAGCCCCTCTGCCTCTTCCCTCTCCCTGGATTGACTCAGACGTTTTTAAAACTTACAGCCTGTGCACACACACACTCTCCCAGCCCCTCTGCCTCTTCCCTCTTCCTGGATTCACTCAGATGTTTTTAAAAGAGTGGAAGAATGTGCACAGGCTGTGAGTTTTAAAAAAGTCTTAGTGAATCCAGGAAGAGTGAAGAGGCAGAAGGGCTGGAAGTGTATGTGCTATGCACAGGCTGTGAGTTTTAAAAACGTCTTTTGTGTGCACAGGCTGTGAGTCTTAAAAACATCTGAGTGAATCCAGGAAGAGGGAAGAAGCAAAGGGGCTGGAAGCGTGTGTTCCTATAGTATCTTCCAGCCCCTCTGTCTCTTCCCTCTTCCCTCTTCCTGGATTCACTCAAACATTTTTTAAAACCCACAACGCACACACTCTTCTAGCAGCTCCTCTGCCTCTTTCCCAACATCCCCCCACTCCCACCCCAGCCACTCACCAGTTCTTTCTTCTTCTGGTTCTTCTGAGAACATTTCGGCAGTATGGTGCAGAGCCGAGGTGGCGCAGTGGTTAGGGTGCAGTACTGCAGGCCACTTCAGCTGACTGTTATCTGTAGTTCAGCGGTTCTAATCTCACCGGCTCAAGATTGACTCAGCCTTCCATCCTTCCAAGATGGATGAAATGAGGACCCAGACTGTGGGAGCAATATGCTGACTCTGTAAACCGCTTAGAGAGGGCTGAAAGCCCTATGAAGCGGTATATAAGTCTAACTGCTATTGCTATTGCTATTGGATGGGATAAAGAGTGAAAGAGTGAATGAGGGGAGAGAGCATTCCCATATGGGGCCTCATGACCAACGGGTAAGGGAAGGCATGCTAAATTTTATCATCCGGTATGGCCATACAGGTCCGTACAGGTTGAAACCCATCCGTGCCTATGGTAGGTACCCCAAAGGTTCTGTTTAGGTTACCTTCTTTGACTTATATTCTATTTTTTGTGATTTGTAAATAATGAATCATCTAATAATACAATTAATGTATCTAAGTTTTCTTTTTTCACTTCATAATCAGAATATTTTTTGTTTGTTGGTGTTGTAAGTTTTTTAATTGTTTATATTTGTATTTATTAAATAAAAAGGGTCTATGGATAAAAGTCATTTGAAGATTACATTTGGGGCGAATATCAGAGGTGAAATTGCAGGTTGCCCCGCCCATCCACCCCAGTTCTACAGCATCCCATTTAGGCCCTTTTTCATCAAAAGCGCATGCGTGGAAGGGAAGGGAAGTGAACCCTGGTGAATATGTAAGTTTAGTAATATTCTTTGATTTACCGTACTTTTCGGAGTATAAGAAGCACCTTTTCCCCTCAAAATAGGCTGAAAATCTGGGTGCGTCTTATACACTGAATACAGCTTTATTTTGCCTCCTGAAACCCCACCCCCTTCACCAAAATGGCCATGCATAGCCTTTAGGAGGCTTCCAGGGTGTTCCTGGGGACTGGGGAAGGCAGAAATGAGCAAAAAATGGGCCTTTTTTACTCAATTTTGCCCCCCTCCCAGTTCCCAGGAGCACTCTATAAGCCTCCTAAAAGCTATGCATGCCCCCCCTTTTTTTTTTACAAAAAATGGGCCCTTTTTTGCAAAAAATGGACCATTTTTTGTTGTCTCTAGCCCCCACACCCACCCCTCAGGAGTACTCTACAAGCCTCCTAAAGGCTATGCATGCCCTTTTTTTGAGAAAAAAACCGGGCCCATTTTCACAAAAAACGGGTTGTTTTTGGGAAGTCTGCGTAGTGCAAAAACCTTTTTTAAAATTTGCCTCTTCAAAATCTTGGTGCATCTTATACTCCGGTGCATCTTATACTCTGAAAAATACAGTAGTTTTTCCTGAGATTGCCTACTTGTCAACTTTTAGAGCTGTGTTTGAAGCAGTCACTGGTTGCATTTTCATAGCAGCAGAGATTTCTGGGAGAGCAAGGAATTGCTTGCTCATGACACAATGGGCCTGCAGGCCACCAGTTTGATACTTTGTCTTAGAACCTTCAAATACCTCTCTTCCTTGTTGGGAAGAAGAGACTGATTACAACAGCTCCTGATAGCAATTTCAATCCATAGTGGAGCAAAACCCATGATTATACTGGATCCATTAGATGTTTGACCATTTCTCCAGAATGCATCTTTTTTTCTTTTTGCCTCTGCCAAAACCTCTGGTGAGGATTTTGCTTCACGTTTGGCATAATAACTGCCATGTGTACTCAGAGGAGGATGTTATCTTCATCTTATTAAATAAGTCATTGACCACCTTCAGAACAATGGTCAAATTTTGTTTAATCACCATTCCAGTTTGGCAGAATTTTCTAGTTTTGCTGTACAGAATTATATGGATTTATAATTTACAAGTTTTTTATCTTAACTATGTTATGGTTTATTTGTTAGTTTATTTATTCAACTTGAACACCACCCAAATCGAATTGACTGTAGGAGGCTCATAGCATAAAAAGAAACAGCAATATACAAATAGATAAAAGTAAACAATAAACAAGATAGCAAAGAAGGGCTAGCAACATATATACCATTTTGATTTTAAGGGACGATATCTTTGGTGACCACTAACTGTAAATAAATATTGTAATTCTATTTATTTTACTTCACTTGTTGCTGCTTTTTTCATTCTACCAATCGAATCTAACCTTTCCTATTGTTCTTGGCATTTTCACAAGTGATCCAAAACAACTTTCTATATCTCTGGAAAGGTGACCAGTAAATTTCACGGAGATTTCCCATACAGAGAGAGAATTTCATATTGTTTTCATTGGATGCTCTTATTTTCTAAACTTGATCATATAAATTTACTAATCCAGAAATTGCCTGAAGGAAGACTTGCAAATGCTAAAAAGATGGTGCAGGATTTAACCTTTCTTTAACCAAGTCAGTATGTGAGCACAGGTGTTATTGAAGAGGTAATTTGGGGTGGGGGGGAATTCTGCTGCTACTTCCATAGAACTATCTCTTGCAAATCTAAACATTAATTTGATGAAAGATTTTATATATATACCTCCCTTCTCTGGCAGGAATTTTTTTTAAAAATCCATCCCTTTGACAATGAAAAGCTATAGATACTGTTCAAGAATATGGTTATGACATTCAAAATACTGGAGGCAAAACAATTCTGTGGCAGTATGAGAAGCCTCAAATTCTTGCCATTTAGTCATGCAGTTATACATTGTGTTTATATGTTATTGTATGTTTCCCCCTCCCATACAAGTTGTTAGCCGCCCTGAGTCCCCTCAGGGAAAAGGGCGGCCTATAAATAAACTCAACTACAACTACAACTACAGTTCCAAAAAAAGACTTCATCTCTCTCCCACAGAGGCCTCTCCTATCTTATCCCCTTGTCTCCCTCAGTATAACTCCTTAGCATCAGAGCGTTTTTCAGGTAGAGAGGGGGAGTAGAATGTCTAAACTGCCAGCCCTCAGGCCGGATGAGTCATGCGCTGGGCCACGTCCATGCTCAAGTGACAGTTCTTTTCAGGGAGGGAGTGGAATGTCTAACTCCTTAGCATCAGAGCATGTTAATAATAATATAAAAAATACTAATGATCTGATGGTCATTTTGAAAAATCCTTTCTTAGCGAGCACCTAGAAGCCAAGAGGAACATACCATATTTTTTTGACTATAAGACACACCGGAGTACAAGACACACCATGATTTTGAAGAGGTAAATTTTTTAAAAAGTTTTTGCACTCGGCAGGCCTCCCAAACCCTCTGAATGCCTCATTCTTTGGGGAAAAAAATGGGGGGTCATGCAGAGCTTTGGGAGGCTTGTAGAGTGCTCCTGGGGGCTGGGGGAGGCATTTTTTGGAAAATGTCCCATTTTTTGCAAAAAGGGCATGCAGAGGCTTTGCGAAGCTTGTAGAGTGCTCCTGGGGGCAAAAACAGACTGTTTTTTGTCCTCCCCAGCCCTCAAGAGCACTTTGCCAGCCTCCCAAATCCTCTGCATGGCCATTTTTGCAAATGGGGTGGGGTTTCGGTAGGCCAAAAATGCTGTATTCAGTGTATAAGACGCACCCAGATTTTCACCATTTATTTAAAGGGGAAAAAAGGTGTGTCTTATACTCCAAAAAATACGGTACATGCCAAATTTTAAGTTTGTAGGCTTTACAGTTCTGGAAATTTTGTGATGCTGCATGAGTGGTATTTCACTTTTATATATATATAGATAAAGTTAGCTAAATGTATTATTATAACTATTCTGAGCAGCAAGACATAACACACAATCAGATGAATGAAAAGTAACTAAATTGAGGTCATTATAAAAAACCCACCTCACTGTAATGTCCCTCACCACACATGCTAAGCTCCATTAATACCCCAGTCACAATGCCTGAGGTTATGGTCTTCACAGGTCTTCATAACACTCTGGAAGGTTTAGAAAGTTGGTGTCATCTGGATCTCAGGGGTGGGGGGATGTTCCCTAAGACAGGAGCCATATTCAGGTAGAGAGGTTTTCTAGGATGAATCAGAAGGTACTGTTCACTGAGGAGACTCAGAGCCTGAACACTCTGCTAAATCTACTGGGCAGGCAGAAATCACTGAGGATGGGCAGTTGAAGTAACCTGGCCCCATGCCAGTAAGGGCTTTAAAGCTGACGATACGCACCTTTAAATGTACTTAGAAGCCTACAAGAAGCTAGTGTAGTTTACACAGAAATGGTGATATATAAATGTCTCATAATGCATCCAATACTGCAATGCTGCTACATTCTAGATCAAAATGTTTGAATTTTCTTCAAGGATAGCTCCATGTAGACTACATTAAAAGTAAAGGTTTCCCTCGCACATTTGTGCTAGTCGTTCCCAACTTTAGGGAGCGGTGCTCATCTCCATTTCAAAGCCGAAGAGCCAGCATTGTCTGAAGAAGTCTCCGTGGTCATGTGGCTGGCATGACTAAACGTTGAAGGTGCACAGAACACTGTTATCTTCCTACCAAAGGTGGTCCCTATTTTTCTACTTGCATTTTTACATGCTTTCAAACTGCTAGGTTGGCAGAAGCTGGGACAAGTAACAGGAACTCACTCTGTTAAGTGGCGCTAGGGATTCGAACCACTTACCTTTCTGATCGACAAGCTCAGTCTTAGCCACTGAGCCACCACGTCTCTTGTAGACTACATTACAATGGCCCAATCAAGAGGGAATACAATTAGGGAATACATTATTGTAAGCAGTGCCACCCTAATGTAGGCACGGGTGCAACTAGGTGCATTTATCACACCTTCGTAATGAAAAAAAGCTGCCATCTGCTCCTCAAGGAATCACAAGGAGCAGGTGGCAATTATAGTCCGGAGGAGCATTTGCACAAATATACCTTTGTGCCAGTTGCCTTAAATCTTAAATGCTAAATAACCAGATGAATGGTCTTACCTTGATTTTCCTCTGCAATAGACTGTACACACCCTGCACAATTAGGTGATCCTCAATTTATAACCACAATTGGGGCAGGAATTTCTGCCACTAAGCAAGGTGGTGGTTAAGTGAGTCGAACCTAATTTTACAACCTTTTTGCCCCCGTTGTAAAGCGAATCAGTAGTGGTTAAATGAATCATATAATTGTTAAGCAAATCTGGTGACTTCCCCAATGACTATGCTTGTCAGAAGCCAGATAGGAAGATCACAAATGGTGATCAAATGACCCCTGGATGTTGCAATTATTGTAAATGCATCCCGATGGCCAAGCACCTGACTCCTTGAGATGTTACAACCAGTGACATGTGGTGAGGTATATGGCCGGTGAGGCAAGCGGGCAAAAGCCGCCCTGCTGCCCCAGCGCTATGTCCGACATAGAGGCGAGACGCGAAGGTGGAGGCTGGCAGACTCTTCCCGAGAGCCTGCCTGCCTTCCCTGCTCCCTCCCTTCCTTCCCTTCGACTCCAAAGCCGTGGCCAGTGCGGGGATTCGGCTGTGTTGTTAGGGTTTGTTTTTTTGCTCCGGGCTTGTCCACGCACACTGGCAGGCTGAACAAGGCGGATGCCTTGAATTCCTTCCCAGCCCAGCTCGGGTTTGGCAGCGCTTGGAAGCCCCGATCAGCCAGGAGGAGGAGGAGGAGGAGGAGAATGCAGCCCCTCACCGACGGGCCCCCAGCCCACCCAGTGCCCACGCCGGCCCACAGCCCATGCCTTACTGTTCCTCCTTCCCCAGTGCCTCCGCCACCACCACTGCTTTCCCTTTCCGGCGTGCAGGAGGCCAGGGTGCCCCAGACTTTCTTCGCCTCCATAGACACGGGTCACCTCTATGGCGGACACAGCGCTGGGGCGTCCAAAAGTCTCTATGGCGGACACAGCGCCAACTTTGGACATCCAAAAGCCCCGGCACTGTGTCCCCCATAGAGGCTTTTGGATGCCCCAGCGCTATGTCTGCCCCAGCACTATGTTCGCCATAGAGGCAGGATGCTTTCAAGAGGCAAAAGCTGCCCTGCTGCCCCGGCGCTATGTTCGCCATAGAGGCGGAACGCTTTCAAGAGGCAAAAGCCACCCTGCCGCCCCGGCACTATGTCCGACATAAAAAGCCCAAAAGCCCTGCCACTGTGTCCGACGTAAAAAAGTGCCAGCCCGCACACCTGCAGAGGCAGGTAAAACGCACACACACACAAATTATGTACAATAATAAAATTACTTACAAATTACATTAATTTTGAATTCCTCCCCCTCCCTCTGACCCACATACCTTTTCCAGCTGTTTCACAGAGGATTTCAACTCTGCTCTTTTCTGCCATGATGAAAATGTAAAAATGTAAAAGGAAAAAGGCAAGAGCTGCTCAGGTCAGGCTGGATTAGCTGCTGCCAGAGTCCCCAATGGATGACTCTGCTTACCGGTTTTAAAAAGCCTCTTTAAAAAAGTGCCCTTTACAAGAGGAGGTGAGAGAATCACGTGCCTCATCTACATAAGGAATTTTTCGGCTTTTAACCCTCGCTTAACTCTGCTCAAGTGATCATATAGTCTAAATGAGGCACGTGGTTCTCCCGCTTCCTCCTGTAGAGGGCACTTTTTAGAGGCTTTTTTAAACAGTTAAGCACTAAGCAGAGTCATCCACTGTGATTCTGGCAGCAACTACCTCAGCCTTTTTCCTTTCATTTTGTTTTTCTTTTCATGACAGTGGTGAGGCCCTGCCTCCCCTGCCTCCTCTGACTGCACGTCACTACGTCACTGGTTACAACAGTCAAAAGTGTGAGGACCAGTCATAAGTTACATTTTTCAGTGTTTTCGTAACTTCAAACAGTCACTAAACCAACAGTTGTGAATTGAGGACTACTTGTATACTAATCAGATTTATGCAATAGAAACTAACCTAAAAATGGGGATTAGTATACAATTCTTTGAACCTTAGTTACATTATGTTTTTCTGATAAACTATAGTTAAAGAACACCAGCTAGCAAGTCTCTGTCATGATTCATTAAGTGTACGATATTTGACTATTCCATTTGAAAGTCACTATGCTGTAATGTAATCTACTTAATGCAGTCTTATTTAAATATTTAGTAATAACTAAATTGTTGTTTTACAAAAGAAACAGTACCATTTACTTCACAAAGCATAGCTAAAATTGAAACATCCAAGCAAAAGTACATTTTTGTTAATATCCAACAGAAAGCACAATGTAATGCACATAATTTACAAGATTCAACTTGCACAATAAAACAGAAGAGTTTATTTACATATTGACAAGGGAGATATCAAAGAAAATGAATAATTTTGGTAATGGTTTTGCTACTACTGGTTTATAAGTACTAAATTCTTTCATCATGATCACCTCAGTCTAATCTGGAACTTGATCTCAGACTTCTGAGGATGCCAACCTTAAATATCATTTTGACAGTCAAGAATTCTATTCCTAAAAACAAAGTCCCCTAGATAAACAGAGCTTATACATACATATAAAGGCATTTGCTAACAAATAAATACAATTTGTTGAAGGTCACTGCTAAAATAAATTAAGGAGAAAAACAAACAAATGTGCACTTCCTACTTATGACTAGGCTTCAAGCTTATTAAAATCAAATGTCTTTAAAAATATATTTTATTATGTAACAGTCCTTCCAGTGACAGTATTTACAAACCACTAATTAAAGAAGGCTTCACACATGACAGCTTCATACACAGGAAAACCACAAGCTCCATGTGGTTCTGTGCATAACAACAAAGAAATGAATGCATCTTTGATAGTTTTGCCATTTGCTTATAGGAAGAAATAATATTACTTAAAACTGGTTTGTTGGCAAAGGCTTCTAAAATATGTAAATATGGCAAAAGAGTTATCTATACAAGCCCACTGAATTAGTAATAAGGCTGCAATCCTTACCTGGGAGTAAGTCCCACAAAACACAATCAAACTTATTTTCACTCAACGCACAATTGCACTGTACAAGAATAAAACTTTATATAAACACACATTAAGAAAAAAAATAGTTAACATTTTTAAAACTTCACTTGTTTTACAGAAAAGAATTTTTTAGATTGTCATGTCAACTTAGCACAATGAAATAAGCACAGAGTTGTGCCTAAATCTGTAAACTGTGAAGTTTAAGGCACATATTTTATTAGTGCATAATTTTTAACTGTTCTTTAAGGCTAATTATATAGAGGTATTTTAAAAGAATTGGTATTTAGGTCAATATACAGCACACTGTGTGGGACAGCTAATTTTTGACCTTCCAAGTTAAGCAGATAGTGCCCTTGGGGAGGGGGGGAGTGTACACAACTTTGTTTAAAAAATGTGTACTATTAAAGGGAAGGAAAGGATATACCAGTGATGACACAGCAGAGGCAGAGTTTCAAGCAGAAATTCATGGCCTTATGTATTTGTTTTTCCCCTGGCAATCCCTAAAAGAGAAAACAACAAAGCCAAGCTCTGATAATTAGGGCTGTTCATTTTTTTATGGATGAAATGGTTGCTTCGATTTCTGAGACATACTGCACCCATTTTGCTCTTTAACCCTCTAGGCCAGGGGTAGTCAACCTTTTTATACCTACCGCCCACTTTTGTATCTCTGTTAGTAGTATAATTTTCTAAGCGCCCACCGGTTTCACAGTAATGGTGATTTATAAAGTAGGGAAGTAACTTTACATTATAAAATTTATAAAGCAGTTACAGCAAACCCCTACCGCCCACCATGAAAGCTGGAACGCCCACTAGTGGGCGGTAGGGACCAGGCTGACTACCACTGCTCTAGGCCAAAGACCCAAAAAACCCATGACTCGTTACCCACTCTAGAAAAGGGGTGGTTCAAGCTGTGATCCACCAGAACCTGATGAGTTTCCACAAGAGACTACAGTAAGGACAACCCTGCCCCCCACCTCATTAAATACCCCAATACAGTCAATTTTCTATCAAGAAAATTATGACTCTTAATCATGAGCTCCAAGTGTTTTTGGTAAGTAATAGGCTTCATGACCTGTTAAAGTTTGAAGGCCCCATTTTAGAAGCTCCTATACTGCTGCACCCATTGTTTGCATCTTCTAAGCATTATGGAATAATAAAAGAAGCGATAATGAACTGGGGCATTCATAAATAAGTGGCTGAACAGAAATTGCTGGAAGGTACTGGGTGATTGCCTTTGGTTGTTAAACTAGGTTGAGCATGTTATGGGATTAAAATTTCAATTTGAGTGTATTTTCTTACTCAGAATCCTAGTAAACCATGCTGTTGATTTTTAGCAACACTGATAAAAACAAACTTTGGGGCTGCAAAATCAGGCTTGGAGCCATTGATTGTCCATTCCTTTCATTGGGAAAATAATAAAGTATTGCTTAGGGAAAGTGTATGCATAATCTCAGGTTTCAAGGAATAAAAATGCAAGTCAGTTATATTTCTGAAACTGCCAGCAAAAATCAAATAAAACAAAAGTATGCACATCATATTTTTCAACGGAAGCAATTTATACATTCATCAATGAAAATCTGTGAAGTATGACGCACGGTAAAAATCAGCCCTTAATACTGTTTTTTTTTAAAAAAGAAAAGAAAACTGAACAGAACAAAAAAAAATCATGACATCCCTAATGTGACATTGGCAAAGCTGATTTCTACCGAAGTTTGATATTTTTTTTTAAAAAAATGTCCAGAATGGCTCATTAGAGGATCTGTTTGTGATTGCTTTGAACACTCATTAATAGAGGCTTGGCAACAATTCTAGCCCTCAAGGCTGCAGAGGTAGAAAAGAAGGTGGTAACCATGTCCTTTGGGTCTGGACCACCAGACAAATTCCTACAGTTTTTATAAGGTGTCTGGACCATTTACTAATACATTCTAATACTGAAAGGAGCATCAAGCGATTAGTGCAGTTACTTTAACGTTAATATACGTCAAGACGTATTCCTCTAACTCCTGGAACTTTCTCAGCGGATTCCCAGTTTACAGCAACTAGAAAGTCTTTGGCCATCAGAAAAGGAGGAGGAGTCTCCTACATAGAAGGAGTCGTGACGGGGGTCCATGTGGAGGCAAGTCTAGCATGCACTGAGGCATCATACTGACTGTCAGCAATATCTGTGGGTGCCCCATTGTCATAGAGGGGAGAGCCCGAAGAAGTCGTAGCGACGGAATGAGGAAGTGTGGGGTAATGGGTTGTAGAGCCTCGCAAAAACTGGGATCCTATCCCACTGGACATCCCGCCTGACTGTGAAACAGGTGAGATGGTGCTGTTGCTCACAGACCACAAGTTGGGATATTGGCTACAAGAGAAAGAAAAAAAAAACAGGTTTTCCATTTGTAGAAAGACAGCCTCATTAGCAAAAGGCTAAGTAATTTAACATATAGAGCCCAGGTGGCGCAGTGGTTAGAGTGCAGTCTTGCAGGCTACTTCAGCTAACTGCTAGCTGCAGTTCAGCAGTTCAAATCTTACCAGGCTCAAGGTTGACTCAGCCTTCCATCTTTCCGAGGTGGGTAAAATGAGGACCCAGATTGTTGGGGGCATTATGCTGACTCTGTAAATCGCTTAGAGAGGGCTGTAAAAGCACTATGAAGCGGTATATAAGTCTAAGTGCTATTGCTATTGCTATATCATATACTTCTGCAAACTATGGCTCACTTCACTAAATGCATTATTCTGAATATAGAATTTATTAACATGAACATATTTGAGAGTAGGGGACGAAGAACAGTATGTATTTGAGTGAGGCACTGACAGGATGCAAAGAAGAGGCATAAGCCTCCTTAATTCAAGTACGTATTTTCTTGGATCACGCAGTTAGTATATAGCAATAGCAGAAGCATTTAAGACTTATATACTGCTCCATAGAGTTTTACAGCACTCTCTAGCAGTTTACAACGTCAGCATATTGCCCCCAACAATCTGGGTTCACATTTTATCGATCCCCAGAAAGATGATAGGCTCTGTCAATCTTCAAACATGCGAATTTATGATGCACATACCGGTAGATGTTGCCATCTCATTCCAAATCACCTTTCTGGCTTCAGAGGGCAAATCCCTCACTAGAAGTACTAAAGATTTTTGGAAGGCTTTTTCAATTTGGTATTTAGTACTGACTGGTGTCAATGTAAGTCTCTCTCCAGTCCCAGATTCTAAAATGCACTTACGCAGCTTATTTACTTAATTTCCATTCACCAGCTACTAAAATGGAACAATCTGTAAAGTTAGGCACAAAATTAAGCAAGATTTTCTTTCTGAAAAACCTCACCAATATAGGAATCAGGAGATTATATGAAATCAATTTTTTTATTGCAGTTATAAACTAGCAAATTATAAATACTGTATATACTGTTAATGATTCCTCGCTTAAATAACTACGGTGAAGCAGTGTTCTTACACAATAACAGAAACTTTAGTTTGTAAATGGAAGAAAGTGTTTTAGGAAACTTTGCACTTGGTGATTTCCTGCAGATTAAAGATGTGTTACAGTATAGTTCAGGTTTGTTTACATGTTTGTAATCCTGTGAATTGCCATAGCACGCAAATGCCTGCTATGGAGTCTTTCCCTAGTGACATTTTTTTTTACCCTACAGAGCAATATATTTATTTATTTAGTAAATGTCAGGCCTGAAGCCATCTTTTGCATTGTGTCTTCAGGCTTGCCACATTTAATGCTGTAGGAAAATGGGAGGAGGGATTATATGGAATATAGGAGATATATAGTCATAATAACATTCCTTTCTCTGAGAGTCAAGGGCATCTTGCCCTTCACCTGCAGAGGTATGACCGGGTGGCATCTCCAGCTGGGACAGTGCCTGATTGGGCCATGTGACGGACATGTGGGTGCTGGGCAGAGGCTTGGACTTTCATTTGGGTGGGGAATACCTAGAAGCTTTCAGATTCAGGTTTTCCCAGATGTGCCAATATGACATCTCTAATAAAATGGAACTTTGAGAAACTTCAGTCCTCGGAGTCTTATTTAGTTGGGTGTGTTACTTGGAACCCTGAATTTATATGACCCCCCACCTCATTGAATCTGAATGGCATTTACCAAGCACATCTCTTTTCCCCCTTTAAGTCAGGAATTGCCACAAAGACTGTGGATGGAACTAGTGATATAGTTTTACATTACTTTTTTTAACTAGGAAGTGTATTGGCTCACACTCACCAAAGGGAGTGAGTTAGTTTTCAGTAATATTATTAAGTCACTGATCTCCTCCTATACATATAAAAGGATATAAGTGAAAAATAATTTTCATCTATGGCAACAAAGAGGGGTGGCACTGTGGCTCAGTGGTTAAGACACTGGGCTTGTTGGCTGGAAAGCCGGCAGCCCAGGTTCGAGACCCAAGCTCCATACGACGAGGTACGCTCTCGTCCTCACCCCAGCTCCTGCCAATCTCGCAGTTTGAAAGCATACAAATGCAAGTAGATGAATAGATACCAACAGCTAACAGCATTCCGTGGTGTCATGCTGGACACAAGACCACAGAAATGTTTATGGAGATGAACATCACCCCCTATAATCAGCAATGACTAGC
This sequence comes from Thamnophis elegans, assembly GCF_009769535.1. NCBI lineage: Eukaryota > Metazoa > Chordata > Lepidosauria > Squamata > Natricidae > Thamnophis > Thamnophis elegans. The sequence goes on from NC_045544.1 coordinate 62,389,225, forward strand.
AGAGTAAAAACTGCAGGGATTTCTTTTCCTTTATAGCAAAGTAGCTAGTATATCACAGACTAGCAGCTTTCCTATCCTTGCAGGTAAAGAACACAACTACTGCACTCCTGCATAAAGCATACTATACAAACAGTATTTGGGTACAAACTATAGCTGTATGGGAGGGGGGTCACCTCCACGGGACTCATGCAAAAAATGGATCTATTTTTTCACAGGAGAAGTTTCGTGTTCATGGAAGAAGGCTTACCTGGAGCTGGTTGGTGGACCGCTATTGTGATTCATAGGCAACATACTTGTTGGAGTTGGGACTCCTAAACTGGACCAATTGTCATGGCTTTGGAGCATAGAAAGGCATGCTGAAGAACTGTCTCCATAGGCTGCTGCAAAAGCAAACATTTTGTGTAAAAACATTCCATACTTTCAAGCACAGTACAATACCTGAATATGACCTTCATCAGTATAACTGAATTCATTAGGAATTGTTATAATGTATTTGCATTTCCAGTAATGATATAAGGATGCTTAAAAATATTGCATTTGTTTCTATATAAATATCTAATCATTTTGCAATTGTATTTGCAGAGGTTAATTCTGTATGTTTAGTCCACAAAGTTTCAATGGAGCAGGGACATATCAACTTTTCCAAAGTAATATGTAACCTTCATAGGCTTTTTTGAGTCATTACTCTATAATCAAGTTTGGAAGAAATGAGCAACACATTATTTTCATACCAACAAAATCCAAGTTCTTTTTATAAACAGAAATAGATTACAAGATAAAAATGTATTTTAAAAAATAAAGACTCTCTTGTGGGCATCTGAAATAAGAATAAATGCTCTCTTAGAGCTCTTTCAGAAAGCCATGATGGTGAAGTGGTTAGAATGCCGTGACCCGTCAAAAGCGCGTTCCACAAAAGCGCGGTCGACGAAATCGCGTATGTGACGTCATCACAACGCGACGAAAAAGATCGAAAAATTGAAATAAAAATTAAATTACAGCAAGCCGATTCACATAAAGGTAAGGGTTAGGTTAAGGGTTAGGGTTAGGGTTAGGTTAAGGGTTAGGGTTAGAGCGTTAGCGTTACGTTTAGCGTTAGGTTAAGGGTTAGCGTTAGGTTTTTCGTTACGTTAAGGGTTAGGTTTAGGGTTAGGTTTAGGGTTAGGTTAAGGGTTAGGTTTAGGGTTAGGTTTAGGGTTAGGTTTAGGGTTAGGTTTGGGGGGGTTAGGGGAAGGTTTTAGCTTTATTTTTACATTTTTCGATCTTTTTCATCGCGCTGTGATGATGTCACATACGCGCTTTCGTCGACCGTGATTTTGTCGTCCGCGGTTTTGTGGTAGAACCAAGAATGCAGTATTGCAGGTTAATTCTGCCAACTGCCAGCAATCTTCCATCTTTTCAAGGTCAGTAAAATGAGAACCCAGATTTTGGGGGGCAATATGCTGGCTCTGTAAACCGCCTAGAGAGGGCTGTAAAGCACTATGAAGCGATATATAAGTTTAAGTGCTATTGCTATTGCTAAATGGCTCAAAACCAGGTGTGTAGTTTAGATTTACCTTTCTTACAATCACCTAGCTGGAAACTTAGGATTTATTACACAGCTAGGCTCTTTAAAACTGCTTCCATTTCCTGTATAAGTCTTTTTCCCTGACTGTTTCCATTTTGCAAAGCAGAATCAGTGTTTTTTTTTTATTAAATCCCAATATCATAAAGATGAAAATAATAAATAAATAATAACAGTACCATCATAGCAGGCCAGATTCTCATAAAAATATGATTTTAAATAAGGTAGAAGTCTTTTATTGCAAACCAAATACTCAACAGAATGATCTATCCACTATTAACAGTGCACTCTTTTATAGATGATAAAACATTTAATAATTATTTTAAAAACATATTTTTAAAAAATGAAGTTTTACTTTTACTGGTAAAAATGCCATGATTCAGATGGTTAGTGAAATCTCATTTCTGTTATTCTCAAGAGATGTTACAATTCCTACATCTCATTAAGATGGATAATCTATCTAGCTATATCCATCTATCTATCTATCCATCCATCTATCTATACATACCTGTGTTTTCCCCAAAATAAGACTGGGTCTTATTTTCTTTTGAACCACCAAATAAGTGCTTGGCCTTATTTTCGGGGAGGTCTTATTATTTTTGAGGTGCAGGAGGCTGGGAGCATGGTCACCTTATGGCTGCAGCTGTGTTGCAATATTTTTGAGAAAGGCTTATTTTAGCATATGTGCTCAAAAGTCCAATTGGGCTTATTATTCGGGGAGATCTTATTTTCAGGGAAACATGATGTATCTATATATAGGTAGCACTGATGACGTTATTAGCACTAATGACGTTACCTAGTTATGGTAATGAAATATCTGCAAGAAAACAAGCAAGCTCAAAGAGCACCAAGGACCCCACATATATCTATATCATAGTATAGTATAGTATAGTATAGTATAGTATAGTATAGTATAGTATAGTATAGTATAGTATAGTATAGTATAGTATAGTATAGTATTAGTATAGCATAGCATAGCATAGCATAGCATAGCATAGCATAGCATAGCATAATCTTTATTGTCATTGTACTTAAATACAACGAAATTGGTTTATCATCATCATCATCTATCATCATCTATCAACCTCATTTTGAATTAATCCATTGCTGGACTTAAGATTGCATATGCACCATAATCTATATGCTGGTCAAAAGCAGTTTGTACAAATATTTTCCAACCTCTCAATCTAAAAGTAAAAGAGAATGACTGGCCCAAAGTAGCCAGACAGCTTTCATCAGCATTAAACTCTGAGCCTTCTGCTGCTACTACATTTTAACTGCTATACCATAGTAAATCAGATTTTGATCTAGCCTTTACCACCCAGGACTGAACTAATAGTCCTACAGATGTTGCTGAATTACAACTTCAAATATAATAGTCTACAATGCGGGACAGTAAGATTTTTAGTTTAAGACTTTGGAGAGTCATGGATTCCACACCTCAGCTGTATATTCACATTGAGATCTGTTAGTATCCTATGACATCAAAAAACTGGAGGACACTATAAAGTACTTACTTGGAGAATTGGTTCTATGGGTGTATGGATTTGGATAAGGGGCAGGACGGTGATTTCTTAACGATGAATATCTTTCACAACTGTGAGCAGTAGACAGTGACAGAGATGTGCCGAATTGGGAATGAGGACTGGCAGGAGGACAGAGAGTTCCTGTTCCAGGAATTAGCCAACCACCTACTGTAAAAATATGAATATTATCATTTCACCAATATATAGCAGAATTATTTGTCCAAGATGACAGCAGCTTGTTTGCACACATCAATCCTAGAATGTCAAACCTATTTTTAACTCACATTGAAACAATAAAAATGGATTTCAAGTTCTTTTTGTCTCCCCCAGTAACTTGTGGCTATAAATAGCTTTGTTATGCCATTACAATGTATTTACCCATTTCTGCTGATCAATGGTGTTCCACAAGTGAAACATTGCGACAATAGCATTCCTACACATTAAAGCAAGAAAACTCAAAACCAAAGTACCATCAGGAATAATCTCAAATCATGAACATAAGATTTTCATAACCTCATATTTCTCATATATCCCTCTCACATATATCCTAATCTTGGAGATAGTCATAAGAAACAAACCAGGAATAGTCAACCTTTTTATACCTACCGCCCACTTTTGTATCTCTGTTAGTAGTAAAATTTTCTAATCTCCCACCGGTTCCACAGTAATGGTGATTTTATGAAAACCTAATGAAAATATTTTTAAATAATGCTATGAAATTTTTTTTAAAAGTCAATTACATTTTAAAAAAGGAAAGTGCTTCAGTATCGGACAAAACCCCTACCGTCCACCATGAAAGCTGGAACGGCCACTAGTGGGCAGTAGGGACCAGGTTGACTACCACTGGATTAAACTATAATCTTTTGTATCAAATAGCTTTGAAGAAGCAATGTGAGAAAAGCAAAATACCCTAGTAAACATACATTTGAATAAATGGTAGTCATGGGTCTCTATGGAGAGAAGTGTGGGAGAATGACACAATCTGTGTCACGATGGAAACCATCTTAGTTACATTTTGGGTGGAACTTTACTGTATTGGTATGAAAGAATGGAAACTGAGCAGTAGTGGATTCCGGATCCTGTTCCAACTGGTATGGTTGGAATGGGCCCGGCATCGTCCATATGGATGTGTGCAGCGCGCGCGTGCAGCGCGCGCGTGCAGCGCGCACATGCGTCTTGCCATCCAGCGCGCCTCCGCGACGCTCCAGCTGTTTGGTGGAGTGTCGTGCAGGCCCTGTATACGCCATGCAATTGCGCAGAAGCATTAAAGACTTTAAAGACAGGTAAGGATCGCCGGCAGGTGGGTCCCCCAGAGCACCATACCGGAACGGTACCCAATGCTCCGGGCAGGCTCCGGTACGTCTGTATCAAGGCGTACCGTATGCAACCCACCACTGGAATTGAGCCTATAATATCAGACTATATCTTCTGTCATTCTCTTACATCATTGTGATTACAGGGGAGAAATTCAGAGAGCACCACAGTAATTCTGTATACTCAGAGTATGAAACTTAAGACAAAGGGAAGGATTTCTGCTAATATTTCTAATTAACCTAATCAAGCTTTTGATGCTTTTTAAAACTCTGTGCTGTTGGCAACAATCCTTGTCTCAAAGATTATTAAAATCTGTCTGAAAAACACCAGTGAGGTCAGTGGGGATATTCCAGACTTTGCACAGTTTGATACATTTGATCAGTTAATTGATAAACTTGAACAAATGAAACAAATTGTAAATATCAAATTACACCAACTTTTTTCTTATCCCACTTAATTTCAATACGAGAGACAAAGAAAATGATCTTGTTTCGTAGTTAATATTTCGGGTACTTTCAAAGAATATCTTTTCCACATTTTTAAATATAAAAACCTCTTTTTTTGAATGCACATGAGAACAGCAGAGGTCAAGTTTCTACAATTCTAAGCCACACTTTTAGTCCACACATCACGTGGTATTTTCAACACTGGTTTGTGGTGTTTTTCCCCAGTTAGCAGAAATGTTTCCAATTCTATCTGGAAATGAAAATGATTGAATCAGGGACATGCTGCACTCAAAGTATATATATTCAACTACTATGCTATGAGTCTATTCAAAATCAGAATACATTTCACTGTTTAATCATCTGATACCTAAAACAGTGCTTCTCAACCTCGGCAACTTCAAACTATGTGCTGACTGGGAAATTCTGGGAATTGAAGTCCACCCAGCTTAACGTTGCCATAGTTGAGAAGCACTGCCCTAAAATATCTATAGAGATCCAGGAATGCAGAATCTCCCAAAGTAAATTCCTTCATCTCTGATAATTTTTTCTTGGTTCTCAATGTTCAGTAAGAGAAATAAGTCAAGAATATTACAGTATTTACCGTCTTTAGCATTAGAAATGTAAAATTATAATACCACTTCTCAGGCTGAAGTACATTGCAGTACACATTTTTTAAAGAAAACAAAGCCTTCTAAATGATACAAATTGTTGGCGAAGATTATATTTTACGGAATATAAATATATTTATGCATTTTATATTCATGAATAACATTCTTAACCACATAACAAAATGGAACTGATGCTGGAACAAAACTGCTTTGAGAGGTTTTCCATGTGGCAATGGTATAACAAAAATAGAATTTTAAGAAGAGATTTTTGACATACATTGTGAATATTGTGATTGCTGACTGTCTCCCACTTCATCCATCATGTCTTTGTGATCACTTCTGTCAAAGAAACACAATTCGTTAGCAAAAGTATTAAACAGCCTAAAGAAATGGAGTCTGTGCTGTAAATGCTGTTAAAAGCAAACAACGGCTCTCACCTTTCTTTTGCATCAAGGAAAGCTTTTGCAAAAGGGTTATATTTTATCTTTAATGCTGTTATCTACAAAAAATGAAGAAAATATTTCAAATTCAAATGTAATTTTAATTATTTCACTGTTATTTGAAAAGATAATTCAGCAGCATTACTGTTAATTCCACTAAGGTTTTTGCAATTAATTCTGGTGGGAAAAAGCCCAGAATGAAATTATTAAAACTACTAAGACTGCAAGAGCAGGCTTTGAAATCCTCTACAATGTGCTCTCTTTGCCTTACTAAGATGCCTGGTTTTATTATCCTATTAAGGAAGTACATAAAAGGGACGTAGAGTAGAGGGAGGATACACTAAAAACAGTTATAAAAAGTGTCAGGTTCCGGGTAAAAAGGGGATAATATATTGGAAAGACAAATGATTATTTTATTAAGAAATGAGCTATTGTTTCAGCATGGAGAATTTAAATGCAAAGGATTTATATCATAGTTTACCCATTGTTCAGTGAAATATAGACCTACCCTAAAAACTTTGAAACAATTATGTATAAACAATTAACAGAAGATTGATTATTTGATCTTGCTAGATTTTAGCTTCCAATACATTAATATGATTTTTTAAAATTTAGTTGTTGGTAAGCTTAGCTAATTTAGCATAAGCGCTTAACTTCATTACAATTCATCATGACGGCTTCATCATGAAAATTGTGTTTACAGACAGGAACTTTATTTCTCTCTCTGGAGGACCTAAACATTTATTCAGAATCTACTAAGGCATAATGAGCTGAACCCGCTATGTGTTTGACGGAATCAAAGAGGGCAATAATAAATATTAGAAGCTAATGCAGGCACAAAACAGCAGATAGAAAAAAAGTGTATTTTTTTTAAAGAAAGTTAATAGTTATTATTTTTATAGGATGGTCACAACATGACAAAGAATAAGAGTTCAATAAGTATCTATCTAGACCTCCTATTACTTCATTGATATTTATATATTAGCTGGTTAGGGCAATTCAATTGCCCTAATGTAGCTTTTAAACAATCCTTTAGTTTGCATATTATGATAAATTGCTTAGTGCTGTCAATAATCAAGGCTGTTTGTATTCAAAGTACTTTTTAAAAAATGATTTGCATGAAACAGATATTTTCTACATTAAATAATGATAATATGTACTGAGCATCAATACACCTTCATTATATTTTCAGGTTCATTGAATAAGCCCATTATGTCTCAGATCCCAGTCCTGTATAAATCTTGTTGGAAATCAATTCCATATAATCGAGTGGTGTTAAGTTGCAATTAAATTGTGCTTGGTAATATAAACAAATAAGGAGGTGATTACTGATAAAATCTTGAGGTTAAGTGAAACATTTTCCAAACAAGCAAAAATATCAGAAGACCTCTAGTTTTTTTTTGTTTGTTTTTTTACTCAAAAGAGCAGGATGCTTCTAGTTGAAAAGATCATTTGATATTCTCCTGAAAGTATAACAAGAGTAGTTTTTTTATGGCCAAAGTAAACTAGTATCATAGAATTGTACCAACCTTACTTCATTGCTAAGCTCTTTTTATGCTTAACACATTTCTCCTACTTTCCAGCAATTCTATTTCTTTAAGTACTCACTGGAAGTGAACAATTACTGCATCTCCTTTGTAGCATCTTTTAAAATTCTTGTAAACAGTCAGCATACCCCTAATTTTAACATCCCCCTTCTCATTCCATGTCCCTTTACTACTTTGAAGGAGAGCAATCCATGCAGGCTCTTCCACACTTTATGCCTACCTCCTCGTTCTGGTAAGCGGTCACAGCTATAAACTGTGTCTCTGGGAAGGAATGGCTGGTGATCATTCGCTGAGGGCCACCAACTCTCACTATATGAATCCTAGGCTCATACTTGTGCAAGGAGTTCAACATGATCTGTTGGTGTAAAGAACAGCAGAAATAAGCACTGAAAGAGTGATAAAAAACACTATTCTGAGACTGCAACATCAACTATAGAAATGGTTTTGGCTTTTCAATAAGAAAACAAATTTGCTCACTTAAATCTAAAAAAAAAAGTATCAGTCCAGTCCTCAGTGGCTATTTTACCTTTTGTGTTTCCAGATGAATAATCAAAACCAGAACATTATATCTACACTTACTTTTCAATTTTATCCAAGGTAGGAAAGCAACATTAATAGTTTTAAAATAAACTAAGATATTAAATCATTCAAAATTATATTGTTATCTTCAATTATTTCAAAACTAATAACTACATGTTGCCAAACTCTAAGTAAATGTTTATAATTTGATTTTCATCTTTCATTACTGAGGGAGGAATGAAACAGTTCCATGCACTGAGCTTTATCCATTTCTCAGAAAGCAAGTTATTATCTACACATAACCAATAAAAGCTACCACTGCAACATTTTATAAATTGACCATAGTGCAAAATACCCATAAAACTGATCTGGGTTTGTGTGTGTGTGCAGACAATTTAAGTAATACATTTTGCTAGTAAAGTAAGAGGAAACTTCTTTTTTAGCTGAGTTCCTTAATGACTGTCATAGCATAATTGCAAAAACATTCATTCAATAAAGGAAATATTAGCTTTGGAATCTCATCAGAACCAAATACTTTTTAATAACAACAAAATATAACCAACCAAGGCCCTTTCGAATCATGCTTAGCACCTATCATACCCTATAGGATTCTTTTTAAATATTTTTTTATCCTGCATCTATTATTTTTATAAGTAACTGAAGTCAGCAAATACACCTCTTTCTTCTTCCTATTTCTCCCTAAAACAACCCTATGAAGTGAATTGGGGTGAGAGAAAGTGACTGGCCCAAAGTCACCCAGTCGGCTTTCATGTCTAAAGCAGAATTAGAACTCAGTTTCCTGGTTAATAGTCTGGTGCCTTAACTTATCTCATTTTTTTTTCTTTTATAAGAAACTGAAACTACTAAAATGCATAGTTAACTGGTGCTAATAACAATAATAATTGGAGAATAATAATGTGTAGTCTTGGTTAAAGAGAAGGGAATGGAACAAACATCATTCAAACTACACAGGTTACTAGTTAGGCATCTCATTTTACTATCAGATTTAACAATTTTGCTAATATATATTATGGTATCAGAAATAGTGTTGAGAACCAGGCTGAAAATGTACATTTGTACTACAATATACAACTAAACCTTTCTAATATCAGTGATCAGCATGCTACTGTAAGTGACTTGAAAAATGTATCTGCAAATTGATTGAAACTTTCTTGTTGCCAGATTGGATGCTAACCTGTCACCTTTCTCTCATTAAAAAATACAGGTATTAGCCATTGAAATATGTACATAACAGTTTCACATGACTAATTTTCTACGCCTGATACAACTTTATGAAGAAAGGACAACAAACAGAAAAACAGCTATTAACAGGCCCTATGATCACAATAATAAGTGAATGTGAATTGTCAATGAAAACATGCTTTAGCATTTCCAAAATTTTACTAGCTGTTGGTCCTACAACTAGTTTTTTTCTTTGCACAAAGAGAAACCTATTAATAAAATTGTCATTAAGATTTTCTCAGCAATCATATATTCTGTTGCTGCCATATTACCCCCAAACTCTTAGTAAACTGGCCTCGGATTATCACTTTGGTTAGTCTTTATGTGGCTTGCAAATATGCTGAGAAAGGTGTATGTCACACATCGCTTTCCCCAAATTGTCTTTATACTTATCTCGGGATAACACCCTAGGTCTAAGCATGTTGACCTTTCCAGAATGTTGACAAAAATATGCAGCACCAGATTTTGGCACCCAAACATTGCCTGCATTAATATTAAAACTTTGTAGGAAAACACTACAGCGGTTTCCTCTGCAGCTAATTTTGTCCTATAAAAATTAAATAGAATATCCCTCCAGTCCAGAATATGAGACAATTTTGTTTAAATATTTTGGAGTAATGCTTTTTGTTCTTAGGGAGTTCCCAAGAAAATTTGTGCTATATGATCTTGTTTTGCATTACACTGCCACACAGACCCCACAAGATTCTACTCCAAAATTTAATTTGGTAGCAATTAGGGTGAGATAATTCCAGGATTCAGGACTGGCGCCAGATATTTGGTTGCTCAAAAAATATTCTAAATGTCCATGAAAAATAATAAACAATTGCAAGTCATTGGTTTTAAATAAAATTAATTGCCGAGGGCAGGCTATTTCACTTTTCTTAACTATAGGACTAGAATACAAAGTAGTTTCTAGGTAGGTACCTGCCTCCAAATTTGTTAAATCAGGTCTCCTTACAAATCACTGTTCCTGTTGTTTTACAATAAAATGATTGTGTGTGTGTGTGTGTGTGTGTGTGTGCGCGCATTTATAAAAGTGAGTTTTGTAGATGCCAATTCTCTGGGTCTCAAACATACAAATAGCTGAAACTGTGGTTCACTCTAAGAGATAAATACAAAACACACATTGCCAATACATTATCTTTTGGCACACATCCTCTCTCTCCAAATTTTTATTGTGTCATTGTTGCTGCATGCTGTTTAAGTTTCTAACACACCTGAATCCAGGTTTTAAATTATCTTAAATGTATACGTTATCTCAAAAATTGAACAACATGGTTTAAGTAACACACGCAGAAGCTTAAGAACATTTAAAGCTTTCTTGGATCACAGTCCATTTCAACAGTCAATGCAATATCCTATATTGGCCAATGCATAACGCTTAACACCTCTGATGAACATACTTGTTTATAGCTTATGCCATACTAAAATATGTTCAATTTCTCATTTTTTTCAAGCTTGTAATTTTAGTTTTGGATTTCTTATTCTACACAACAGACACCATCATCCTCTTGCAAATTGTGCACACACACATTTGTAAGCATGAGCTCCAGATGAAAAGAGAGCCATCAAATTCAGATCCATAGGATGGTGTGCAACACACTGGCCTTTCAGGAAAGCACCCAGATACTACAAATTTACAAGATGGTCTATAAATCCAAGCTACAGAACCCAGGACACAAGAACAAAACACATTTCTCCAAATCTCCCCTTTAGGACACACACCACCTTACACAGAATAAAACAGCTAAACTTGGTTTCCTAAGATGCTTTAGCAGGGAAGGGGACACTCTGAAAGCGGCTAAAGGGAGTTACAAGACCGCAACGAGGGAGCGCTGTAAAATATTTTCCAGATTCCTAAACTAAAAAATAAAAGGTGGCTGAAGCCTTAAGAGTGGCTATTTAAAAGGCAACTCTCCCGAACCCAGAGTACTGACGTCAAAGGTGTTTTCAGAAGGCGCTTACATGGGCTACACATTCGGCGTTAGTTTCTTCTGCAGCAACCTAACCCTAAGGAATGAACTGGACCTGCGACCCCCTCCCCAAAGACCTTGCCCCTTTCTCTGCCCCCAGCCCGTGATTTTTTTGGGGTGCCCACTCCTGTCCGCAGGAATACTTCCACGTGCGCCCTCCTCACCTGGCCTCCCCCGTTGAGCTTATTGGTGAGCTTGACCTTGCTGAAGGACACGGGCGCCTTCATCCAATGGGCACCGAAATTGGGCGAGTCCGGGTGGATGTAAACGCAGCTCGGGGCCTGCGGCTCAGGCTTTCCGCCCGGCACCCATTCGCCGTTTACGTACTTCCAGCGGTGATTGTCTGCAGCCACAAAGTCCAGCAGGAAGGAGTACATGGCGTTGGGGTCGAGTCCGGATACGCTGGCCTTCAACACGGGGAACATTCGCCTGCAGGGAGGAGACGCAAGGAGCGAGGAGAGGCGGGAGAAGACACCGGCGGTGCGGCCTCTCGGGCCAGGCCTTACGCGGCTGACGTCGAAGGCCTTTTCTGCCCCAAAAACAGACCCTCCTCCGCCCCGAGTCCAGAAGGCCTCGCCGTGCCTTTGATGCTCGTTGGAATCCAACGCAAAAGGAAACCCCGCTTCAGGTTGCAGCCGGCTTTGAGGCTGCTTTCAAGCTACCGTTACATAAGAGCGCAGGCGATGAACCCCTTGGGTTGGATTCCCAAATGAAACACGCATTGGGGGGACCCGGCGGTTAGTTATATTTATAAACGGGGAGGGGATTCTCATCTCACCCTTAGAAAAGAGGCCTTTGAAACCATAATTAGAGAATAGCAATAATTTGGAAGGAGGCTCCTCCCTGGCCAAATGACAAGTGAGGGTGTCTTACATGGCTTCTATCTTTTTGTCTTTTAGGAATAAGCATATTTAGGGATGAGATGCAAATGCTGAAAAATGTACCCCTGTAGAATATGCCCACCAAAGCTACTCTTTGTTCTCAGGTTGTGGAAGTAAATTCCGATTAAGTCATTTGAAGGATGCACTTTGATCCTCCCTTTGATTTGGGAGAGTCCTCTCCACTTCAGGGAAATTCACTTGCATATTAGAAGTTGCAAAGGTTTGCAGTTTTATATTTTGGATTACAAAAAGGGAGAAATTGGGTTATAACTTCCTCTTTTTTTAGTAGTCTTCCATTGGTTGTGATTGCAAGCTTTCATAAACAGGCTAGAAGGCCCGCAGAAATTTTTAAAATTGAGACATCATCGCAGTTCAAATTAGTCATGGAATGGAAGGTAATCTTCCAAAAACACTGATGGGAAAGATGTTTACTAGAGCTGAAATTCTACTGACACCACGATAAAATCCTGTACCCCACTGGGAGAACTAGTGTTGCTGCCTTCACATGAGGGAAGGTCTCATATCTTGAATGCGAAACTCGGGCTGCGGTCCTCCTGCTTTACAAATTGACTGGACAGGATTGCGTACAAGAGGAGAGGAAGGGAAAGGGAATAAAGAAGACTGAGTGGCTGCAGGATGACTGGTAGGCAGAATGTGGAAGACACCGAGAAGGGGTGCCAATAATCAAGGGACAAAGGGGAGACATTAAGAGGGTATATCCCAAGAAAAGAATGGGGCTTGGGAAAGAGCACTGAGGGGATTTCGTCTATTAGCTACTATAAGCAATTGGGAGCAGAAGGCTTCCGGTGCTTTTGGGTGACTGATTTCCTGAAGTCCAGGGCAACAATTGAATGAACACAGCAGAAAGCAAAGCGGAAAGGGGGAAAGTATCCCCCAGAAGCAACCTGAAAGCATCATTACATTACTGTCTCTTTCATCCTACCTGCCATTTTTGGTGACAATCATCTCATTGGTGAGTTCTTTGAAGCGCAACCACAGTTCGCTGTCCTCCAGAGTGACTCGCAGCTCCCTCTCAGTAGGATCCCCCTTTTCTCTGCCAGCCTGTAGCTCGTTCTCCACGGCGCTCAGCAGATGATCCACTTGATACTGCAGACTCTTTCCAGAGCTGTCCGTGGTTGGAGAACCCATCTTACTGACCACCCACCAAGCTCCCTTTAATACCAAGATCCTTCTCCAGTCTTTTGGTACCCAGAAGCTCTCCGCCTTGGAAAAATTGTCAGAGGAAGACCCACAACAAGCTGTAGTGAGGGAGGTCAAAAGCACCCTAAAAGTAGACGGTGGGGCGTGGGACAGGTCTGCAGTGTGGGGGCAGAAGGGTTAATTCCACTTGACCTCTCTGGTCCACGCCACTTGAAACGAAACTAGTTAAACGGGGAAGCAATTAAGCCCCTGGTATAAATATCCTTGTGACATCACAATGCCAGTAGGGGGCTCACCTGATTGGAGGACAGTCTCTTTGATGTGTCTGTCCCGCCCACCTGATTGGCTCCCTGCGGCCATATCAGAACGGAGCCCAGGGAAAGCCTGTGATGTTAATTGCAGCCAGTGGGATTAAACGCAGCTATTTTATGTAAATCTGCCTCCAAATGTTTGCACCTCTATCAAAGCCGCCGGGCTGCAGTTTCAGCAGCCAAAGAAGGAAATGGCCCAGGTCAGTAAGAGAGCCATAACCGGTAGGCACTCTGCATTCCCTTTGCTTATTCCAGTAGCACCGTTTACTTATCCAAAGACAGGTCTTACTAGGAGCAGGATGGTTTGGATCAAATCCTTGTGGGTAGGAGTATACCATGTGAAAGTTAATAGCCATGGATCCATCACCCCAAACTTTGGTGTCCAGTGACCGGGTTTTATAAGCTCACCTATTTGCATATCAAGGTTGTTCAGATCAGTGGGACTTTGATGTAAAATAAGCTGCAACTGTGGCATGAGGAAAAATGGTTATTTCCTGCCAAGAATCAGTTTTAAACATGCTGCCCATTTACCAAAGGAGACCAACAGGAATACTTTATGTCCAATTTTTGAGAGCCTTTTAAGGATGTATTAATGGGAATCCTCACATATTTTAAATGCGTAAGAGTGAAGTTGTTTGGTCCCTTTAATGCTAAAACCCTAATGAAATTAAAAGAAACTGCAACAGTGAAATATTCTTTTCTTTCCATAATACAAAAACAACTCTCTCTTCCAAAGAACTGTAATTATAAATAAAAACCAACTAAAACATAGTTTTAAAAACCAAGTACAAATATATGGAGAAGGAAAGAGATGATACAGTAGGCTTCTATTTTGAAAGAAAAACTAGGTATCAATTAATCTCTGAAAATATATGATTGAGTGATATATTCCAGATAAGCAGAATTTTGCAGTTTTATGAAAGTGGATATTGGATAGGATAGGCCCTACATCTCAGCACTTTCTAGTTTTTATAGGGGACTTAGTCAGGATTCAAATTACTTCTTCCAACATTCTTTGTTGTTTTATACTCTGAAACAGATTGGGCAATAACTAAGATATGTGTGCTCACCACAACTGGAATAAATAATTGCTGCAAGTTGATTAACTTAGAAGTATGCTCTGAACTTCAAGTCTGTATGGCAAGCAACAAGGCAAGAAAGTTGACAGAGTCTTGGGATCAAAGAGATATAACAATATCTTTAATTATTTGAACAAGTAGCATATAAACATGCTCTTATTGCATATAATTATGCCGGAAAAGGTAAGGAATCCAACATAAATCTGAAGTCAAGGATAGAAGGTTGTGAAGCTGGTGTTACTATCCGAAATCTAAGATGTTTAGATAGACATATTTCAGTCAGCTAATTGAAATAAATGATAGGGACAGTCCTACAGATCTTGATAGATGACTTTACTCTAATGGCCTGGAGGATATAATGTTATGGTAATTCCAGTCCTTTTCAGGGAAAATGGAATCAGTAGGGATTGGGAACTCTTTTTTGAGGTATCATATGGTTCTGTCTCATTTCATATAATTTAACAACTAACTATATGGCACAGAAGAAGATAGCTATTACAATCTATTTAATCACAATCTATTTAAAATATAAACAGCGAATTGGTAATCTAGCCAACATTTTATGTCTTGCTGTTGTAAACAAGATGCATTAAAGAAACACAGACTTGGGGGGGAAGAGTGCTATTTCTCCTCCACTTTTGCTCCTTAGCAACTGGTGTTCAAGGTTGTCTGCCTGTGAATCCAAGGGCTAGAAAACAGACCCCATTTACTTCCTTTGCAGTTGTCCAGTCCCTTTTTAAAACTCTCCTAATTGGTGGCCATCACCACATCTGATGACAGCAAATTCCACGGGGTCATCTATGCTTTGCGTTATCCCAGGGAGGCTGTGGGCTTTCTGAACAGATGTCCAGAAGCAAATTGGGAATGGATGAGAGCAAACAAGTTGCAGTTTTAGCCAAGTAAAATGGAGATGCCCAGGTGTGAAAATGGAGTAATCAGAATGGGTGCCTTTGAAGATGATTCAGAAACTTCAGCTAGTGCTAAGTGTGGTTGCCCAAATGTTTATGGAAGCTAAGCATCAACACATGCCACTTTGGTATTGTATCAATTGTGCAACTACATATTTGTTTCCATACTTGTTTCACAGCATTTTGTTTTGTCTTTTTAATGGTATCACGATTTAAAATCTCATAATTGCTCACACACATTTAAACTTTCTTGGGACTGATCAGTAGATACAAACTGGTGGGTTATGAAAGAAGGATTTATTAGAGATGGGCCACTTTTTGGTACTTCCTCCTGAGAATTATGTCTAGACATTGCTGTTACTGCTGCAATTTCAGAAATGCCTCTGGCAATATTTGATTGGATGTTATTTTAATTTTCCCTTTTTAGTTTCAGAATGTTTTTAACTCTTAGGCTTATGTAAATAATGGTATCTTTTATATGGTTCTCTAAGTTATCAGAATTTTAAATTTTCTGGTTTTTCTATTGGACTTATGTATTACCATATATCTTGATATTCCTTATTATTCATTGCTGAGTTAATTTGCAAAAGCTCAAACAATGGCATAAAGACCTTTTCTGTAAAACTGATCATCCCAGAAAGAAAAAAACTGAGCTTTTGTATATTTTTTTTAAGAGTTCACATGGTAGAAAGAAGAGTGAGCTATATAGGATAGGAATACAAGGTTCCCCTGCATATATTTACTGGAAAAATCCTGTCCTCAGTGAAACTTAACTCCAGAATGAACTTAGATGGGAAAATTAGCAAGGTTACAATCCTAAACAGGTCTCCTCTTTGGAATGAAGCGGATTTTGTTCTAGAAGGCTGGCCGCATAGTAAGAGAGGCCACTGGCCTTTAGGGTAATCATTTTCGAAGATGCTGAGAAGGCCGACCTATTGCATGGCGTTTGAACTAGGAGTCGCTTCTGTTTTGGTCGGTCGCTGCTCCCGTTTAACGAGATCTTTATTGTTCTTCCAGAAGCCCAAGCAAATCATTTCCTGTCCATTGTCACCTCTGCCCCCCCCCCGGCCCGACCTCATCCTCCTTCTGGTCAGTGGTTCCCACCGCAAGGTAATAAAGTCGCCCCTACTAAGAACCGAAACGGCGGCGGCGATCCAACACAGTTCCCCCAGATTCCTCTTTTGGGACTGCTGCGGCTGAAACTAAGCCTCGGCCTCGGGGGACGCCCAATCGTCTTCCGAAGTTGACTTTTATTTTTGAGGTTGCAAACCCGAGTTCGCGCGACACATACAAATCAGCCCACCTCGTTCCCACGTTCTACTTTTAGCCCCGTTTGTAGGAGCTAAAAGATGAGCGTGAAACAGTTCGAATAAATCAGAGTCAGTGAACCCTGGTTTAGGACGTCATGGGAACATCGTTTCCGAGGAGTTGCGTGTTTGTAGCTATTGCTGTAAAATCATATAGGTGGACGTCACGATGTTTACCAAGGGAAGCGCTAAGGAGTTTCTTATCTAGCCTATATCGGCGAACAACAGAAGTCTAGACGGGTCTATTCTGACGTAAGCTCTGTTGATTTCCAGAGGGACCTATTCCTAAAGAAGATGGGTAAATGATTCCCACTTAAGTTTATCTTCAAAAAGACTTCGCGGTTATCTGGTAGAGGCCACTATAAACTGTCCTTCACGCTCGATAAGCGCTTCTGCGTTTCTCTTACGATGCCTAAAAGATCGCAGGCTCTCAATCTTCCCAACGGGACAAACTGGGACCGATCTCATTTTTCTTAGCAAAGAAAAATCAGAGAGTGACTGCTAGGAAAAAAATATGAACCTGTTTAAAATTTAAATCCAAGGGCGGGGGATGTTACACTGTAGCAGCCCTAGGCCTGGTTAACCATCTCCTTCCTTCCGGTGTGTGTCTTCCTTCCCCCACCCGCCCCAATCACGGTTTTTTCCCAAGAATTCTTTTCACGTAGGATGAAAGAGTGGGAGGTGGGTGTTTCCTCAACAGTTTTGAGGAGGAGAGACTTAACAATCTTCTTAAATAACCCCCAACAGACTGGTTCCTCATTGTTTTAGCTCGAAGTTCCGCTGAATTCAGGGGCGAATCTCTGTAACACCTTAAGCCAAACCACGTTTTCATTCGGCAGCTTGTTTTGCGAATCCAGCCCGAAGGGTTTCTAAAACATTGCTTTGGATGGTGTAAGAATCCAGACATAGGATCTCTGAAGAAGCACCTGGCAGCCCCGACGGCTTTAACCACTTAATCCGGATTCCTTCGGTTGTGTTCATGCCATATGAGTGGCTAATTTAGTCGCGACTGAAATCGGTTTTTAGTCATGCCTTTACCACAGTAAATGGGTGTACGCTATCTCTAGGCTCAGATGGGCTCGACTAGTTTGTACACTGCCACTCCAACCTGGGTGGGGTGGCAAAGATCGCCCACGCGTCCTGGGGACAAGGCAGCTCCTCGGAAGAAAGTAATTTGCTTGACACTGAGGTTCCCATCAGCGTTCAAACACAACTTCCCTAATCCACCAGTGCTACGGATCTCTAGCGGACTGGGAATGAGGATCCAAAGCTTCTAAAAAGCGCAGCCAGGTTGAGAAAGCTGCTCTCTAGAATCACTGGGTTTTTTTTTAATCCAAAAACTTTTCGTCCAAAAGGCGACGGTTTTGAGAAAGGAGGGACCCCTAACTGGCGTAAATGTCCCCATTTGCCGGTTTCTGTCCCATCTTTCCAAAGCTTCAGGGAGCACGGGCAACACCGGCGTGCTAATTTGGAGGGCGCCAGGTTGCCGAACTAAAGGTTTGTACCCACTTGCATCCAGCTTGGCCTTAAGGCCCTGAAACCGCTGCGGTGGGTGAAGGTCGGCATTTTCTTCTCCCGGGTCCCTTATCGATTCTCAGCCGCCTGAGAGATCCTATGCCTGAAGCCTCCTTGCTCTTCTGAACCAAAATGAAAACATCAACAAATGCCTCCGTACTATTTGACCCTGGTCGAAGCCTCATTCCTTCCGAATGAAGTCTTTCATGCAGAGACTATTTGGTGGAAAGAGGCTTCGACAAGAGTAAAACACGCCTGTCGTCTCTTCGTCCTTCTCTACCCGCAATTTCCCCCCCCCTTTTTTTGGAAGATAGGAACCACAACAGCTCTTTTCCAGTCCTCTGGTAGTTCCCCAGTGCGCCA